>NC_141990.1:43976391-44293058 GCF_049901715.1 Pseudonaja textilis
CTGGATAAAATGGTTTTTGCTCTATACAAAGCTCGGCTGGAGTGCTTTGTTTGATTCCACAGCATGCATTCATTAAGATAGCGGCAACCTAGAAAAAACTGAGAGTAGAACTGGCAAGAGGACAAATAGCTCACAAATATGGTTTAGGAACATATTTGAAACAAAAAATGTAGGACTTGCATAGCTGAAAGAACGTGCCTGTATATTTGTACTTGTATTTGATTTTATTTATGCCTATGAAAGAGGAAGCAATACATCTGCACAGTCCTTTTCTTGATTTCCCAAAATTGTAACAACTAATAGGATTGCAAACATTTTTTTCTTGCAAACATTTTTCCTTTAAAATTTTTAAGAGAAGAAAAATAACATGCTGCCGAGAAAAGTGCTAGACACCAGTATTAATTTTATTGATGAGTTTGTCTCCAGGACCATAGCCATTCTTAGAACATCAAAAAAGTTGTGGGTGTGGCTGAATGCTTTGTTCAGAAGTATCCTCATCTGCCAAAAGAAACAAGTCAATTTCCAGCTTGGAAAGCTCAAAGCAAGTGGCTGTTCCTGGACCATGGGCTTTCATCAAGTACCAACCTAATGAAACAACATTGATTAATTCACAAGGTAGGAGGTTCTCAAACTGTGCCTTGTGATGTCCTGTAATTCAGGAGCAACATAAGTAGAGGTATCACAGAATTGTTCAGAACTTGACTCACATAAGATTGGATCATGAAGACGGCAAGTCAATTTTTCATCTGCTTCCTTTTCTTAGCAGAAGAACCAGAAGTGGTATTCAGCTCTGGAGAACTGGTAGCAGAAATTTCGAATAGTTCGGAAAACCGGCATATGCCACCTGTGACTGGCCCTGCCCCCATCTATTCTCTGCCTCCCAAGTCCCAGCTGATTGGCTGGGTCTTCTTTTGTTGCCCTGCAGAGGAGAATGGAGCTGGAAAACAGGTTAGTGGGGTGGGGAGGGAATCGAAATTTTACAGTATCCTTTCCCTGCCACCCCCACCAAGCCGTGCCCACCAAGCCAAGCCACACCACGCCCACCAAGTCACACCCACAGAACCGGTAGTAAAAAAATTTGAATCCCACCACTGAGAAGAACAAGAGTTTTGAACAGACTGTTTTGGATGTGGCCGTTCAGCCAAAAATGTGTTTCTAACTATATTTTATATATCAAATGTAGATACTGCACATCTCACAGAGTGGATTCTGAGTGGTGTACAATTAAAAGTATGAAATCATAAAACCTGTAAAAAATACATCAATAAAAGGAGGCAAGTGAAAAGAAAAATACAAGTTAAAGGTTAAAAGATGGGGAAGAAGGTGCTAACTGCGTCTAGGGTTGCAGGCCACTCTGCAAAGCCCCATCAGAATTGGGAGAACCAAGTCTTCAAGTTCTTTTGAAAGGATAGGAGAGTGGGGACTAGCATCCCCTCTGGAGGGAGAATATTGCAGAGGATGGAGGCAATGACAAAGACTCTCTTCTTGGATATCTATTGTCTTGGAGTTTTATTCATGTGACAGACACATAGATCATCGGTCAATTTTGCCATGATATCACAAAGTCTGAGAACTCCAGATTTGGATAAATCTAAATCAAAACATAGATTTCCTATTGGCCAATTGGGTTCAAAGAGCAACATAAACCAGTAATAAAGGCAAAACAGAAATTTAAGGATTCCAGCAGACAAACAACATAGCAATAAGATTTAAGGACAAGGCAGAAACATGATCAAGACAAACCAATAAATTAATGTATCATATGTACCAAATCTGAGGCACCAAAAATGAATTGTAATGGTATTTTATTAACTACCTTTTTTGCACAGAAAAAGAAAAATACTAGATCTTACTGTCAACTTTTATTCATTATAACATATAACTGATCTTAAGTTGGTTGGTTCTGTCCATCATCTTGCCCCATCGCACATTCCTGTGGTATTTCATTATTCCTGTTAAGAATGGACAAGGAAAGGCAGGAAATAGTGTTATCCATGTTTCTAAATGATATTTTCCAGGGTTTCTTGCTATTAGCCACACTACTTAGGATGGGAGTCCTGGATCAACTGGTGAGCCAATGGCTTCCTAATCCAATATGTCAGTCATGCTAGGTTCAGGTTCAGCTTCTAGAAATGGGGTTTGGTCTAAAATTATGTTCAAGTCAGTTCCTGAATTAAATGCTAACCAAGTCAGTCTTGCATACATGTCTCTGTATGCAATTACATTTTGAGAATTGTGGTCTTCTTTTAATTGCTGGTTTCTTTCAAATAATAGATAAAGTTTCTGGCATTTTTCTAGAAGTTTATCATGATACATCAATTCCTTCCAGTATCTGATATTCAATACGTTTTCCTCTCAAACTGTTTAAAGTATTCCCCACACAAAACCTGGAAGGGAAAGTGGTAGAGATGCTTACTTCTACATTCTTTATTTACATATTAGTTTTGCATCTCAGAGTTATCACCAAACCAAACCAGCCAGATACACTGTATGTCAAACAACATAAAGTTCCAGTTGATTATTCTTGTCTAAAATGGCAAACATTGGAAAGCTACAAGCATCTGACAAGCCATGCTATATAGCTGAAGGCCACTCCCTTGGTTATATTTTGTAAAGTCTTCAAGACTGATAATGTGTCAGAAACCTTTGCAAGTATAATTCAAATAATTCATTAGAAGCAGTCTTAAAACCATTGAAAAGGAGATGGGGAATAGGATGAATTCTTGTTGTCTGGAAGACAAATTTAGTTTTGTCTCATTATCTAGCTGCCATCAGAAAAATCACAATGCATTTATTATCCTTTTTTGATGGCCTATAAAATATACCATAAATATTTAAAAAGCAGAATTGAGATGCATCCATTATGTGTGTTTTGAAAATAGATAAATTAACATACAGGAAAATCTAGCTCTCTGTATTGTTGGAAGAAATATCCTTCTGGGTTCAGTTCCAAGTGGGAAAAAGACACTGGAAACATGGAGGCTGTTTGGAAAGATGCTTTAATGGTGGACAGGACCACGTGGCTTGGAACCCCAAAGAAGGAAGGATGATCACATGCTTCAAGATGAAGGAAAAGAAGGAAGGCTAATATGCTGAGTGTGCCTGGGTTTTGTACACTCTGTGGGGATTTGAATTTGAGCTTGTATTCTGATTGGTTGTCAGACTCCCATGGGGCCATGCAGGGGCAACTCTGTAGGCTGTCCTGAGTCCCAGGCTTGGTTGAGCCTTGCTGGATGATGATGTAATGAAAGGGCTTTGGGCAATTTCTATAGCTCTACCTGGAGATTTTTGTTATGTAAAATAGGCTGGCCTAGGCCAGAGTAATGGCCCATTAGCAAAGATGGTGCGGGGCTGAGTTTCTACTCTTTTTAGGGGGAAATATTCTGCCTTTTTAATATTTCCTAGGATATTTCATTTTTCTAGGAGAGGGGTAGGTGCTAACTTCCTACAGTATCATGCTTTTATATCAATTATTACCAAAGTCTAGATCTACTCATAAGATTGCTCTCATTTATTTGGATCCCACCTTCGGAACTCAAGGCATATCTGAAAATTTCCTTCATTTTATCCTGAAGCATTCCTTGTCCAATAGACTGAGGGAGAATGATTGGTCCAAAAGCCAATTAAAAATATCAAGACCAAGTATGGAGGTAGCCATTTCATTGTTGATCCAGTTAGTTTCTTCATGCTGCATATTTTGTCCAACCTCGCCCTACCTACCTTCCTCAGACTAAAAAAGATTGCTTGACTCCGATTCAATAAAATTAGTAGTTGTACTCAAAGAGTTATTATTCCTAAGTGATCATCAAGATAATGCAATAACTGTTCTTGGAGTCCATGAGCCCACGCACATCTTTCCTCGATGGTTTGTTTTAATACTGTTTGTTGACAAAGACACAATTCGCTATAATCACTATTTGTATAGCCATAAAATTTGTTTTTTAATTAACCTGGATTAGGTACAAATCACGCATTAGTGTCCTTAATTCTTGTTATGAATTCATTTATTCAGTTAATGTGATTTGTAGCCAGGTTTTCCCTTTGTATGTATACTTGTACTGTGATTTAATTAAATTTTGATGAAGCTAGATAAGCTACTTATCTAAGTACAAATTTATTATGTGGCCATTTATATAACAGAATAAGTTGTTTTCGGAGTCATGGGCATCTGTAAGAAAAGAAGAGGAAAGGAAGGGAAAGGGAAAAAGGGAAAAAAAGAAAGGAAAGGAAAAAAGAAAGCTGTTGTTTAGCAGTTTTAACAGAAATTATCCATTGCAACATTTATGTGCAACAATAATATCGTTATATTTATATTTTAACCAGATATAAATCATACAAATTTTGGGAAAGAAATAAAGAAATTAGAGAAAACTAGTATCAACGAAGAATATAGAAAAAACAAAGATGATGCTAGAGTCTGCTGTTCTACTCTGCAACATTCTGGCTCCCCCAGAGGTGATATTCAGCAGGTTCTAACCAGTTCTGGAGAACCAGTAGCGGAAATTTTGAGTAGTTCGGAGAACCAGCAAATACCACTTCTGACTGGAGATATTACAGTATCCTTCCCCTGCCATGCCCATCAAGCCACACCCACAAAACCGGTATTAAAAAAAAATTGAATCCCACCACAGGGCTCCCCATTTTATAGTTTTAAAATTAACACAATCTTTTTAATAATCTTTAAGAAGTCAAACTGGGCAAAGAGTTTGGGAAGCACAGAAGGTGTTTCTGCTACATTTAATCCCTGGACTGCCACTTTATTGACAAACTTTCAGAATTTTCTATTTGAATTTGATTTGTGAGACCAGTGTAAGCAAAGCAGGGTCATGCAGTTTCTGAGCAAACAACTAAACACATCTGTTTTTCTACTGCAATCTGCTTTATTAACTCATTTGTCCCCCTGAAATGATAGAAAGCCAACTTTTATGAAATTCACTTCTTGTTGCGTGCAACTGATATGCTATATTGTCTCCCCCACCCCCCCAAATCAGAATGTCATTAGTGGGATTATTTTTTCTTCTTCTCTAATTGGCTTGACATATTAACAGCAAACATAATTTTACTTTCAATTTGAAACCTTTTACAAATGATTATGTAAAAAAAGTAACAAGCTTGCATCATAATTTCATTTTCTAAATGTAGCCCCCTGTGACGGAGGAACAGAACCATATTATGGTTACATTTGCGAGACTTTAAGTACATCTCTGTCCTGGCCAGGCAAGTTTTTATGCACTGAAATTTTCCTTCCAAAAGAGAAACATATTTTTAACCTGTCCATTGCTCAAATAGAGGGGGAAATCATTTAAAATCCAAATATAAAGTTACTCTGAGGCAGAAGCAACACAATCTCTGCTTGTATTTTAATAGGATTCCTGCATAATTAATGTGAGGATTGAGCTTGCTTAGCTCTTCCTCTCCGGCATTCCTAGCCTGCACATTCAAAAGAACGAAGAACAGCTTTTATTTTAGTTGCTTCAGAAAACCTCAGTGTTCATCCATTCATTGGTAGATTCAAATATGAGGCCTTAGAGCATGGGTGTCAAACTTACGGCCTGCGGGCCAGATGTGTCACGTGCTGGCCCCGCCCCTGCCCAGTTTAGCAAAGGGGGAAAAAAATCCTGATACATCATGTGACGACGCCATGACAATATGAATTTGACACCCCTGCCTTAGAGGAAAGCAGGAACTGTTGTTCCTTATTCCTCATCTCAGTTTCAGTTTTCCATGACTATCTGAAGCTTACTAACTAATTAGTTGCAATGAAGTTTACATATCCCAAAAATACTAGAGCCGGGTCTAAAAACTGTTTTGGTGAATTATCTGCAATAAATATGTGCAAAGCCAACATATGTCAGAATTGCAGAAGCTGATTATTTAGATAAAGAATGTGGATAGTGTTCAGTTTTTATTTTTTATGTATATGCTTGCAAAGCAAATAATATTTACAAGAGTCACGCTGAAGTATATTGAGGCTTATGAACAGAGGAGTATAAAGTACAATATAACATCTACATGTTTTGGGGAGTTTTTGCAGCAATCAATAACCTAAGTGAAGCTGTTTTTGGCACCACTCAGGTGGTATTCAGCAGGTTCTGACCAGTTCTGGAGAACCAGTAGCGGAAATTTTGAATAGTTCGGAGAACTGGCAAATACCATCTCTGACTGGAGATTTTACAGTATCCTTCCCCTGCCATGCCCACCAAGCTACACCCACAGAACCAGTAGTAAAAAAAAATTGAATCCCACCACTGGCACCACTGGTTATATTTCACAGTCTCAAAACAATAATTACAATAGATTCTAATTTTGTGTAGTTCTCTTATTCCATTTTTTAAAAAAAAAACAAATGCAAGATACAAGTATATGTACAAATAAATACTCTTTCACATATAAAAGCATATTAAAAACATTACATTTGTATATATCAGTAGCAGACTTGATCTGAACCCAGTTCATGTAAGAAAACTAAAGATGAGTCAGACACATGGCCTCAACAGTATGCAAGATATTTTAGTTTTACAGAGGACTTGGAATGAGTTACAGCCATACACTCCTCTATCAGGGAGTGCTATCAGGAAGTACCATAACTATAAGGAAATATTAAATGAAAACCATCCCTGACCCAAATTTCTGATCAGTTGCACCCACTCAGTTTTCCTTTCCATTTTATGGAAATGGCTATGCTTTCTTTTAAGTTTTCTGGTTTCTTTTTAAAATTATTATTGCCAATTTCAATTTCCTCCACACTATCTTATATGGAACAGGGTTTCATTTCAAATTGTTGTTCTAACAATCTATTTTTCCCCTCATTTGCTTCATTGTGAATTCAAATGCCTAATAGAGTTAATATAAATATTATTAGTTACTAATTGCCATTGAGCCCAGTATACCATCTGAGGACTGAATAGACAAATACTGATCTATCTTTAGTAATAAATTGAAAATAGCTCTTTCAGCTTTGGACCTGTCAATCTACTTTATCCTCCTCTTATCCTGCCTATCATCCACTTGCATTTTAGGCACAATGTATATTAATTTCCCTTTGTTAATCATTACCTCAGTGGAGCCATCATATTCTATTTTGCCCAGGACTGATTTATAGGCTCTTCTTGCCACTCCTGATGCTCTTAATAATCATCTCCAAATCCATAATTTCAAGATACGTATCTGTGGTGGGATTCAAATTTTTTTTACTACTGGTTCTGTGGGTGTGGCTTGGTGGGCGTGGCAGGGGATGGATACTGTAAAATCTCCAGTCAGAGGTGGTATTTTCCAGTTCTCCAAACTACTCAAAATTTCCGCTATTGGTTGTCCAGAACTGGTCAGAACTTGCTGAATACCACCTCTGATTTATCTCCATTTTCTTGGTCTTTCTTAATTTCCAGCTTTACCATTGGAAAAACCATTGACTTAACTGTTTCACATCTTTTATCAGTAGTTTAAATGTTGCAGGCTAATAGAAGGCAAATTGCTGCCCACGTCCTTGGAAATAAACATCATTAAACTTTTATCTTATTAGAATATATTTATGGATTTTCCTTTAATGTTTCAAGTTCAAAAGTCAAAATATAAGGCACTATTATTTCTTGGCAATTCAATCTGAATCTTTCCAAAATAGGTGCCCTCCATCTGGGCTAAAATTCCCATAATTTTCAGCCACTTTGGCCAACAATAAGGTTATGACCACATGGACTGGAAATGATAGTAGTACTGTTGCAAAAAAACCCCAAACCTATAGAGATGTCTCAAAGAAGTCACCAAGAGTTGATCTCAGCCAAGTTTTTACTTTTACCTAAATCTGTACTTTGAAAGAAAAAAAGCAAATCAAACAGTGTCTCAAAAATAGTGTATTGACACCTACAGTTACTTTAACTATTAAGGTTGTCCACCAGAGGTGGTATTCAGCAGGTTCTGACTGGTTCTGACCAGTTTTAGAGAACTGGTAGTGGAAATTTTGAGTAATTCGGAAAACCGGCAAATACCACCTGTGACTGAAGATTTTACAGTATCCTTCCCCTGCCATGCCCACCAAGCCACACCCACAGAACGGGTAGTAAAAAATTTTTTTGAATCACACTGTTGTCCACAAACTGATAACTAAAATAAAAGCTAAACTACACTGCAATCTTGGTACACACCCTTCCATCCTTTGTCAATCTAATGCTTTTCAGTTGGGCATGTAATAGTACTATAATAGTGTAATAGGGTAATATAATGCAACAGACTACGCAGCATTATAAGATGTTTAGAATAATGTTTAAATTGGAGGGCGGGGTGCACTCACCCATGTATTTTCATTTCCAAAGAGAAGGATTAGAATGGCTGTGGATGCCAACCTTTTTTGCTTTTGCACACGAGTGACAAACTAAATGTTTTCTTTTCTTTGAGCAATTCTTAGTTTTATCCTGCTTCAAGTCTAATTCTCAGCTCCTGGTGACTTAATGGATATGTCCTTGTGATTTTCTTGGGAAAGGTATTAAAGTGGTTTGCTACTATTTTCTTCCGAGATTGTTTTTCTATCCTTTGCGTCTAACACATCCTTGAGATTTCCTCTCTCGGCATAGCACTGACCCCACACAGTATTTCGGCCAAGGTCAGCTATGTGCTGCCACCTAGCTGGACCAACCTGGACTAGCAAAGGAAACCAAGGCAACCGTTTCTACTTCCCTTGCGTATAACTTCCTACATTAACCACCTCTCCAGACCGGCAATACAGACCGAACTACGCAGGCGCAATACCTTTTTTTTTTTTTAATTCAGGCTGTCTAAAGTATTGCCTGATGAAAATGTCATTTTTCTCTGGCCCCGCTAACTTCAGCATGATTTATATCCTTACACAATGCGATTCCTTTCATACCCTTTGCTAATGTCTTTAGTTTCATTTCGCTTTTCCCCCCCGAGTTAAGATATTTCAGGCACTGCGTCGGCCCTACTTTTGGTACAGAGGTCCAAGAAGGAGACAGTCTCAAGAAAGGTCTTTTTGACATAGGCGTCGCAACCGCTCCCTTCTTGCTTGCAAAGCTGGAGAAGCGGGGAGCGCGCATGTAGCTTGGGGGAGTCGTTCCGAGGTCCCGTCATGTATTACAAATTCGGCGGCTTCACGCAGAGGCTGGTTGGAGCCGGCGTTCCTGCTGCCTACTCCCCCCAGGTAACGAGAATCCTGTTGCCCAGCGACCGGCTAGTTGACCTTCACGGTTTTATTCCGTGCAAGCGAAGGATTTCCCTACATGTGCCTACGAGGCTCATTTCTCTGTCGGCGCCGGAGAACGCGAAGCCTTACGAAAGGGTGCCAAAGGGGTCTACAGGTGTCCGTGGGCGACAACGGAGAGATTGCAGTTGCTGCTGCGGAGCCCTTTCCCGCCGATTGGCTAACAGGAGAAACGGGATTGCCCTTTCGCCAGGTGTTCTTGTAGCAAGAGGGGCAACCGACGGCCAGGGACACGTGCCCTTGATCTTGCGCTGATGGAAAGGGACGCCTCAAACGTTCACGCATTATGATTTCGTGTGTACAAGAGACGTAGAGCCACGTGTATATAGTTACTTAATTCAGATGTTTTTTTTAAAAAAAACAACCTTCAGAGCAATTCCAGAATGGACAAATTTTTGGGGGGTGGGGGGAGGCATTTCTTCTGATTATCCAATTTTAAAGGTTTTTGCAAGTGTGTGTGCATTTTAACTTAATAGTTAATGATCTTTCATATTATATGAATTTAGGCAGGAATAGATCATCTTCAGGGCATTGATTTCTTCCAGAGCTCCAATCTTTCCAAATCCAGAAAGGATTTCTTGATGGGAAAAAAAAAATTTTTTTTTAGTTTCGATTAAAAAGAAGGGGGAAAATGACCCACCATGGAAATGAAAATACATAGAAGAAAAGAAGCAAATTAAATTCATCAATATGTTAAAAGCTGGGAAGAACATTTGTATATACAACTAAGATCTGTAGTATAGTAGGGTTATCTGAACATACTCTTAAAGGAAAAATCTACACACACGTGAGTTGTTTAATAAACTAGGTTGGGAAATTGATTTATTTACAGTTCAAGTATCACAAATGGAGATAAACCCTGCTAATCAGGGTTTATGTAAATATAATGAACTTCCAAGAACAAAATCTTTAAGGCTCTTGACCTTTAATATTAAAAGGCAAAGGAAATGATATAAGCATGTTATTATATAGTAATTTCTGCTTTGGAGCAGGGTTGCTGAAATTAATTTTATGTAGTTTTTCTGTTAACTGATTACTACTTTAAATAGAGTTTATGTCTAGATAAACACACACGTAACAATGGTCCAGTTTATTCTATTAGTCTCAATATCTTCTAATTTGTAGCAATAGCACTTAGACTTATATACTGCTTTACAGTGCTTTTACAGCCCTGTCAGAGTCAGCATATTGCTCCAACAATCTGGGCCCTCATTTTACCAACCCTTGGAAGAATGGAAGGCAGAGTCTATCTTAAGCCTGGTGAGATTTGAACTGCCAAATTGCAGGCAGCCGGCAGGCAGCATAAGTAGCCTGCAATACTGCACTCTAACCACTGTACCACCGTGGCTCATAATACAGCATAATGTTAAAAATTTGAAATGTTAATTGGGCCTCAGTTATAAACTACTGGTGAAGTATGACTCAACATTGGAACAGGTCAGAGATTGTATGATTAAATTAATGTAGGATTTGAATGCACTAGTAGAAATGGCAACAATCAAAATTTCAGTGGAAGAAGAGCATTAAATTTACTGCAAATATATTCATAAAAATCAGTATGTTTTATTGATATACTACCTTACTTTGATTGCAAAAATAAAGGATTCATTTTCAAAAATTGCTGGAAATGTAATGAGCAGATTGGAACATTTTTTCATGTTTGCTGGCTATATGATTCTTAACTAGAATGAAACAAATATAAAAATCAAATTCTCACTTCAATCTATGATGTACTTATAAATACCAAAATTTATGTCCCCCAAATTATGTTGAATTAGCTTCACATGTGATAACTTTTACAAGATATTATATACTTTTTTACTGGAAAGGTTATCTCATCCCTTCAATGGAAGAATAGCTAATCATGTTTTGGGAGTATACTTTGATATTTAGAATAATTTTGTATCTTAAATCTGATACATATTCTTAGATCTAATACATGAATTGGTACCACACCTAAAATGTAGGTTTATCCACATAAATGTATATTTAGGGATTATGAGAGATTTTTAGTGTGGATTGAATTTATTATAGCTAATTAAGATAATTCCATTTAGTGAATTGTATTGACTCTGATTTTTTATATTGACTTTTAGCTCAAGTTTAATAGTGACTTTTAGTTTTTTAATGTAACATATGCAAGGTAGTCCTCATTTGTGAGTATTTGGGACCAGTTAACAAAACCATGATTGTTTATTATCTTAATTCAGCTTTGTTTACAGACTAGCAATGGTCATAAATGCAAGAATTGGTCATAAAGTTATTTTTTATCATCATTGCAACTGTAAGTGGTTCCTAAATAAGGATTATCTGTATACAGTATAGCTAATTGTTTTTGTGTGTGTATGCCTTCAAGTTAGTCTTGATTCCTAGTGACTATCTTGGCAAACCCCTGTAGCTTTCTTAGCAACATTTTTGGAAGTGTCTTCTTCCTAAGGCTCAGAGAGTCACCCAGTTAGTTTAATGCTTAAGGTGAGGCTAGAATTCATAGTCCCTCAGGTTCTAGCTTGGTATCTTTATCCCAGGCACCTAACTAGTTCTCATGTAATTATTTCCAATTAATGATATATTAGAAAACTATAACTTCCATGGCATTTGTGAAGTCCTAGTTTATTCATCTGCATTATATTCTTTTACTCTTTTTTCATGTTGTTTGTACTTTTATGTTTGTCATCCAGATTCTTTCCTTAGCCATGATCTGTGACAGCCATTGGGCTCTCACAAATGATTAGTAGACATTATATTGTCCTTCTAATGATAAAAAGTAAAAATGGAAAAAAATAATAGCTACATTTACATAGTGCCTTGTTTTATATTCTAAATATAATTTTAAAATCTGATTTATACAAACCCATAGCTTTCATCTGAGATTTATGTAAGCAAATTAACAAGTCAGGCTATCTTCCATCTAAGTGTAGTTTCCTATTCCATATAAAGTGGACAACTTCGGAATAAGACAGGACATTGAGGCATAATCTAAAGCTGACTTTATAACCTGGCTTGTTCTGAATATGGTTTGAATGACATGGGAATATGTTCATCATTGTTTATTTCATAGTTCATGTTTCTTTATTTCCACCATGAAGAGAACAGTAAAGAGGATGCATGCTCCTCTCTTATTCTTACGCATGTTTTTCAAATTACTTTGTTACTTGATGGTTTAAAATTAATGATTGAACTGAGATACATGTCCATGAACAAACAGCATATAGATTCTGTGCAGCAAAGTAAAATACTCAAAAAGGTAACAAGTCAATGAGATAAGTAAATAGCTATCAAGCTAATTACACAGTCCAATAAATATGTTTGAGCATCTGATTTTATGATGGAGCTATAGGAGTCTAAATAGTAATCTGTTCTTCCTATCTTGAATAATCATAAAAATAATATTAATAAAGATTAGTATTTTTGAATGTTCCTTCCTTTAGCAGCTAGTTCTTTTAAATGGTATTAGCTGTGTCCTAGTTCACAGCAATTTTCTAATGATGAAAAAGAGACCAAGCTTGTATACAACAGTTTGTAAATATTAAGGAAATATCAGTTGTCCTAATATAAATCAAGGACAGAAATTGTCCTCAAAAAACAATTTGAACTAAGTAAATTTACAGACACAGATCTCTTGTTAATTTTTATCTAGCTGGGATTCTACTGCATGTCTTGATAAATATAATTACACTAAATGCACCATTTGTTTTTTTAAAAAGTGTTTTTGATTGGCAGACAATTTGATGAACTAACAAAAGGCAATTAGTAGGCATTAATTTCAAGTATGCACTTATTAACCTTGTTAAAATGTAAATTTAATTCTCAGCACATTGTGTTCACACTTGCTGTCTGGAATAATAAACTAGAGAATCAGTATAAAGGTGATTGTAGTTGTGCTCCATAATGTGTTTACTTCACTGTAGCCTTATTAAATTCAGTTATGAATTACAAATTGCCATGGGCAAAAGTAAAGCTTTTCAGAATCATTTATATTCTGAGTCTTCACTGGCAGTATTTGAATGCATAAAGATACATTGCATTCTGAAGGGAATTATGGGTGTTCAACCCATAATTAGTGTTTGTTCAGGAATGCTCATAAATGTGATCAAAATTCCTCAGGAATGAAGGTAAATGGATTGCTGGTTTAGAATGAAACTTGTTATCTCTATTTTCTCTCATCAGTATAAAAGCCAGCTTCCATGCTTATTTTAAGACTGCTACCGTTAATAGATAACTTAAGATAACTGAGCAAAATGGGTTTATTATTGCATTGAACACTCTGGAAAGGACAAGAAGGGGCAAGTGTACAGCAACAATTAAGCATTCCCCAGCTTTTCAGTTTATCCTACTAAGCAGCAGTACTGTCTTGTTATTTCTTTCCCACTGTTCAAATTTATTCTCAAACCAGAAATTCTGAAGGTACTGTATGAACTGAAGTAATGAACGGCTGAGTTTTTTTGTTTCATAACAACTGATGGGTACACAAAACACTGCAAAAGTCAGGGGTATTTTCAAGATGGTCAGATAAATCAAGGTGATGGCCACAGTCATGCATGCAGAAGGGCAGGGCTTCAGTCACATTATTCTGGCTACCATTTTAACATTAATTGAAAAAAATCCCCTCTTTTATGTTAAAAAAATCTTTGGGGTGCCTAACTAATTGTGCTCTAAATATGTATTTTGTCTGTGTTTCTGGAGTAGTACAACTTTCCTAACCTCTTATTCACCAGGCTCCAAGCAGTTCATAAAATATAGGAAAATCCACAATCTAGAATTTTTTCATTCCATGTCAAATCTTTTATTGATTGCTAATTGATGTTTTCAATTGCATAAATTGTTTATTTAGGGATTCAAGCCAGTAGTATCTGTGGAGTCTCCAGCTGTGATATTTGATACCCCAATTAAAGTTGCCCCAGACTCACAAAACAAAGTTGGGGGTTTGGTTAAGAACAAAGTACCAGAACTGCAGAAATTATTTCAGGTGAGATTTTTTTAAACAAAAATCTGTAAGCATTTTATTAATGTGCTTGATATATTTCAGCTCTGCCTGTCATATTTACAAGTTAGCACTTCTGTTTTTGCACGATATTCAAGTCTGTATGTTTAATGAAAAGCACAGGACATACACAATTATACTTAGAAAGTATGGATTCTATTTCTATAATAGCAGCATTCCTAACAATATATTTTTATGCAAATGATGCATTTTTTTTTGCTTCTTTGGTCTTGCTTGTCATGTTTTAATTTTGAATAATACAGATCCAGGTTAACATCTTTGCCACATTGTCCCCTTGGTGGGATTATATCTGGCAATCATTTTAATTTTTGTAAGTAATTGCCCATTTGGGCCTTGCAATCATTCTTGAAAATAGCGCTGGAGCTTATATTTTGCATAGCAACTTTTTCTTAATGTGAAAAATCATGGAACAAGGAGCCAGATAGTTATCAAAAAAATACTCATACTAATTAATCCAGAAAGTTATATATATTTGCATATGTTTTGTAAGTTGCATATATTTAAATGACATAGATTTCTCAGGATTCTGAAATTTATGTAAAATGTATGACATTTTTAATAGATAACTAGAACAGTGGCTGCCAACCGGTGGGCTGAGGCCCACCGGTGGGCCTTGAGAAAATTTTGGTGGGTTGCAGAGAAATCTCACCCCCAGAGCACCCCCCCCCCCCAAGCAATTAATCCAGGCTGCGAAACAAGGCTGCACCACCCACATGGCCCACCGGAACACTCCCCGCCCACTCACTCTTTACCCGGCAAACTTGCTTGGTAAAATTGCTATTTTTTCCTTTTTCCGACCATCATCTGTTCTGCTCTGCTGGGAGATTTAGATTAGCTAGGAAGCAGAAAATGGTTGGATTTCTTGCTTTCTAGCTACTCTTTAGATCTTTGGCTCTGCTTCCCTTAGGACTGAAGGTTTTCTTGCAAGCAAATTCAGTGCAGACTCACGGCAAGCAAATTTGAGAGACTGAGCTAGCTGGTGGCAGATAGATAGATCTCTGAATGGATCTGTGAGCAACTCAATCTGCCTGCTTTGCCTGCTTTTGGGTAAAACTTGCTTTTTTTAATAAAAAAATCAATATTTACATACATGGTGTATTGTGAGTTCATTTTGTGAGTTTGCTTGCTAGTAAATGTTATCAGTTTGCTTGCAAGCAAATTTTATGTGACAGACTGAGCTAGCCAATGGCAGATAGATAGATCTCTGAATGAATCTGTGATTCTGTGAGCAACTCAATCTGCCTGCCTGCTTTGCCTGATTTTGGGTAAAAGTTGCTCTTTTTTCTTAATAAAAAATTCAATGTTTACATGCGTGGTGTGTTGTGAGTTCATTTTGTGAGTTTGCTTGCTAGTAAATTTTATGAGTGCTTGCAAGCAAATTTTATGTGACAGATTGAGCTAGCCAATGGCAGATAGATTTCTGAATGAATCTGTGATTCTGTGAGCAATTCAATCTACCTGCCTGCTTTGCCTGATTTTGGGTTGCTCTTTTTTATAAAAAAAAATCAATATTTATATAGATATTTATAATATTTACAAACAAGCCATGCCCAACCAGTCACATGACCATTAAGCCACACCCACAAATTAGGCCATGCCCACAGAACCGGTTAGTGGACCCTGGGATCTAAAATTATGAGTTTGGTGGTCCCTGAGGTCCAAAAGGTTGGCGACCCCTGAACTAGAACATTTTATTTGAAAATGAGCTAATTGTAAGGTTCCAATTTAACTTTTTCCTCAGGTTTTGCATTAATATTAATTTCCCCACTGTATTAACTCGTATGTATTTCTTTTGTTGATAGAGACCTGATGATATTCCAGTACATCTGAAACGAAGTGTTCCCGATCGACTTCTTTACCGGACCACTATGGCATTAACAATAGGAGGGGCCATCTACTGTCTGATAGCTCTCTATATGGCCACCAGTCCCAAAAGAGAGAAGTGAATAATGTATGTCCAGAAAGATTGTCATCTATCTTTGCTCTGAAAAGAAAGACTCACACTTAACCTTCTGCTATTATACTAAAGTCATATGATTAATATATTGCATATTCTTGGATTTCATATTAAGTTAAAGACAAACATAGAGTAATTTAAGGAATTTAGAGTAAAATCACTACCATGGTGAAGAAAGTCATTATCACCTATGTAGTTTTGCAGATTCCTTTGCACAACTACCAATAAATAAAACTCATGTAGAATGGTTACCTTGAGGAACTTCCTAATAATAAGGTGTGATAACTTGATGGTTGATGCAGTAAGAGAGAGAAAGATCAGAATCGGACACTGAAGATGTTACCATCTGCTGAAATTTTGGATGTAATTTTTGTGGAGTCAGATTTGATAAAGAACTATTTTGTTCTAACCTACCACAGAACAAAATTATTCTGTTCAGAATAATTGCACACTTCATTAATTCTGCTTCTGTCTTGCACATTACTTAGAAAGAGTGTTGCATTTAAGGTTCTGGGCAGCAGATTAATTCCACAATGGTTCCCTATCACTTTGGAAATACTTTTGTTTCAACATTGGAATAAGTACATAAAAATAAATAATTTATTCCTGCAAATTTGTCTAGCCTTTTCTTACATGATAAAATGGAATAATTTCTAAAATGTTGGCTTGCTTTCCATTTTTGTCACTAGATTGCTGATTGATTGATTTTTTGATACTGTATTAAAATTGCACAATTTTTGTTTTCCGAGGTTCTCGCGGGTATTTGTATGTGGATCTTTGGTTATTCGGGTTTTCTCCCGCATAAGATTGGAAGTATCTAGGCAACATTTTGATGAAGTCTCATTCATCATCTTCAGGCTTGTGTCTTCGGCTCTGTGCTTCTCAGAATTTTTGAATTTTTATCCACATAATTTTTGAATTTTTATCCACATAAAATTAATGTTTTCCCAAAATTAAAATTGAAAGCAGAACTGTATTTAAGTTCTCTTCATTTTGGTAAGCCAGCCCCAATGAGCTAAATAATAGCATTGGTCTAATTTAGTAAAATACATTTGAAATATTTTTGCAATCACAGATAATAAAAATATGGCAATAACTAGCAAAACATATAAAATTAATATGAATTATGTAATGATTTTGGACATAGTTAATACTTGAATTCTAAGAACTTTTTGAGAAATAACATGAAGATTGATATACCACATCTACCTGTGCATTTAATTTTGCTTTCTTTGTTTGCCTCAAATTTTCTGTTACTTGTACTTATCAATCAGAATAATTTTGAATATTCCTTATAAGCTACTAGCTGTTTCTCCCAAATTTCTGATAATTGAAAATTAGATAAGTATTTGCTCTTCATCCATATTTTTAATAAAATAATTGTAGCATACAGGGCCCAGAATTGACTCTTATGGCACTCAATTCAATAGTTCTCTAATTAGATGTAGAATCACTGATGAGCACTCTTGAATATGCTTTTGAATGAACTCTAATGTATCCAGTTGTCATGCACCTATACTTAATTTGCTAATTAGCATATCATGGGGGATTCAGCTTTGCTGAAGATAATATATTACATCTTCATCATTCCCATAATTTAAGAAAAGTGGGCTTTTGCATTCAACTCATTTTATGCAGTTTCTTGGAAAGATTTTTCAAAAGTGGATTTCCATTGCTGTTTTCCTAGGATTGGAAGGGAGTGATTGGCCCAAAGTCATCCAGCTGGCATCTGCAAGATTTCCCAAAAGATAATAAATGTGATTGGATAGCTCATTCACCCCATTTATCTATTCCTAGAGATTTAAATTAAGTAAGAAATAAAAGTATCACCTGACCATGTTTCTGGCTTCTTGAGTTTCAATCCTAATCCTTCATCTTGTTTTTGCAAGTTTTCCTGGAAGCAACTTTGTTGGAGAAGATGGAATTCAAATAAGAGTTCAGCTTTGTCTTGCCTTCGTCATCTGTTTCTCAACAATACATTAATTTTCTTTTTCAGTATATGCCAAAAATGTAACATCAGAAGTAACACAGAATTGTAGAAGTTGTAACATCACTTGTACAGTTCTGTGTTACTTGTGTGTATTTTGCTTTGGTGACATGTACTGAACGTGACTGAATGAACTGAAACAAAGATGCCAAGAACAAAAACAACTCTTGAGATGTGTTCAAGATTCAATGAATGTTGTAAAATATCAAAACCAGATTGAAATAGGAAAAAAATTCCAATAATGGTACTGAAAGTAAGCAAAAGTTTAGAAAAATATCAGGGTTACTCCACCGTTATCCTCCCCATCCAGAGAGGTAGGTTTCTGCCAAGATGTTTGAAACAATGACTGTATTACCAAAAGTGCAAATGAAATTAGCTTTCAAACATTATGCACATAACCCTGGATGTCAGGCCACAGAACTTTTTCCCATTCAATTAACAAGGATGAACGTCGGAAAACCAAACGTATCAAAAGGAATCCTTTATTGAGATGAAACAATTCATGTAGGAGTTCAAAGCAGCGTCCGAGGTCCCTCAGGCATACAGGGATAGATAAGGGAGTTTAGAACCCCTCCCCTTATCTCGATGTGTATTTAGTGAAACAAAAGCCAGTATATTAATTCCCCCCCCCACCCCTTTTGTAGAAATGATCTTTTTCAGTTTCCCAGGGCATACCTAATTTCCCCCCACCCCCTTTTTAGAACGAACTTTTCCAGAGATTCCCAGGAAACATCTCACTGTGGAATTTTTATGATCTCATCTCCTGGCTGTGCCTCTCAAAGGTGATAGGGCCATCTGGGTTTTCTCCCTCCATTGTATCGTGTGGGTTATACAAATTTGATATAAGCTTAAATATATTCAGGTTACATCAAGAAAGGATTTCTTCATCAGTCTCCTCCCCCCCTTTTCTTCTTCCACTGAAGAAATGACAGATACACGGATCTGACACTGGAACTATGAGAATGATTATCTTTCCCAGATGGATTATTTGAAATTGGCTTACAATTGATGGCTCTGATTTTGTTCTCAAAGAAAAATGCAGATTTTTCATGAGCCACCAACTGTTTCAGCTCCTGGTGAATATCCCACATAATATGGAAAAACAAAGCTGTTCTGTATGGATACAATGTATAAAATTATCCAATCAAATTCAGATATAATCTAGATTCATCTAGCAACTTAGTCAGATAATTTTAACGAATCCTCCACCCCTGTAGAAATATATATTGCATGACAGGTAGTAATATCTCCTTCCAAATAATGTTGCTTAGGACTCCTCCATGTCAAAGTGGACTCAGTTTCCTAAAATATCTTTGCTTGCTCCTTCCTTCCTTCCTTCCTTCCTTCCTTCCTTCCTTCCTTCCTTCCCTCCCTCCCTCCCTCCCTCCCTCCCTTTTTAATATCACAGAATGGGGAATCTGTCTTTTCAATTATAAATGTTGCAGTACATGTTAATGGTGCAGTATAAATAAATAATTCTTCACAGATCAGTGAAACTGATAGTGATTTTGGCATGCATTTCCCCAAATGATAGTGAATTAGGCTGCCTTTAAGGCAGCTGTGCTGTCACAAAGGCTTAACGATTGACCTGGCTATAGCCAGAGGTGGTATAGAGGGTATAGAGGTGGCAATTGACTGGTCAAGCCTGGTCAAAACTTCTATAGGTGTTTTGTTACTAGAGTTCTCAATAGGAGCATCTGCTACCTCAGTTACTGTGGGTGATGTTGCTGACTAAAAAAATGGAGAGAGGAAGGAAGAGGGGGGGGAAGGAGGGAGAGAGATCTGTATCAAATGGAGTGAAGAGAATTACTAGTAAGTGGATGGACCTGTTGTGAGTTCCAGATCAGGAAGGAGAAGAAACATCCATAGATCACTTTCCTGAAAGAAGGGAGGTGAAGACCTAAGGGTATGAGAGTTCCACTGAAGATCCAAGTTGGAAAGGAGGGACTCGTATCTAAGAAGGAGTGAAACCTTAATTGTGAGTGACAAAGCCTTAACATTGTGGAAGGACTAAGCAAGAAGACCCTGAGAGAGTGTGAATTTGGGGCAGAAGGAGTAGGTAAATTTGGCAGAATAGGTACAGGAGAAGATGAAGCCTTGCTGAATACACTACAATAAAGTTCAAGCCCATTCCTTTATTTGTAGTCTTGTTGAGCCCAGGAATGCAGGAGGAAGTTGGGAGTGAAAGGGGGAGGAAAGTAAAGGATTTAGGAGGAAACGAGACACTTAAACACAGGGATTCTTGAGTGGCCTCCAGGGGAGTCTACTACGTGACAGATTTGCATCTGCTTTCATGATGAAAGTACCTAATTATGGTATTTGATCATATATCGTTTTGATGATCACCATGATTTCTTACACTGTACATGTTGCTGGCCTCTTCAATCTCAAACCAGTACCTTGCTGCCAGTTATTGTTCATAATAAGCATACTGCAAAAGGACCTCTGTTCCCTGCTGAGGTTGCATATCAATTCATATAATCCTCAGAAATCCAATATTAACAAAAGCCGCAAAAGAAAAACAAGGAACACCTGAAGCGCCACAAATTTCTCACCACTTCCATCTAGCACTCACAAATTTTGTTTTTCTGAAACTTTCATAAAATCATTTTAAAATCAGGAATCAACAGTTGATGCCATGTGGCCTTGGTTGGTAACAAAAAGCTCAGAATGGCTGGATGTGGTTAGGCTTTAAATAGGAAACATCAGAAAATCTCAGGTGTCAGGCTAAAGAGGGAACTTATACAAAAACATCTCATAGAAGGAAATGGCAAATATTTTCATTTTATTGCTAATAACACAATATTAATATATCCATCAATAGGAATTGAGCTTAACCTTTGGTAGTGCTCCATTTATTAAAATCAGAGTTCATTAGATATTAATATTCTGGATTTAGTGGCTTAATGCACAGATCAGCACAATATAATGCAGACATTCATTATTAAGCCATTCAGGAAATATCCTGAATTCTTCAAAATACAAAAACAACAATATCAGATTTTAGCATTGTTCCATGAGAGTCACTGAAATGGGGCAGTTTGTATATAAATGTTAAGTTTTGAAATATTTCCTAACAAGCAATGTTGCAGAAATAGCCTTACTAATGGAAAACTATATTATTTCATATCCTTCAATATACTATTTTATTTTACTTTTTTAAAAGATTTTTTTAAACCCCACTTTTATTATTTTTAATAAATAACTTCAAGATGGTAAACATACCCAATACTTCTTCCTCTTCCATTTTCCCCACAACAGCTCTCTGATGTGTGTTGGGCTAAGAAAGAATGACTGGTCCAAAGTCACCCACCCAGCTTTCATGCCCAAATTGGGATTAAGACTCACAATTGCTAGCCTGGTGTCCTAACAATTGCTAGCCTGGTGTCCTAACCACTACTAGACCAATGTATGTGTATATGGGCTACATTTGGGGAATCCGTCTTGAAGGACTCCTGAAAATATTATATGGTAGGTTAGAATTCTAAAAAAGTGAGGATGTGGTTACCACAACTTGACATATCTGTATTATCACTTTATTATCTTTCTAAATTACATTCTTAATTCACTTAGCCAGGAGAATGAAAAGCCATATGAAATAATACAAGCAATCTAAGCAAGGAGCCATATTTGAATTGACCGACAGAAATATTTTCTTGGATGTTATATCCTTCCCAATTTCTTCAGCAAAGAGATTGGTGATGATATCAGTAATATGCATGAAGTTTAAATTTAGATTAAAAGGAGCCTATGTTACTGGCAAAATGTAATTCATGTTTCCTTACCTACAGTTCAGCACAGTTCCTTAAGCACAAGTCTTCTGGGATTCTCTAAATTTAACTCCCATCTCTTCTCTAGTCACCAGGCAAAGCATCTTCCCAATTAGCAACAATTCCTTAAAAAAAAAACTTGCTGCAAGCCTCATTATTCTAAATTTATCTCCAACTAGAACAAGCATTTACACCACTTATAATTAGGCAAAGTGTGAGAAAATGCATACTGCTCCTTTTGACCAAATTCTTTCTCATTAAATGGCTTTTGTAATGTGAGTACCCCAGTTTCATTGCAAATCTCAATGACCTTGAAGCAAATCTACCAAACCGTTTTTCCCTTTCCTTTCAGTGCCATTCCTTCAACTGTTATGGTGGGCAATAGTAACCTTTCCAGGTGGGTCCCTTGTTGATTTACCTGTCATTCTTGCAGTCTTTGCTGATTTCTTGAGAAGTCAGAACCTACAAATATAGGGCATTGGAAATGTTCATTTTCACCTTGGTATTTTAATACAATTAAGAAACAGTGAAATCATAGATCTGCCTCAATATCTATGACAAACACTGGGAAATGGGTCAGAAGGTGACATTTTTGACACTCAGAAAGCTGGATCAGGATCTTGGCTGCTTTCTTGATGTGAAACCAGCAGTTTCTGGAATGTTTGCTGTATGACATATTAATCTCTTCCTTTTGTATTGATGCTCAATCTGTTTTATTTGTGAATTAGTCCAACATTACAAAACAGTAACCAGCCTCCAGTGATTACCTTCCAAAATATCCACCTTAAGCTCTGAAAAATTCTCATTTTTGTATAACTGGAGTATGCAAAGTGGTGTCAGTCAAATGATTTGTGCTCAGATGTACATGAAGAAACTTTAGCCAATATAAGGTGTACAGTGACCATATTTTCTTGGAAAAAAATAATGGAAAAACCTGGAAAAATGGGTAAATTTTAATTCTCCGTGTTTATAACTTTTTCTTTATTCAAGAGCAAAATGAAGAAAAACTTTACAGAAATGCATATTCTAATAAAAATATCTAAAATCAAACAGTAAATGTTAAAATTTATTTAAAAAGACAATTCAGCATCCATATTTTTAACATGAATGTGAAAGAGAGTGCTTAAATGCCATCATTTGTATGGTAAAATGACCAAAAGGACAAAAGTGAGTTTTTGAAAAATATAGACATCTAAAAGAACAGCTTTCTGGGGCCAAAAAAAAAAAAGATTCTCTTTATAATAAAGGATGCAGGTATGTTTGAAGAAGCTGGCTTCTATGTGCATAGTTTCCTTGTTGAATCAGAAAAAAATAAATAATTGCATTCGAAATCCTATTTTAGCCTCATGTCATCCTGCTGAGAGAAGAGCTACACTAAGCCATCGGAATCGCTTTTTTAATTGCTTTCTGTTGTCATAAATGGATTTCCTTCCCCTACAACATCCTCTTGTTACTTGTTCTGCCCTTTTCCACTGACTTACATAGACAGGGGGTGGGGGGAAACCGGCAATATTTGTTCCACTTTTCTAGCTGTGGAGAAATCTCTTCCTCTCTCTTGCTCCTTGAACTTTGTCAGCTATAAAAATAATTTTGATAATCCCCGGAAAAAGATTTTGTAAAAAGTACTATTTCCATTGCTTTTGAACTATCCTAATCTTCAGATCTTTCATCAAGCAAATCTGTTCACCGGGGAAGAATATTATTAGAGGAAAATCTCCTTATGTATTTCAGGCCATTATCTTGTGCTATATGATTATTTGCTATTCTCCTGTTTTGTGAAGCAGAACTGTGAATCAGTAAACTGTTTTGTTCCATTGCATGTTTATTTTTTAATGAAGCTGATTTATAGCCAAACTATGCAACCTTTTGATGTTTGAGGCCACACAAAAGTTTTTGTTGATGACTAAGGAATGCATTGATTGAGATTATGGGACAAAACAGACAAGATTTGTTTTATTCTGTTTAATTCTTTTAGGACCTCACCCTGTGCTTTGTATACATGTATATCACAACACAAAATGACACCTATGCCATCAGTGTTGAACATTACAGCCAGTGCTGGCTATGGGGGACGAAAAGGAATTTGGGAGACCATATTTGGCTTTGAGGCCTGAGGATGCTCACCCGCACCATATATAGTAGACAACTTCAGATAACAGATAATCAGACTTGGAAGGGATCTTGTAGGTCATCTAATCTAACCCCCTTCCCAAACAGGAGACCCCACACCATTTCTGACAGATGGGAGTCCAATCTCTTCTTGAAAGTCTCAAGTGATGGCGCTCCCACAACTTCCGAGGGCAAGCTGTTCCGTTGGTTGATTGTTCTCACTCAGTGGTGGTATTCTATCGGTTCTGCCCGGTTCTAGCGAACTGGTAGCAGCAATGAGCAGCGGAGACCAAACCAGTTCTCTCTGCCTCTCTGCTGTTGGGGCCCCCATCCTCACCTTTATCCTCTGAATTTGAAGTGCAGCACAGAAGAGTGCTAAGTGGCAGCTGCTGAAGCGACCAGGATCATGCAGGTTTGCAGGAGGCGAGTTAGAACACCTCTGCACCTGCACAAAGTGCGGGTTTGGCACGCGTGTGCATGCAAAGTGTGTGCACATGTGCAAAGCGCGCCCATCAAGCCACGCTTAATGAATTGGTGGCAAAAATATTTGAAACCCCCCACTGTTCTCAGTGTCAGAAAGTTTCTTCTTATTTCCAGGTTAAATCTCTCCCTGTTCAGTTTCCATCCATTATTCTTTGTCTGGCACTTTAGGTGCTTTAGAAAATAGCTTGACCCCTTCCCCTCTGTGGCAGCCCTTCAGATATTGGAAGACCGCTATCATGTCTCCCCTGGAGACCTCCTCTTTACTAAACTAGCCAAGCCCAGTTCCTGCAACTGTTCTTCAAACTCAACTTCAATTTCTTCATGGCCCTGAAGAGTGCAGATTGGTTTTGTTATTCTTGGGAACAGTATGGACCGATATGGAAATACTTTCTGTTGACTTTTGCTTTGATGTTTTTCCACTTTCCAATCCTATGATCTTGGAATTTCTCCGCAATTCCCCATTCAAGTACTAACCACGTTAAATTTACTTTTTTAATGACCAAGCCATGGTAAACTAGTAATTTACAGGCTCATTTCATATGTGTTTAATAATTTCTCATTTCTGTCACTTTAAATGTAATATTGAATAGTGGTTCTTGAAGGACCCACATTCAGGTTGAGTTCCATGGGTTTATTATTTATTTATTTGCATTTATTGGCCATTCAACCTGGTGGACTCTGGGTGGCACATAAACTACAAAAAGAAAAAAAAAGCTAACAGCATAAAATCAGACAAGTAGCCCAGCTAAATAATCTAAACAGCAATAAAATCAATAAAACAAAATGAAGAGTTTAAACCAGGGTGTCAAACTCAAGGCCCATGAGGTGGTTAGAAGTGGCCAGCGAAGCCACCCTGGAAACAGTGAAGGATTGGCCCATGGTGCCTCTGTCAGCAGACATGGAGCTCAGTTGGGCCTCATGCAGCCTTCGTGAGCTCTGTTTTCACTGGCAGAGGGTTACAGATGGGTTTGACCATCCCAGCCAAAAACTGAGCTCAGGAGCCCGTTTTTGGTGTCAGAGCACTTGGGCCACCACAGGCCCCCCCCCCCCCCGATGTGAGTGACATTAAGCTGGCCATACCCCCTGGCCATGCCCCCTGGCCATGCCCTCCTAAGGTCAAACACAACCCTGATGCAGCCTTCAATGAAATAGAGTTCCACACCACTGGTTAAAACAAATCATAAGCAACAACTTCAAACCAAAACCAGATTTCCAAAACTTTCCAGAACCTTGGGGAGAAAATACCATCCCTATCTCTGAAGGGATGCTGGTTGCATCTCTTTGAAGTCATTTCCATTGAAATCTAGTTTGATCCTTTAGAATTTTGGATCTGCATACAGCTTGCTTTCAGTTTGACATTTATATTAGTTAAACTATTAAACATTTTAAAAATATCCATCATAACAGCCTTCTGCAACTCTCTGGGCCACAACTTTCATAATGACCAAGAAATTACTCCCAAACTTGTGTTAGAAGTCACATCATTTGAACCACTCACAGATGTCCATCTTTCTGTTTATAATTTGTCTCCTCTTCCAAAAACAGCATTGCACCTTGAATTAAGACACTCTTCTCACTCACTCACAGACTGTGTTAGATGGGTTTAAAACTCATTGGACAATTTGAAATAGTAAATAAAAGACTCATCCAAAACCCATATGTTTTAATTAAGCAAACTGTCTTTACTTCGATGTAAATTAATGCTAATTGAAACTGCAGTCTTTGCACACTTTTTTAGAAGAGCAATAATGTTTCCTTGGAGGTGAGGTGCATTAGAAAGCAGATTCTTTATGACCTAAATAGTTGGTTAATTAAAAGAGAAATGTAAGGATTTTCAAAGCATCTCAACTTTGCAAGTTAATTTTATAAACATGGCAAAATGCCTTGTAATTTCCCCTAAAAAATAAAAAACAATTTAATCTCATTAAAAGGATTTAATTTAAAAAGTTATAAGATTATAAAAAGTGGGGGCAGAGTGGATAGGCTGTACTAAATGTGAAGTTATGCTATCAAGCTAGCTCTGACCTAGTTCACAGACTGGATTGTAGCACCACATGGCTGGATTGCATTTAGGAAAGAAGAAGGACTCACAGAAGATCTACATAAGTATCTTTAAACTGGTATGAAAAATGGGGTACAAATATAAGAAATAATTATATTGAACTACCTTACTAAATGATTGGGATAAACACCCAAAACAGAGAGTGTTCAGGCTTATCTCCTCTGACTTCAATATTAAATATATTTTATGAAGAGTATGCTAAAATTTATTATTGTAGAGAAAATTGTTACAATCCACAATAATTATTAAAAAACAAACATGAAATCATTCTCAGGCTCCTTAAAATGGTCAGAAATATGTTAACAGTTCCAAAATCTTCAGATGAGCGGAATACCCTAGAAAGAATTACAAAAATAAGCTCAAAGAACTGCCTGAATTGAAAATGTTGAGAACACAAAATACAGAACCCATACCAAGTATTATAAGTTGTTATTAAATGTAATTTGGAGACCTGACAAGTTAAATAATCAAATGGATGCAAAAGTTAAACAGGACAATTTCATGCACCACTAATGGGAGAATCAATGAAAGACACAGATCAAATTCACTGTGAATAATGCACAAAAAGAAAATTGGTATAACAAGTTCTGCTAGTACATTATTCCAGGACAATAAACTATACATTTTCAAAAAAAAAATGTTCAAAACTCAAGTTGAAACCTTTTCCCATATTTGTGGGAACATCATAAAGATCAACTATTCTGAAAGATGATCTTCTGAAGAATGATTCCTTAGAAAATTAGTAGCTTAAATTATGGTTCTGATTAATGTCTAAAAATAGCTTAATAAATGAAAACAAGTCTAATGTGAGCTTCAGTTTAACCTTGGTCACTTAGGGATGCTTGAGATTATATGGAAGCCACAAGCCTCACAAAAGTTGCTCTTCAAACATCTGAGCTTCTTTTCCATAAATGGGAACTCACACACTTCTAGTTCGGAGTGCAGTCTCTGACATATTACTCAAAGTGTACTGCAACTTTCAAGTTGATAGCATTTGTTGCATTCCTCCCTCTTCTTATCTTTCTAGTTCTCTTCCCTCCCCAATCTTTGGTTAATATTTCATGCCATAT
The DNA here is from genome assembly GCF_049901715.1 of Pseudonaja textilis. Taxonomy (NCBI): domain Eukaryota; kingdom Metazoa; phylum Chordata; class Lepidosauria; order Squamata; family Elapidae; genus Pseudonaja; species Pseudonaja textilis. Next base: position 44,004,040 of record NC_141990.1, read on the forward strand.
GAGTACCTCCTCATCTTAATAGTTGTTCTGAGGAAGAAGCTGATACTTCCCTGCTGTTTTCGATGGAGCTGTTTTTGCAATGCAGCAGGTCCCACTCTCTGAGAATGAATTCACAACTTGCATAGACCACTAAAGAGAGGCCAGCTGTTAGGCTAAATAATATGCAGGAAGAGGATGACCAGCTGTTATGAGTCAGTTTGCTAGTTCAATATATTCTAGCATGTTTCTCTCCATTGCAAAGCATCTGATAATACAATTTTCAACTCAAGATTGAGAGAAGCAGAGACATAAATCCATGCCAGTTTAGGAGCTGCTAGTACAAGCTGCAGCTTCATTTTGTTCAATAGTAAGATTGGCCTTAACACTAGCAATGTATTGGGGACAGTGAATTGATGAACAACTTTCTAATCATATTATTTATGCCTCTACAGATTTCACATCTCAATATGATCTTGGAGTGGATGTGCTAAGTATGCTGCTGAGTATGAGCACCTGAAAGGCAGAATATAAATCTAACAAAAAAACAAGCATCTTCCTTAAGTCTTTCCCAAGTTTTCCTTAAGCATTCTCTGAGTCTTAAGTAGTGATGGCCCAAAAGGATTGCACAATTCCCTGTATTCTGGTGGCAGCTGTGCTATTGTTCACTTGGCTAACCACCAAATAGCTAGTAGGGAGATCCTTAAAACAAAATAGGGCAAGAACATCACAGTATATCTTTCCCAAGCCAGGTTCACAGCAATGGCTATAGGGTGGCTTGCAGAGAGGCAAGTCATTGTAGAAGAGTAACCTACTGTGAACTCAATAAAGCAGCAGCTCCTGAAAGTCACCCATGAGGACAGTGGAAAAGATGCTTTGGTCCCAATTTGTGACACCACTAGAAAACAGTTGCTTTACTTTATCCAATGGCCAATCTGATTTTAAGATTGTTGAAATGTGTTGGTGCAAATCAAGAAATCTATAAGGTTCCCCATATGTTGTCTCAGGTCTATGATGATGATTGCTTTCATGATGAAGCAGAACAGTATGATAAAGTTTCATAATCTTATTTTTTGTTTTGCCACATGATCTGCATCAGAATTTATCATTCAAGATTTACACAGGTTCATTTTGAACATTAGCTTAAGTGAAGGATAGATGAACTTATAAATTCATTGGGATTGAATAGTACCTGAGATTAATTCATTGGGATTGAATAGTACCTGAGGGTTAGGGATATACCCTAGCAAGATCTGCAGGGCAGGCAGGCAGGCAGGCAAAATATGTGAGATAAGTGTTTTGTAGCTTACACTCAGTAAAACATACACAGTGCCAATTAAGATAGTTTTATTCCAGCAAGAGTTAAAACATAGTCAAAAACAGTACATATTTCATTCACTTAGTTCAGTCCGTCCAGGGATTATCCATTTGCAAATTCCAGTGTCGAAAAAGAGAGGTCAGTACACTTACAAATATCAGTCCGGTGATATATCTCCTCGCAGTAGAGAGATATGAAGAATTCAGAAACTCCTCTCTTCTTTCAGCTACTCAGCAGTAGAGGGAAACACGCAGCTAACAAACCATGCACGTAATCCAATCCAGTAATTGTCAGTAATTGCCAGCAAACTGTCAGCGTCTCATCAGCGATCAATCAGGTTGTCTTGCTCCCTTTTATGGTGGTTTCACACCACACCCAAAATTACATGCTTTTCATTTAAAGTGACACACACTTAAACTAACAATCATAGCTTATATATATTATTTTACCCAAACTAGTTAGGTGACCTATGTTATACCTAACATTCTCCCCTTTTGGGTAATATAATAATATATATATCTATTTACACCCTTAACCCATAGTCATCACAACTCTCTTTGTGTTTCACTGCACCTTGGGCTTTTGTGAACTGATCAGCAATATTTTGCTCAGTCATACAATATTCCAATCTTATTAAACCATTTTTTACAGATTGTCTTACATTCAGATATCTAAGATCTGTATGCTTAGATCTCGTTTTTACAGCAATATTTGTAGCCATCTGTATGACTGCTTGATTGTCCTCATACACAACAATGGAATCATTAACAGTTAATCCCATATCCAACAACAACTGTTTATACAGAATTAAATCAGTACATAATAAAGATAGACATGAAAATTCTGCTTCCATTGTGGACATACTTATGTGTTGCTGTCTAATTGACCTCCAACCAATTAATGCTTTTCCTAATAGTATAGCCATTCCTGAAGTTGATTTCCTAGTGTTTATATCTGTTGCAAAACTTGCATCAGCATATGCACTTAAAATCAAATCATCTTTTGGCTCCAAATACAATGCATAGTGCATTGTCCTTTTAAGATATCTTAAGATACGTTTTGCTGCTTGCCAGTGTCGTTCAGCGGGTTCAGCGTTGAATCGAGCCAATTGATTAACGCCATAGGCAATATCTGGCCTTGACCAATTACTAATGTATGATAGACTACCAATTAGTGACTGATAGATAGTCTTATCGAATTTTGAACTCTGAGCATCAGTCCAGCAAAATTCCTGACTCATTGGTGTTGTGATTGAAAGGTCCAATCCTGTTAGGAACTTTGAATCTGATGACTGTTAGATCGTGGATTGACGTCAGAACCAGGAAACGTTACTCCCTTTAGTTTGATTTGATTGTGAAATGACTGTTTGAATTTCAAAAGGGAGTCCTAACAGTTTTGCTTGCAGTTTTGAATGAGAACGTTACTCCCTTTAGTTTGATTTGATTGTGAAATGACTGTTTGAATTTCAAAAGGGAGTCCTAACAGTTTTGCTTGCAGTTTTGAATGAGAACGTTACTCCCTTTAGTTTGATTTGATTGTGAAATGACTGTTTGAATTTCAAAAGGGAGTCCTAACAGTTTTGCTTGCAGTTTTGAATGAGAACGTTACTCCCTTTAGTTTGATTTGATTGTGAAATGACTGTTTGAATTTCAAAAGGAAGTCCTAACAGTTTTGCTTGCAGTTTTGAATGAGAATGTTACAAGGGAGGACACATTTGATTTGCAGGACCGGCCTGAACCTTCAACCTCCTCTGCTTCTCAATCAGGTTATCAGCCGGGAACGGCTGACAATGAGGAACTTATGGAGACTTCAGGTGAAGGTAATAATTTAGATGATTGCTGGGTGGATGTCAGAAGCAGGCGTCTCCTTACGAGAAGAAACCAACGGGAGCACAGGAGGAGGGCAGATCAGTAATTAGACTAATTAGCTGCTGCTCTATAAAGGGAGAGAGATGACTTTGCACTTTGTCTGGAACAAACTGTTTGCAAGGAGAACCGAAGATTTTGGCTTGGAGGATTTAAACCTGAAATATCTTGTTGGGACTTGGATTTATTTCCTTGGAACTATTAACTTGGACTATCTTGTAGAGGCTAACTACAGCTGTTATCAGTGAAGATTCCTGTTTGCTGCCTTTATTTGCGAGGACTGCTGCTTTCAGCCTTATCTGTTTATTTTGGAAGGTGGGACATAACATTTTTGTTCCAGACCCGAAACAAACCATCTTTCAGGTAAGATGGACTTATAAATCAACTCTGGTGTGTGACCGGTGAAGAGGAATATGTTTGCAGCGTCTTTGTGAGACCAGATAGTTTCTGTTTTGCCTGATAAGAGTCCGGGAAGTCTGCCAAAAGACTGGACAGCTGTGCTAATTTATTTCTTTTGAATTTGGTTTTGTTTACATTGAATATTTTGAGTTTTGAAACTTCGTCTGCTCATCTGAGTTTATAGGTAAGACATTACATTTTTTGCTTTCAAGCCTGAAAAACAAATCATCTTTAAATCAAGATGGATACAAAAAAGCTGCAGAACCTGATCGAGCAGCAGCAACAGCAAATTAATCAGCTACTGCAAAGCAATGTGACGCTTCAGAATCAGGTAACACAATTGCTGAATTATGTTTCCAGCTTACCAAGCCCTGCTGCTGTTCCCCCTGCCCCTCCTGTGAGGAAAAGCCCAGTATCCATGCCGGAGAAATTTTCTGGGCAAATGGACATGTTTCCGGCATTTCTGGGGCAGTGTCAATTATTTATGTCCTTGAGGCCTGAAGACTTTCCAAATGATCGGGCCAGGACGGGATTCATTCTCAGCCTTTTATCTGGGCAGGCTGCTAAATGGGCTACTCCCTTGTTAATTCAAGATAGCCCATTATTGGATAACTTTCAGGGTTTTCTACAACAAATAAGGGTTATGTTTGAGAACCCAATTAAGATACAAACTGTGGATAGACGGTTACGGGACATTACTCAGGGGAAACGTTCCCTTCAGGAATACGTTGCAGAATTTCGGGTGCTGTGTTTGGACTCCAACTGGAACGAACCGGCTCATATGGCTGCATTCCAGGAAGGCCTGTCTGATGCCATCAAAGATGAGCTAGTCCATGCAGAGAGGGCTTTAACTTTGGATGCATTGATAGTTCAGTGCTTACGAATTGAAGTTCGTTTACAGCAACGTGGACGCAAACGGCTCAGTATGGAACCATCTTCGTTTTTTCGTGCACAACCCACGCCACCGAGAGTTTTCCAACCCATAGTTATGACAGAGGAGCCGTTGGAGTTGGGAGCACTCCGCCCTCGCTTAACAGCGCGGGAACGTTCGAGACGGTTCCAGGAAGGCTTGTGCCTTTATTGCGGGGGTCTGGGACATTTTGTTAATTCCTGCAATCGGAGAGGGAACCACAGACCCGTACCTGAAACCACTCTTGGCTCGTCAGGAAAACAGGGTAGACCTGACCTTAAGGAGGCCTTAGGTCTGGTACGTTTCACATCTAGGCCCCGCACTGAACCTGTTACAGATACTACAGTGGTTGGAATTTATGATTCACGATGGAAAAAGGGACAATTCCAGTACTTTGTGGGAAGAGTAGAAAATGAAACGGAGATTCGTTATTGGCAGGATGTGGCCAAGGTACATGCCCCAGACCTTGTTCGAAGATATCATGCAGAATTCCCTTCAAAACCACATCCTGAACGTAAGACTCGGGGGACGGGCCCTGAGGTGGGGGATAGTGTTGTGATTGGAAGGTCCAATCCTGTTAGGAACTTTGAATCTGATGACTGTTAGATCGTGGATTGACGTCAGAACCAGGAAACGTTACTCCCTTTAGTTTGATTTGATTGTGAAATGACTGTTTGAATTTCAAAAGGGAGTCCTAACAGTTTTGCTTGCAGTTTTGAATGAGAACGTTACTCCCTTTAGTTTGATTTGATTGTGAAATGACTGTTTGAATTTCAAAAGGGAGTCCTAACAGTTTTGCTTGCAGTTTTGAATGAGAATGTTACAAGGGAGGACACATTTGATTTGCAGGACCGGCCTGAACCTTCAACCTCCTCTGCTTCTCAATCAGGTTATCAGCTGGGAACGGCTGACAATGAGGAACTTATGGAGACTTCAGGTGAAGGTAATAATTTAGATGATTGCTGGGTGGATGTCAGAAGCAGGCGTCTCCTTACGAGAAGAAACCAACGGGAGCACAGGAGGAGGGCAGATCAGTAATTAGACTAATTAGCTGCTGCTCTATAAAGGGAGAGAGATGACTTTGCACTTTGTCTGGAACAAACTGTTTGCAAGGAGAACCGAAGATTTTGGCTTGGAGGATTTAAACCTGAAATATCTTGTTGGGACTTGGATTTATTTCCTTGGAACTATTAACTTGGACTATCTTGTAGAGGCTAACTACAGCTGTTATCAGTGAAGATTCCTGTTTGCTGCCTTTATTTGCGAGGACTGCTGCTTTCAGCCTTATCTGTTTATTTTGGAAGGTGGGACATAACACATTGGAGTTTTTGCTGGTTTACAAAGTTCCATCTTATATGTTTTTAGTAATTGATAAATCTTATCCTCTTGAGATATCTTATAGCCACCATTGGTTTTATTTATTGTCAATCCTAGATACTGTTTTATCTCTCCTAATTGCTTTAATTTTATCCTCTTACCTAATAATGATATTATTTCAGTAGCTTCATTATTAGTTTTTGTAATTAAAGCAATATCTGTAAACAACAATAATAATGACACTATTCCATTTGTCTCTCTTTTAAATAAACATGAATCAGCTAAACCTGCTTTAAACCCTATATTGTTTAACTCCTTAACAATATATTGGTTCCATTCGTAACCAGATTGTTTTAATCCATAGAGACTCTTTTTAAGTTTCCAACAGTCATTATTAGTTTTATCATCCTTAATTCCTACAGGTTTCTTTAGGTATATAGTGTGCTGCAATGGCGCATGCAGATAGGCAGTTTCTACATCTAAATGATTTATGATATAGTTTTTCTTAGCTGCGCACACTAAAGCTGCTCTCAAGGTTGTTGCTTTTAGACTTGGTGCAAACACTTCATCATAATCACATGCAGTTTGATTAAATCCTTGAGCTACCAACATAGCCTTGTGGGTAACAGTCCCATTTGTACCTGTTTTTAATTTAAATATCCATTTACATCCAATGGACTTTTCACCTGGAGGTAATCTAGCATTCTCATAGACTCCCATCTGTTTTAATGAATTCAGTTCCTTTTGCATTGCTGTATGCCAGTTCTCCTGATCCTTCACAGGATACAATTTCAGTTCTTCCACAGTGGTTGGAATTTTACTAATCTGGCACACCACACTTGCCTGATACCTATCAGGTGGTCTACTTACTCGTGTTGACCGTCTAGGTAGAACAGGACTCACAGGTGGACTCTTATCTATCACCTGTTCCTGGTCATCTATTTCTTCTTCACTTATTTCTTCTTTAATTGGTTCTATTTTCTCTTCCTTTACTTTCTCTTCAATTGGATTTTCCTCATCACTAGTATGGTGGCTCGGGCCCCTGTAGGTTTCTATAATTACACTTTTATTCGAATCTTGTTCCAATTTGTGCCATCCTACATGTTCCAGGAATTGTGCACTAGCACTACAATGAATTCTATTTGTGCCCTCTTCCCAGAACCTGTAAGATCTATGGTTTGATTCGTAACCTACAAAATATAATCTTTTAGCCCTATGCTGTCCCTTATGTCTCAGTTGTGTAGGAATATGCACCCATGCTGGTGCTCCAAATGTGTGCATATAGCTTAGGTCAGGTTTTCTACCATGCCACCGTGTGAATGGTAATTCACCTGTTGTTGAGTTAACAACATTATTTAATATATGATTACCACACATTATTGCTTCTCCCCACAAATTCTCAGGTAATCCTGAATCTGACAACATAGTACGAGCCATTGCCTGCAGTGTTTGGCCTCGCCTTTCTATAAAGGAATTATGTTGTGGCCTATATGGTGCAGACCTTTTATGTTCTACACCTGCCATCTTCAGTCTATTTTGGAATTTATTATTTATAAATTCCGTACCATTATCAGTTACAAGAGTTACTAGTTTCCTTTTAGTTTTTCTCTCTGCAAACTTCAACCAATTAAAGAAATTTTGATATGTTTCCGTTTTACTCTTCATTAAATAACAGAAACCATATCTAGAATAATGATCCATTATACTTAATATATAACGAGCGCCTCCCACACTTGGTTTTTTAGGACCTATAATATCAGCAAATATGACCTCTAGAGGCTCCTTAGTCTTAAATCCATTAATTCTATTTGCTGGTATTACCTTGCTTTTTTCTTGACTGCAAGCATTGCAGTGCAAATACTTACTGCAAGGCTTCAGTTTTATACCTTTAGACAGTTCAACTGTTTGCTTGAGCATTTTAAAATTTATATGCCCTAAACGTCTGTGTAACAAATGTATGCATTCATCATGAGGTTTAACGTTATTATACACTGTGTTAGCCACCTCTAATTGATTATCATTTAACACATACAATTCACCTTTTAAAGTTGCAGTCACTTTTTTACCTTCCTTTTCTATTATGCAGTTTTCTCCCCTAAAGGTAACTACATAACCTAGTTTAATCAAAACTCTAACTGAAAGCAAATTAAACTTAAGTTGTGGTACATATAACATTTTTACATTTTCTTTTATGCAAGAACAATATGCTGTACCTTGACCTCTTGCTTTCAGTTTCCACCCATTAGGTAATGATATCTGCTGTGAACTCGTGGACATCTTAATAAATCTTTTCTTATCTTTTGTTATGCAGTGCGATGCTCCACTATCTACAACCCAAAAATTATTATTGTTCACAGTTTGGCTGCTATACATGGCTAACTCTAAGCATTTTTTATCCTTTTGATGCCTTTTTGCATTCTGGCTGGCATTTTGGCGTTTTTCTTTCTTGCAGAATCTGGCCAAATGTCCTTTTCTTCCACAATTAAAACATTTTCTAATTGTGTAGGCTGACGAAGATAATTCCTCTTCTTGTGGTTGTTCCCTTCTGAGTTGATCCCTTTCAAGCCTTCTCCTGGCTTCTTCAATTAATCTGCCAGTAATGTCAGTTAATGTGAGGTTATCCTTTGGCAGCACTTCCAATGAAGTTACGTAGTCGTCATAGCTCTCATGTAATGAAGACAAAATTATATAAACCTGGTGCAGTTCAGTGAAGATAAGCTCTTTTTCATGCAGCTCCTGAAAAATTCTCTTCATAGTGTTTATATGAGTCAACATGTCTCCATTCTTTTGAAGATGTGTTCTGAACAGCTTCCGTGTAAGATTTATATGAGCTCCTACACTGTCTCGAACATAAATCTTCTTTAAATTCTCCCAGCACTTAGCAGCTGTTTCTTCTCCATGAATATGGACAAGCTGCTGGTCACAGAGTGTCAGTCCTATTATACAGAGAGCTTGCTCATTTTTCAGTTTATATTCTTGTATTTTGTGGGCATCATCTTCATCCTCTGGATCCCAAGCATCTACCTCTGGTGGGTTTTGAATTATATTCCACAAACCTTCTCTACGTAGAAGTAGGCTGCATTTCATAGACCATGAAACATAGTTTGTTCCATCCAGTTTGGATATTAGAGACAAACTTGGTAAATTGACTTCTGCCATCTTTCTCTGGATATTAAACTATAATTAATAAAACACAGCTGTCTGTTTACAGTATTGTGTAACTACACTAACTCTCACTTTATATAAGCCTGTTATATCCTGGTTAGTCTGACTGTGCAGCTGGGCCCATAACCAGTGTTAGGGATATACCCTAGCAAGATCTACAGGGCAGTCAGGCAGGCAGGCAAAATATGTGAGATAAGTGTTTTGTAGCTTACACTCAGTAAAACATACACAGTGCCAATTAAGATAGTTTTATTCCAGCAAGAGTTAAAACATAGTCAAAAACAGTCCATATTTCATTCACTTAGTTCAGTCCGTCCAGGGATTATCCATTTGCAAATTCCAGTGTCGAAAAAGAGAGGTCAGTACACTTACAAATATCAGTCCGGTGATATATCTCCTCGCAGTAGAGAGATATGAAGAATTCAGAAACTCCTCTCTTCTTTCAGCTACTCAGCAGTAGAGGGAAACATGCAGCTAACAAACCATGCACGTAATCCAATCCAGTAATTGTCAGTAATTGCCAGCAAACTGTCAGCGTCTTGTCAGCGATCAATCAGGTTGTCTTGCTCCCTTCTATGGTGGTTTCACACCACACCCAAAATTACATGCTTTTCATTTAAAGTGACACACACTTAAACTAACAATCATAGCTTATATATATTATTTTACCCAAACTAGTTAGGTGACCTATGTTATACCTAAACATTGTTATGGTAAACAATGTTTGTCAACCTTGGCAACTTTAAGATGTGGGGACTTCAATTCATACATTTATAGTAACAAGAACAAAAACATTCTAACACACAAAAAATAGACAATACAGAGTCAGTGTGCTACCCCATCTATCTTTGCCAATGATAGGAAACCATATGCTTTTGAAGGTTGCATTCCTGTAGAAATAAACTATTGGGAAAGACACACACACACACACACACACACACACACACACACACATACACACAGCAAAAGCAGATGAGGTAAAGATCAGTGTCACAAATGTAAATTGATATTCTGTGCTTCATTCCTTAATGGATAACAAGACTAGGGATTTGTGAGGATGAAATGAAACACCCCAATTAATATGAAAAGAAACCAACATTTGTGCCATAAGATTAATGGTTCTTGAGTTTATCTCTAGGGGCTCCATGCTAATGTGCTAAAAAGGTTCAGAACGTCCTGGTAAACAAAATAATTAAATGTTTATCAGGCATGCATTGCTATGGATGACATTTCCCCCTCCCCCCATGCTACATGCATCTAAAAATAAACCAACCAGATATTTACCCTGGCTCTAAGCAAGAATCTTTTTAGCCACAGATATGCACAGCCAATTGAGAACATCAGAAACAACAGATGTGGCTCCTTGCTAAGTTGCAGGTAACAGGCTTTGGAAAAATTGATTTCACTGAAGGGCAGCCTAGAGAGCAGCGCAAGGTTAATTTTAGAAGCTGCTTTCCAGGAGGTGTGTCAATCAAGAAATATGTGCTCTCACCCTGCAGAAAGGTGTACTGGACATGCCTGATTAGGAATCTGTTCCAAGCAATTGGTGGGCAACTCAGTGTGGAAAGAGTCTTATTGCTGCCAGGCTCATGGTTCACTCATCATTGTATTCACTTTTATGAACCGTCAGTGTGCCAGTGTAAGAAATTACACTAAGGAAGCACATCATTCTAACTGCCTTAAACTGACACAATGATTTATTTAGCCCAATATTATCTAGGCTGGCTGGCAGGTACTCTCTAGATTTTCGAACAGGTTTTTCTCATCATAGACCAGTGAATCATAAAAGGATCAGGATTTGAACTGGGGACAGGGAGAAACCTTCTATCCATGCCATCAATTGTAAAGAGATATTAGAACATTGTGGAGCTGTCAGAAGTTCCAAGCCATTCATATTAAGTCGAAGGCTGGTCCAATATTAGTGCTTCTGTAAATATATGTAGCTTAAATGAAAACTTTCTTAGCATTGCTTTAAAAATTTGATGTCTGGCTGGAAATTCTTGGAAATGCATTACCTGGAGGAGAAGTCAGATAATTTATATTGTTATGAGAAGAGATAGAGATATCAAAACTATTGCTCTTTACAACAAATTTATAAACAAGACCCTTTCAAGCCGAAACAGGTTATTAATATATATTGACAAAGAAATGCTAAACTTTAATATTTCAGATATAAAATAGTCTTTATATAAAATGACAATAGTAGAGAATTGGAAACAATTTTAAGGGGGAAAAATGCAAATTATGCAGTAGTTCAGGTACAGAAATGAGGATAAACCTATGTATATAGAAGTTTATATTAGCTAAACACATCAGACATTCTTTTAGAAGCACAAAAAGAACTAGCTAAAAGAATGACTGGCAAATGCATTTGTCTTTACATGGTTATCCAAAAGACTGAGGAAAACCAGGAGAGCTATATAATTGGGCTATAATTAAGCTTATTTAATTTTATTTCATTTCTATTCCTTTACTGTATTAGTAACTGAAGCAATAAATACGGATGTTTGATGTTAAAATATATTTGGCAAATAGACATCAAAAGTTCCTCTCAACATCTTTACCTATTATCAACTAGTGTACCCACCTAAAAAAGCGAGCTAAGTTGGGGGATGGAAGTAGTGCGCTGTAATAGTCCTAATCTAGCAGTAAACAAACAAACAAAAAACCCCCCCCAGAAGATCAGTGAAGGAGAGCTTCTCCTTTCACCAATGATTCTTCCACACTGCAAAATTGAATTTTAATAGCTTTACACTGACATTAAATTTTCTGCTGTATGTGTGTCTTTTTTTTCCCTTTGGTAATGTATGTATTTTTAAGTTTAAGCTATTTGATAACACTAAAGTTTTCTGGCCTCTGTCTTCCTTCTTCAAACTTTTTTTTGCTAGCCCAGACAAAGCAGTAAAACAGGGATCCCCATACTGCAGACCACAGATGGGTAGTGGTCTACCAGGAACACACACCACTGTGTGAAGCCCCATCTGTACACATATGGTATCCAGGCAGTGTGCAAAACCATAACCCTCTCCCCAGGTCCATGGAAAAACCGCCCTCCATGAAACTGGTCCCTGGCTGCCAAACATTTGGGGGGCCACTGAAATAAAGGACTGATAACATTAGACAATTATATGTTGGGTATGGTAAAATACACAAATTGTGCTCAAGCAAAACACAGTTGTTTCGGCAAGGGATTGAGGGATTTTGGCACTGACCTCTTTTCTTGCTTGAAAAGGCTTACACTTAAAAAAATAAGAATAATAATTTAGACACAGTTTTGTACTAAGCTCTCTGTATGGATATTTGTGTAATAACTATGACTACAAATGTTTTCAAGAACTGTAGCTGATGCACCCTCTTGTGGAAAACACTGACAATGTTGAATTCATGGCCGGTCACCTTCTAGATGAATTACTCGTTAAAAAGTACACAGGAGCCATTCTTGGTTCAGAATGCCATTAGTGATTAAAACAGATTCAATAAGTGATAGCTTAAGTAGGAGCCCACTGTTCTGAAATCTTCACTTCATTCAGTGAATTATTAGACCAATAACCATTCAGTGGGACTTTCATACACATCACATGTTGGGAATACTGTAGCTTCACATTAACAGCCAGCTCTTTGGGAAATATAAGAGTTCTAGATTTTTTAAAAAAAATGAAGGACACTATTTCTGTGTTTTAAGGAGTGGACAGAAGCAAACAGGAAGTTAAAATTATTCTAGAATTAATACATTAACTATTATTATCTGCAGATTATGGAATCATATTGGTTGAGGGACTCTGAGTATTGAACACACATCTTAAAGAAACATTGTTTTAGTGGGCAATTCTAGCAATGTAGAAGAAATAAGGAAAGCCAAATTCATTCTCCAGAAATCTGTCAAAACACCAAGTAACTTTCCCTAAAGAACCAATCCTTATCAGCCTTTCACAACACAATTAAGGCCATGCTGTCACTGGCATTTGGGCTAGGTTAAGCAAATTCTTTTAAATTTGGGCATTATGGTTACATTTTATTGTTGTTGTTTTAAGTTTTGTATACCACTCTGAAATGGATGCCTATATAAATTAGATAACATAACATTGTTTGTCCGCAAGCAAGAATGGTGGGATCACAAAACAGACAGAATATGAAGTGCTCTGTGACTTTAGAGTTCAAACAGAACAGCATCTGTCACACAATATCCCAGAGTTAAGAATTGCTGAGAAGAAAGACAAAAAAGTCTGGATAATGGACATTGCAGAACAGTAGAGAAAGTACTTAAGGGAATCCAAAGAGCTTATTAGGCTACCAAATATCTCTGGGTGGTTACACAACAAGAACCACAAAAAGCAATAAACAAATGAAAATATACGATATCATCAATAGAGTAAAAGAGTGGAAAAGAAAATGGTCTGTTCACATAACAAGAAGAACTATGGCGGATGAATCAAGGCAGTCATAGAATGGATCCCATTTGATAAAAAGTGCCCATGAAAGAGACCTAAAAAAAGATGGATTGATGACATCAGCAAGTATTGCAGACCCAATTGGCAAAAGAAAGCTCAGGACTGTAATGATTGGAAATACGCAGAAAAGGCCTTCATCCTCCAGTGGATTAAAAAATGGCTAAAATGATGATGACAGTATATAAACATAAGATTCAAAATATCAAAATGGCATCCAAGCACAAAACAATGAAAACAGGACTCTACTCAAGTGACCCCTCATCCTGGTAGAAAATAAATATATTCTAGAGGCAGCAAAATTAAAATATATTTCCAATCTTTGAGAGTTTTAAGAATTTTCTTATTTTAAAAAGGTAATCCTTATTAAAATCCTATTCCATGAAGATTACAGAAGTTTCTAACATACGAGCTTTTTACCTACAGCAGCAGGGCTGTCAAACTGGAAGCCCGCGGGCTGGATGCATCATGTGTAGGCCATGCCCACCCCAGATTTGTGAAGGGGAAAAAATGTTGTGATACATCACATGACAGCAACGTGATGCCGTGAATTTGACACAGATGACCTGGAAGCTAATTTCAAAACGCAATGTCTGAAAGCTGTAATTGTAAAATCCATGAAAATCTTCACTATTTCAGTCTTAGTTCAAACAAACAATAGATGAGAAGGGTCAGAGTGTTTCTGGACTGTTCCAACAGACAATAGATGGAGATGTTCAGGACTAAGGTTAGAGAAGGAGGAGAAGGAGCAAAATCAGAACAGAAGGGCTAACCCTAAAAGTTGACATCTTATCTAAGTTTTCTTCTATGTAGGAGTTCTCATTCTTTCTTTCGACTTTAACACAGACAAAAATGTTGTAGTTTTCAAGCTGTAGAAGATCTATGTCAGGAACAATTTTACTATTTCATTTCCTGTTTGTCAGAATTCTGGTCCTAAACTGCAGTTCTCCTGGGAGAATGCAATAGCACTTACAGCAACACTGTCTTGTTTTGTTTGAAATACTTTATTTGTATCTGCTTGATTGAATAGTTGTCTGTTCACCCAGTGAGTAATCTAAAACCTTATTATTGAAGTAGAAAACTTGTGGCAATTTGTGTTCTGGGATTCTAAAGGTGATATATATAATAATTTAAGTAACACTTTTATGACACAGCCACATCTGGAGTTTCAAGATGTTTCCCATCTTTACCATAAGCTTCATGTGTCCCTCCTAATTCTAACCAGTTCTTGGCTTTATTTCCAACATTTTATTTCTATGATTGGTTCAGTCTTCTGACATGTTGACTGGAAAGAAAGCAAAGAGAAGAGATGGTGTCTGTGGGAGAAGAAAACTGTGAACCATCTGGTTTTAATTCTGGCCACAAGTCTCTTTTATCTCAGATGTAGACCTCTCTCCTAACAAGAAATCTCTTATTTTTTTCCCCCTGGTGATACCACCTGCAACAAGGAACAAACTTTATCTTTTTGATCCATGGGACAGAATTTTGAATATATAGCAGGGTTTGGATAGCATTTATACATATCAACTTGTGAGTATGTCATCTTCATCCTACCACATCATACTTCTGCAGTGGTGTCCATAAGATTCAACAGATACATTCATAGTTAACATGCTTTAGATTTAGGTTCTCAAGGTGACTTATAAGGAGAAAAAATAATACATCTAAAGCAACAAATCAAAGCATAAATGTAATCATAATAATAAAGCAGTCAAATTTATCCTGAACAAGTGCTTTCCAGAGTGGGAAGGTTTCCAAATGTTGCTGCATTATAGCACCAAATGGGGATTGCCTGATTTGCTTTAGGCAGTTTTTGAACTCACGAACAGCGTGTATGTCATATATTTATTTTATTGCATGGAGCATGGCATAAGCTACAGGAAAGAACAGTATTATAAAGAAATAATACAGTACTGTAAAGTATGGCTCAACAGGCCCCAAGGCTGTCAGTGAATGAGTAAAAAGACAGGGGAGAAAGAAATATGTGGTACAGCTAATGGGTTTTTTTGTGCCAGAGATCTGAGTTAAAGATTAGAAGGCTCTAACTTCACATAACTTTTGCAACAACTGGAAAAGTATAATTAACTTTGAAAGGAATATCATGGGCTAATGGACTCCCTGTGCAGCCTGTCAGTTCATTGAAAATATCATGAAATGGGAAAAATGCCACTGTAGAACAGCAGGCTTTCTACAGGATTCCCCCGCCCTTTTTTTAAAACTCATATTTCCACATGCACTCTGACTAGATGACAGCAGTTAATTGGGTGAAGCAGGAAATATAATTCCAGAGAAGAAATAATGGAATCTTGCAAAGGGCTTTAAGGGTGGTCTTACTTTAAGGTTGACAAAGTACAGTTAAGAAAAAAAGATTTGATAGAATAGGGAGATACTTGGTATCCATGATCGCTAAGTAAATTCAACATACGTACTTTTCAGCTCTTCAGATGTGGAAAATTGAGGCTGAATAGCTAATTTCTTTAATTACTCCCTAGCAGACATAAGCCCTTTCAAAATCTCTCTCTCTCTCTCTCTCTCTCTCTCTCTCTCTCTCTCTCACACACACACACACACACACACACACACACACACACACACACACACACATGTTGGGTGTAAGGGGTGAGGACTCAACTTTGTAGGATTTTCCTTTGGCAATAAAATTGTTATCTGTATCAAATCTGGTCCTTCAAGTATTCCAGTGTGCATAACTGAGTCCATTTACCTTGCTGCTGGTCATCCTATTCTTCTCTTCCTTTCCACCTTTACCAACATTATAGACTTTTCAATGGAGCTAAGCCTTCACACGATGTATCTGAAATATGATAATTTGAATCTAGTCATTATGTGTTGAGTAAAAACTCTGGGTTAATTTGTTTGATGAACTATTTGTTTTTCTTGACTATCCATGATATTCTCAAGAATTGTCAATGCTAGATTTTGAAACTATCAGTACCAACATACTCTTCAATACCAATACCAGAATTTGAAACCCTCACTGTTCTTTCTATCCTGTTTCTTAATAGTCCAACTTTCACTTACCTCACAAGGTGGTTGTTGGGGGAAAATAGGAAGGGAGCTATTGAGTTATTTGTAAAAAAAAAAAAAAAGGATATAAATAAATAGCACCTAAATAACTTTTCCAAGGTCTTTATTATTACTCTATCAAAAACTTTTCTGAGGCATATTTCCTGATTGTCAGTTTACGATTTATAGTTGATCCTAAAAGGAAGAAGCTATGCATCTTAAATATCTTTGACAATATATTATTTAAATAGCAGTAAAAAAATTCATATTTTCTTAACACCCTTATGAAAGCTGTTTTATATGTGGCAGATTCATTAAATTATATTTTATAATGTTCAGTGGAGCAATACCATCTCTATTTGGCCCTTATATAATAGGCTAACACAAACCCAACTGCTGACACCCATATGTTAACAAGCCAGGTTTTTAAGAAATATAAGCACTGAAGCCTTTTTTTTTCAGGAAGCAATTTGACTGAGGTTATTGTTCATTTATTCAATTTTTATTCTTTTTTCATTTTTCCATTTGAAATGCTTTCATATTTTGTTCAAAGTGAGGATCAATACAAAATCAGTATAAATTCAGTACCCTACTCTATGCCTGCAAAACTATATTCAAACTACTGTGCCACCACAGGTCCTCAATTCTTAATAAGTGAATCATCTGAAGCTAAACTACACACAACTGAGGGTAGGCTAGCAACTTCACCCTGGGGCATTCCAGATATGTTACAATTGTAGTTACCAGAATCTTCAGCCTTTAGTTCTACTGGCTGGAAATTCTAAGAGTTGCATGCAGTTCCAAAATAACTGGAAAAGGGTGAAGGGGACGGGTAAAATAGAACCATCCTGCTTGGCCAATAAATCTTGCTTCAATGTTCCCATCTGATAATTAAAGAATGAACATTATGTTACCCACACTGCAAGTTAAATACTACCCAAGGGTATTGCAAATCAACATTAACTTTTAAAAATGCACCTTAAGCTTTATCTTACTTTCTACAAAATGCAATTCATAGAAAATGAAAATCTGCCTTTCTGCCTCAGGAGATAGCCATCTCCTGACTGAGCAAAAGCCACCTTCATGACTGAGCAATGATTTAATGTGAGATCATTCCCATCTTAGCCTGCTATCAAAGCAATTCTCTGGCAGGCCAGTTTACCCAACAGCTCAAGTGGAGTTTCACAACAAAGCACACACTGTAGAAAGTTAAAAAAAAAAAGAACCCTGACAAATATAGGTGGTGTTGCCTGTGGAGTAAGGTTATGAGAAAGAATTGAGTAGGGAAGGACAAAAGCTAATTAAAACTTACAATGAATTATATTTAAACAGGCTACAGATAAGAATACCATGTCCCATGTAAGACTCTTTAATTAAAGCCTTGGGACAGCCCTAGCCAATGGCTTTTACTAATGTCATATTTTACCACATTAAAAATTGCAACTAGAAAACAACTTTTGGAGGCGCTACGGAGGTGCTGTTCCAAAGCTTTGAAGTGGGAGGGTGGAGAAGGCATGTTATACAACTCTCATGCAGAAATCAATTTTGGAATTATTTCAGAGTTTTATTTTTCCAGGCAGAATGCCATTGATGCACTGTGGACTTGGTTCTCAGGAATATTTGGCATGATGGGGTGAATGGGATGAACCCAAAATGAATGAAAAAGCATTCATTTTGTTCTGCCCACATACCAAATAGTCCATTTGGGTTTTTTTCAAAAGCAGAGTGCAACATCTAATGCAATCACTGCTTATCAAAGAAATGGGTGCTGGCACTATTTTCTCCTTTGCTCCAGCCTTGAAACTCATTTTCCTAATGAAAACTGTCCCCTTATTAGTCCTGCCGTTTTCCAAGCTCACTAAGCAAAGCATTCTTATCACCTACAGGCTGTGCTTGATTAGAAAACTAGCACTCTATTATTGTTAAGCTGCATTAATTAGGAGCTTGGTGTTCCATAATACATTTTCCAAGGGGATTCCCCCATCTCATTTATCCCAGTATTGTTTTGAAATTCTGGCTCTTGCCCAAGTCTTCCTGGGATGTAATGACAGTATGTGATTTGATTCCTGACATGGCTCGATATAAATTAGATTTCTGAACTCTTGCCCTTCCCTTTCTTTCAACCCAGTTCCTTCCCATCTATGTTTGTTTTGCTTTATTTCAAAAATATTGATGATACAGGTTTCAACACATGTCTTTTGAATTAGACAAAAGGAACTTAAATACAGGTCAAAATGCATTCTGAATTTTTAAGAAGTAGTAGTTTTTTTTCAAATTGATTTACCCAAGACTACAGACTTTTACACATCAATGGGTCCATCTGGTGGACCATTTCCATATAGTATATGTGTTGTGTTGAAATTTTATGGATGTGTAGAATAACCCAGGAGACACTGTACTTTGAATCTTTGAAGTAGGGCAGATTTATATTTATTTATTTATTTATTTATTTATTTATTTATTTATTTAATGTGTCAATCGCTCACAAGATAATAGGTATAAGTATAAACAAAATTATGAATACATGAAATGGATACATATAAGAAAAAATAAAAAGAAACAATAGGACAGGGATCGTAGGCACTTGGTGCGCTTATGCACGTCCCCTACAGACCTCTTAGGAAAGGGGTGGGGTCAATAGTAGACAGTCTAAGGTTAAAGTTTTTGGGGTTTGGGGAAGAAACCACAGAGTCAGGTAGAGTATTCCAGACATTGACCACTCGGTTGCTGAAGTCGTATTTCCTGCAATCAAGTTTGGTGCAGTTTACCTTGAGTTTGTATCTATTGTTTGCTCTTGTGTTGTTATGGTTGAAGCTGAACTATTCATTGACAGGTAGGACATTGCAATGTATGATTTTACATACTATACTTAGATCGAACTGACGATGGCATAGTTCTAGGTTTTCTAGGTCTAGAATTTCATAAGGTATTGTGCAATGAGTAGAGGAGTGGAGAACTCTTCTTGTGAAATATTTCTGGACTTTCTCTGTGCTGATATCAGATACCTAATGTGGTTTCCAGACTGATGAGCTGTATTCAAGTATTGGTCTAGCAAATGTTTTGTATGCTCTCGTTAGTAGTGTGATATTACCAGAGAAAAAGCTACGTAGGATTAGGTTAACAACTCTTAATGTCTTTTTGGCTATTTACTTACAGTGTGCTCTAGCACTTAGATCAATAGAGATGAGTACTCCGAGGTCCTTGACAGAGTTTGGATCATCAACAAGATCTTGACTATTCAGCTTGTATTTTATTTTCTGATTATTTTTTTTGCCAATATGTAAGACAGAGCATTTATTTGTTGAGATTTGAAGTTGCCATTTGTTTGACCATTCTGATACATAGTCAAGATCTTTTTGAAGGGTAGCAGTATTGTCTGTGGTGTTGAATAGCTTTACATCATTGGCGAAGAGAACGCAGTTGCTCTTAATATGATCACAGAGGTCATTTATGTAGAGTGTGAAAAGAGTTGGTCCTAGAACACTGCTTTGGTGGACACCACTGTTGACAGGTAGAGAATTTGATAGGACATTCCCAATTTTGTCCATTTGTTGTCTGTTTGACAGGAATGCTTCTATCCAGTTATGCAAGTGTCCAGAGATACCATAAGGTTTTAGTTTTAGGAGTAGTTTGTCGTGTATCACTGAATCAAAGGCTTTACAAAAGTTTGTGTAGATTGCGTCTATTGCTTTGCCCTGATCGAGTTGTGTAGTCCATATGTTTTGCAGTGTAAGAGTTGCAGATTACATGATAGTTTTTTTCCTAAAACCAAATTATTTATTAGAGAGTAGGTTGTTTGTTTCTAAGTGGAGGATAATGGATTGGTTAATAATTGATTCCATGACTTTACAGGTGATGCAGCATAAAGAGATTGGTCTGTAATTTTCAACTAGGCTGGGGTCTCCCTTTTTGAAGATGATTATGACCATGGCTTGTGACCATAGGAGCTGGTCCTGAAAGATTTTTCAAAGATTATGCTTAGAGGTTCAGCTATGGCAGTGGATAGCTTTTTAAAGCAGTAGGCACATATTCCATCCGGTCCAATGGAGATGGTTTTAGATTGTGTAGTGCTTTTTCAACATTGTCTTCTGTAAAATCAATATGTATTAGATCATTGTAGTTGTCTGTGGTTCGACTAGGAAATACTGGGCATGATCCATTGCTGTTTATAAATACTGAGCCAAAGAATGTGTTAAAGAGGTTGGCTTTAATGGTGTCGTCATTGCAGTCTTTACCATTAGGTCCTTTCAGGGGTGGGATGGACCTTGAGTCTTTTAGTTTGTTATTTACAAAATTGTAGAAATTGGTGCATAGAAGGTTTTTCTTTTGTTTAATGTGATAATTGGTGTATTCAGTCTTTATCTGGTGGCATAAATTTTTGTATCGGCTTTTGAAGTTGGCAACATGACCAGATTTGTTTTTCTGCCAAAGTGATCTCTTTTTGGATTGAAGCTTTCTTATTGTTATGGGTAATCTGTTTTTTTCTGGTTTTGGGAGTTGTTATTGGTACATATAGTTTGATGACTCTTTTGACTTCAAGTAAAAATATGTTGTCATGGTCTTCAACAGTATTGCATCCAGTGAATAGAAATTGCCAATCAAGGGATGAGAGATCGTTGTCTATAAGATCATAGTTGCCTTTTTTGAAGTTATAATTGGGGATCATGTCATTGTGATGATTTTTGTGTGGACGTATGTTGAGACAAAAGTCAATCATGTTGTGGTCACTGTTGGAAAAGGGTTCTTTAATTTGTATTCCGTAAATTGAATTCAACCTATTGCAGAAAATGAGATCGAGGTAGTTGTTCAATCTAGTATTGTTGGTTATTAGTTGTTCCAATCCCAGATTTGTTACTGCATTGTAGAAGGTTGCATGTATGGGTTCAGTTTTACATTTGTTTAGGGTCCAATTAATATGAGGTAGATTGAAGTTACCAAGAAAGATAAAAGCATGTGGGAAGGATGTTGCCCATGTTAGTAGTGAATTTAGCTTGTTTACATGTTCAATGTCATAATCAGGGGCTCTGTAACATAGTAAGAATCAAAATGTGATATTTAAGGACAGTTCACAGACAATGGTCTCAGGAAGAGCAAGCTTCTGGGTAATCCTCCTTTGTTATGCTTTCAAAGTAGATGCAGTATGCTTCCACTACAGCTTAGAGCTGTTACATCTCAGCCCAAACTCACGAAAATCTAGATATTGGCAGCTCATCTGCAGAAGGACAAGCCCTTCCAGGGAGGTGGACACAATCTAGTAAGTCTGTGCAAACTCCCCTTCCTGAACTAAACTAAACTAATTTTATTTTCCCCATTAATGATCCCAGCAGAGAAGATTCAAATAGTCAGTTGCAGTTAAACAGTACATAAACTTCAGTAATTAAACAAAACATATCAGACTTTAGTACTTACATTTAGCAACCTAAACTCAGCTTTAATCTTTGATTATGTTTGCAGTGTAGCTTTGGAGAAAGGAGAATTCTGCCATCAGCTTTTATATTATTACAGCAAAAGCTGGATTTTGTTTTTAGATAAATCTTGATGTAGTCCGGAGTCTATATTGCATTAATATATAGTACATGCACACACATATATACAACTAGTAAGAAAATGTTAAGTTAGTCAGAAAGTATAATTATGCCTACTTATAAATGCATCCCTTTTCCCTCCTTTGGGTTCTCAGATAAGGCTAAGAGAAGGGAAGGTGAATATCATTGTGAAGTAATTCTTGTCTCCCTAAGGTGATCTTCCAGTGATTGAGGTAGTACTGTGACAAAAATTGATTCTACTTATCTTGACCCTTCTCTTCCAGTCTGAAGCAAAAAAGCAAAGGTAAACTTCGGTGATAGTCCCATGCGCAGGCTGGGCAAGGTTCTAGCACTTATCCAGGTCATGAGAAATAGCAGATCATTTTTTTAAAATATCCATCCCCAAAGCTATTCCCAATACAGCTACTCTTTTGGAAGCTTAAAGCCCTTTCATGCTCTCACCAACTAGAGCATCAGCATGCCCAGGTCACAGCTTTTGAATGTGATTTTCGTGAAGTTGCTTTCATTTCATCCTCAACCCAAGAGTCATACATGAGGGATGCTGAGCAACACCTGTTCATTTTCAAGCTAACATAATCTAATGAAAAGTCATAAGATGTTTTAGGCTTTGTCACCGATTATCATGGAAGAAAATCTGAAAAGAAAGGTAGGCAACGAGGACAGTAGATTTTCTACGGATATAATTCTGTAGATCAAGGAGGGGTGGCTGGAAGTTCAATTTAGCAGTAGGAAAAAGCCCCTAGTTATGAGGATTTTCTCTGTAGAATGATTATTCTGTTGTTTACAGCACACTAGCTTTGTATACTTTAATTCTACCCTAAGGAAAGTTTTAATGAAAGAGCTTCTTCCATGGCCCCTTTTAGATCAAGAGGAGACACTTTACAAGAATGAGTGATAGAAATGTGTAGTGAGAAACTAACCCAGTAGCAAGAACAGCATCTCTTATTCTTCAACTATCAGGTAAGCTCAGAAAATATCACTGAAAGAAAGCTGAAAATACACTGAAACTAAAGTAGAAAGAGAGGTTTGTTTCACTATCCCCAGCAGGAAAAAAAAAAGATTAGACTGATAGACTATTAGAATACTCTACCTGTTCTGTATTAACATCGATCTAACACTACCTGAAAGGGAAGAAAAATAAAACACAGGTTTTTCCCCGCCTAGAAGGTTCTCTACCAGATAATGAAACTATGTATTCTCCATTTCTACTTCTGCTGCATCTCTATGTCTTGCTTAATCTTCTTGTTGTTGGGCAGGATTGGGTTGTTTGAGGACTATGGCCTAATTTTTTTTAAAGGAAAAAAGGAAGGCAAGCTGTTGTAGAGCGATGGTAAGGAAGAGGCAGAAGCCAGAGCGTACAACTAACAAGGCTTTATTGCAGAGAATAAAGGGTTGTCGTGTCTGCTTGCTAACTGGCAGACCAGCGGGCGACAACGGGGCTGGCTCTGCTTGACAGCCGGCTTTTATAGCCGACTGTCAAACGGAGCCAGCCAATGGGAGCGGCTGGTGCTCCCGCTCAAACAGCGGACCTGGTTGGGAACTCCAACCAGTTCCACAGACATAACACAAGCAATTGAGGGCTTTTATTAGCAGTCCTGGCAGTCTGTTAATTATGGATGAAATGTGACGAGAGATAATGGTACTATGAAGGAGAGACAGAGACATGCAGAAATTTATCCCATGTGTCTTCCTACTACATCTCTTTGGAGCCTTTTTGACAAAGGAGTTGCTGGTTAAAGCACTAATTTTTCTCTCCATATCAGGCCCAACCTTAAAGGTAGGGAGTATCAAAGTCCTCTTATATAACACTGTCAGTCTCCTAAGACAAGAATGAAATAGACAGAATCTTTCCAGAGAACTTGAATAATATGGCCAGATAACATAATAATTACAGACAGCTGATGATCACTGGGAGCCATGCATCTGGTATACTATCTGATATACTGATATACTATCTATACCTGATATACATCTCTTAATTAAAGTGCAGTAGATGGACTTCCCAGCACCAGCCTCCACATATGGAGTCCTATGCAGAGGTGGTATTCAGCAGATTCTGACCAGTTCTGGAGAATCATAGCAGAAATTTTGACTAGGTGGGAGAACCAGCAAATGCCACCTCTGACCAGCCCTGCCCCTATCTATTCTCTGCCTCCCAAGTCCCAGCTAATCAGCTGGGTCTTCTTTTGTTGCCCTGCAAAGGAGAATGGAGCTGGAAAGCAGGTTAGTGGGGAGGGGAGGAAATGGGATTTTTCAGTAACTTTCTGTCAGGAGTGGGGTGGGAATGGAGATTTTGCAGTATCCTTTCCTTGGAGTGGGGAAGGAATGGAGATTTTATAGTATCCCTCCCCTGCCACGCCTACCAAACCATGCCCACCAAGCCATGCCCACAGAATCAGTAGTAAAAAAGTTTTTTTGAATCCCACCACTATGTATTATTGGAAGTTGCATGTTTATATTTTTTGTAGTCATTCAGAGGATCTTTTGCCAATAATGAACATTGGATCAATATTCCTGTGGATAATGAAGTAGACAATGAATACTATTGACTATGCTTAATGATCATTGCACATAGACAGGAGGAATATGGGGGCTTCAAAACAGTTGTATCATGTGTATAAAAGCACTGGTGCACTAATGTATGAAGTGGGGAATTAGATAGAACCTGCTTGACAATCTACATAAACACGGCAAACCATAAAGCTTCCATTTTATAAGAACATACAGTATTTGCTATACATTTGCACACCAAGATGATCCTTTCATGTACCTTCTTGCCTATCTCTCAAATATGGATTCCTTGACTGTACTTTTTACTCAGGTGATACCAAACCTAATCACAGGGTGATGGACTATTGTGACACATTGGGCAATGTTTGTATTCTGAAAATGCTCTGTTGCTCTTAGAACAGGGGTGTCAAATTCAAGGCCTGGGGGCTGGATTTGGCCCACAGGGTGTTTAGATCTGGCCCACAGGGCCACCTTGGAAACAGCAAAGGAGTGGCCCGCAGTGCCTCTGCCAGAGAAAATAGAGCTGGGGAGGGCTGTGTGTGGACCTCCTGAGCTCCATTTTCTCTGGCAGAGGGTTGCAGCCAAAAACCAAGCTCAGGAGTCTGTTTTGTGAAAGAGAGCTTGGGCCACCAGAGGCGCTCCCAACATGAGTGATGTCGAGCTGGTCATGCCCACCAGGCCATACCCACCCGGCCTCCCAAGGTCAAACACAACCCTGATGCAGCCCTCAATGAAATCGAGTTTGAAGCCCCTGCTCTAGCAGGTAATTATTTTGTCAGTCTATCCAAAGTATTTTCTCTAAATAAAAATAGTTCAGAGGAGAGATGTTATATTTTATTTATTTTT
Source organism: Pseudonaja textilis (assembly GCF_049901715.1). Lineage (NCBI taxonomy): Eukaryota > Metazoa > Chordata > Lepidosauria > Squamata > Elapidae > Pseudonaja > Pseudonaja textilis. The sequence goes on from NC_141990.1 coordinate 44,029,362, forward strand.
TAATTAAAAATCTGACTGATTTATCCTCTGTGTCTCATTGCTGCTAGGCAATAAGGAGATTGAATTAAAGATACAATGACAAGGTATCAGGTAAAAATCATGAAGCAATTAAGGACAGGATTAATTTCAAAGCTAAACAAGGCAAGATGATGGATTCTGTCAAATATTTAATGCTGAAAATATAGATTTGTAATCCCAGTGGGAGAAAGAATAGAACAAAGTCTAACAAAATGCCCTGGAAAATAAAACAAAAGAAATACTGACTCTGTAAATGTATACATTTATATACAACATAAAAATCTTGCTTGAGAAAGATCTCTTAAGAGTAAGGAAGGATATTAATCTTCTGTAAAGCTAAGGAAAAGGGGAAAAAAACACAAGGAAGAGAATGTTTTTTCTTTTATTTACTCAGAAATGAATGCTTTAAACTAGCAGGTAGTCATTGGTTTAAGTCTTATAACAAGAGTTGGGTCTGGAATTGCTATCTTTATCACTACAGTAAAAATAGTATAGCAATCTTATATGTTTTAACTTTTTTTCTTGATTGTGGCTAGAAAGCACATATATGGAAGCATGCTTCTGCCCTTCATTTTCATCTGATTGAGAACAAAACAAAAAACAGTGCTGCGTAGAAATTTCTGCAACCCAAAGGAATAATAATGAGTGTAGTTTTGAAGTTTACAATGAGTAAAGCTGATGTGAGACCTTTCAGAATCTTTTATTCATCATACCTAATATCCAGGTGGAGATTCTATGCGAAATCCAAAGACTCAGTTTCTTCAGGTATGTTCAAAATAGAGTTAATCTTCATCATTTCCCCCCTGTGCCTTCCGAGTCTGCACTGACTCCTAACAACTGCCTAAACTACTCCCTATGGTATTGTTGGCAAGGATTTTTAGAAGTGGTTTTCATTACTTCCTTCCTAGGGCTGAGAAAGAAGGACTGGCCCCTGGTCACTCAGCTGACTTTATGCTTAAGGCACAACTGGAACTCACAGTCTCCTGGGGATTGATCATCAAAATGTTTAGATAGAAGGCAGGCAGGCTGACAAAGGAGCTAGATGTGAAACAGATAGACAGTTCCCAGGGAGAGATGTTGGGGTGGGATGAGACTACATGAAATGGTTTCAATGCTCATCCTAATTATCTTTAAACAAGCTGAGGATTAATTTGTAGAAGAAAGAGTGAGAGCGAACAAAATCTTAATTTCCCTCAGCATTTCTACAATCCCCTTCAAAATCCTTCTCTGAAAAAGTCATACATGACAAAAAAAAACTTTACAATGCACAGTCTCAGAGACTGTGCCATCTGTGTGCTGAATCAGAGCCATTTGGTGCAAAGGTTTTTCAGATGTTGCATGATAAAAGTTATACAAATGATACTCTAATGAGTCTGCCTGTCAAAATTTTGCCTGAGAGGGCTTAATAGAAACTTTGAAAGTTCCTTGATGGCTCTAACCTTTCGACTGCAATACTTCTTGGAACTTTAGTAGGAAGACAAAAAAACAGGACTTTTTTTCCCATTATGAACCTGAATAAAGAAGCACATGGGGGAAATGAACCTTTTCAGATGGGTTGAAACTGAAGTATCCTTGAGGTTCAGTAATTGCCTTTGAGTACTTCTCTGCACTGTTTATAAAGACTCAACATCTTTTTTGCATCATGGTGACCAAAAACGTTCACAGAAAAAGTTTTACCATTTAGTCATGAAACTCCCACATTGGGCACATTGTAGACAAGCAATTGTGTCACCTGTTTTAAAAAGCTTGTTTGCTTCCAGTAGGGTCACCACTGATATTTGTAAGAAAATATAATTAGACACCTCTTCCTATATTAAAACAAGCTAACTGCTCTTGGAAACTTTCACAGCTCAAAAAAAATGAGCATGAAAAATGAGACAATGCAATCTCTTTGCTAAACAAATCATAACATAAAATACAAGCAATGGTAACATCATTATCTCTAAAATATTCTCCAGGCCATAATTTATTTTCACCATGTCCTAACTGCACTTGCTTTTTAGGTATTTTATTTTCTAGCTAGATTAGTGCAAGGAGGGTGGAGCACCGTTACTTCAAATTCAGGTGATAATCAATAAGATTTATGTATTCCAGATGTGAAAAACTATTTAATGGTGAACTACAACATTTTAATTCTAAAACATGTTTTTAAATGTTTTTAAGATATAAATTACAAGAATATATTTATTTAATAAATAGTTGTTTACAACCAGGTATGCACACATATTTACTACTACACATAGATATTTAGCCATGTTCAACAGTAAAATTATAGGTTAAACAAAAGGGCTCTTGAAAAGGATCTGGACTGACAGAAAAAGCAGAATAACAGTGTTGGAAGGGACCATGGAGATTTTCTAGCCCCAACCTCCTACTCAAGCAGAAGATCATATACCATTCTAAAGAAGTGGCTGTCCAATGTCTTCTTAAAAACTTCAAGTGACAGAGCACCCATTGCTTCCATTGCACTGATAGTTCTTACTGACAGGATGTTTCTCCTTAATTCTAAATCAAGCTTACATCCATTGCTTGTTATCTTGCCCCCAAATTCTTTGGAGAAGAGATTGACCTCCTCTTCTCTGGGACAGCTTCTCAGATATTGCAGGATTATTATCTTGTTGTCCCTAGTCCTTCTCTTTGTTAGATTAGACATTACTAATTCCTGCAGCTGTCTATTGTACCTCAGCCTCTAGTCCACTAATCATCTTTGTTGTACTTCTCTGCACTGTTTTATAAAGACTCAACATCTTTTTTGCGTTATGGTGACCAAAACTGTTCACAGAAAAAGTTTTACTGTTTAGTCATGAAACTCCCTGGCCATTAGGATCAAACAAAGATACCCTCTTGAAGGTGCCACACTTTCCAATCATTGGCTGATCAGCAACTGACAGGGAGGGGCATTCTTAGGGAAAGCAGCCCAGTCGTAGAACTCCACTAAAAACTGGCACCAAGTTTGTCAGGTTTTGCTATAAGATGTAACTATTTATTTTTAATATGAATTTGTTACTGTTAAAAATCATGTTTTATTGCTTCAGCTTTTATGGTTTCATGGTTTATTTGAGATTACTTTGCTTTGGGATTATTTTTCATGAAAAGCAAATTATAGTTGAGTTTTGTTGTTTAATAAATAAGTAAAAAAGTTTAAATGGTTCTTTTCCCAGGAGCAATTTAACAAAAAGATCTAACTGCTGAGAATCCTTAATTGTATTGAAGAAGGATATAAATGTAATAAATAAACAAAAAAGGAGGGGCTAGAATAATCACGATTAGGAGCATGGCAGGGGAGGAAGTTTAATTTGCCCCCCCTTCGCTCCTTTGTTCTATGATCCTAATACCCTTTCCATTCAACCTGTGCTTGCACTCAAGGTTTTAGAAAGACTGATAAGATTCTTAGTGAAGTGTTAAAGATTGCTAATAATTGGCGTCTAAATGAGCTGGTGAGAAAATGTCTCTTATCTAGTGTTCCTGACACTGCAGCTATTCCCTCTAGGGCAGGCCTGGAAAGAGTTTGCTATATATCCCAAGCTGTTCCTCTTCAATCTTATATAAAGGCTATAAGAAAAAAGTGGCAGCTTGTATCCATATTTGTAGCTGTCCGGTGTGTTCTTGAAAAACCCAAGCCCTTCATAGCATCACTAATATATTTACAAGCAGAGTATAACACCCAAGACCCCATCCTAGATCTGGTATCTGGGGGATCATTGATTCAGAGTTTTCAAATGCTGTTCTGCTAGCAGTGCAGCCACTTGTAATGTAAGCAGCTGTTTTTATTTTCCCTTTCTGAAAGTGGGAGAGATTTTTCTCGTTTCTCGTTCCAAAAGGTTGTTCAAGGTTGAGAAGAGAATTATCCTCGGAAAGGGACATTATCATCCTGCAAGCCATATTCTGATGATTCTGTCTTAAGCACTCCCTCCCTCTGTCTTTCTTTCCTATTTAAAAGGCAATTTCAGTGGCATTATCACACAACAGCAAAAAGCCTTTAATAAACAGAGCTCATGTATTGACCATTCTTCTCAGTAGAAAAGGCCTATGGAATATGTCTCTTTCCATCTTAGCAGTTCTAATTCCAGCCATCCCTAGTGAATGAATACCTATTAAGGTCCTATAAAAAAACCATTTTAATCGCATAGCCTAGTTGCAATTCACAGACTGCTCCCTGTCATTCTGGCCGAGTTGCCTCTTTATTAGTTGCTATACCTTATAAAGTCTATCAGATATGTCTACCCCAATCTGGCTCTTAGGTTGACACTCTGTCCAGTTAGGCTCCAATCAAATATAAATCAAACTCTGTGTGTTTCTCATTAGGCTGTAGTAGTTGTCTACTAAGAGCTCTAGATAGGTGGGAACCATACTGAGAGCAACCTAGTTGGGGAGTGCATTCCTATAATTCATGGTGTAGAGATTTCACTATCCCAGGAATTGAAAAAAATGAAGTTTTTTTCCAAATACTATGGCATTACCCTTCACTTTAAAGCAACTAACAAGAAAATTGGACATTGGAGCAAACCAAATTGATTGAAAGTAAGTAACTCAAGAAACATTCCACAACTCCTTGGGTTTATAATGTTTTTAAAGAAATTAAAATGTCTAAATAACCTTTAAGGATTAAAAAAATGTCGAGAAATGGAAAAATTACACTGTGAACAATGGATACCACTTCTGAAAAGGTTCTCAGTTGCACACAGCTTACCAGGATGAGAAAATATGAGCTCAGGGTTTGGCAACAGACTATACTGTGAAAGATAAGCACCAGTATTTGAACCGAGCTTAGAAATATAGCTAAATCTGAGGAGCTTTTTGAGTTTGAGTCTGATCCAGTTTTTGAGTTTGAGTCTGACCTTTACAGCTTTACTTTGAAATCCCTCACTTTTCCTAGCCAAAACTTTGTAGAAGATTAGAATAGAAGACGTTATCAGTTGCACTGAAGTTTTGGATTCAAGATTAAGACAAGTATGCCTGACGGTAACAGATAACAGATAACAGATAATCAGAGTTGGAAGGGATCTTGTAGGTCATCTAGTCCAAACCCCCATCCAAGCAGGAGACCCTACACCATTTCTGACAAATGGCAGTCCAATCTCTTCTTGAAAGTCTCAAGTGATGGCGCTTCCACAACTTCCGAGGGCAAGCTGTTCCATTGGTTGATTGTTCTCACTGTCAGAAAGTTTCTCCTTATTTCCAGGTTAAATCTCTCCTTGTTCAGTTTCCATCCATTATTTCTTCTCTGGCCTACAGGCGCTTTAGAAAATAGCTTGACCCCTTCCTCCCTGTGGCAGCCCCTCAAATATTGGAAGACCACTGTCATGTCTCCCCTGGTCCTTCTCTTTACGAGACTAGCCAAGCCCAGTTCCTGCAACCATTCGTTGTATGCTTTAGCCTCCAGTCCCCTAATCATCCTGGTTGCTCTTCTCTGCACTTTTTCTAGAGTCTCAACATCTTTTTTATAATGTGGTGACCAAAACTGGATGCAGTATTCTAGGTGTGATCTTACTAAGGCTTTATAGAGCGGTATTAGTACTTCCCTTGATCTTGATTGTATCCCTCTGTTAATACAACTTAGGATTGCATTAGCTTTTTTGGCTACTGCTGCACACTGCTGGCTCCTGTTTAGCTGGTTGTCCACTAAGACTCCAAGATCCCTCTGACAGCTACTGCTATTGAGCCTGATTTCACTCAGTCTATATGTGTACTTTTGGTTTTTCTTGCCTAAGTGCAGGACTTTACTTTTCTCTACATTGAACTTCATTTTATTAGATAATTATAATTATATTATATAATTATTAGTTGCATTGATAATGTCTACTTAACCCATAAATGGCTGTCCTTGGATGCGAACATAATTTAAGCACATCAGATGAGGTTTAATGGACTTGGCAAAGGAACTACTTAGACAAGCATCTTGTTTCATATTGTGCTCAAAGAAGAACACCTTATTCTAGAATCCTCATTCCCCAGAATTTGCTCAGCATTTGCAAATAAACATATAGCTCTGATTTTTGTAAATGTTTGTTGGGGGTGGCAATAGAGATAATTGTCTTGGTTTAGAAAGGGCCCCATCCTGAGAATGGTTCAGTATGTGAAGAGATCAAAGCAATCAAGATTTGCTATTTTATCTTCCATTAAACCTTATTATTCATTTCAATATAGAGAAGTGTTTTTTCATCCACTCTCAGTTATAATATGCCCACAGCTGCCTTGATTTTATTTTCTACTTAAATTTAAAAAAATGGACTGAGTTTTCCCAGATGATTGTTTATGCATTTAGGCGAAAAATCATATAGATCTGAGATGAAAACTACTTTGGCTGGTATTTTCTAGACTTATTCTCTCTAAAGCAAAGAAAACTATTTTTGCTACTGAATGTGTATGGTATTTTTATGTTTTGAGTTTGAATTTCATATATAAAATCTTATACTAAAATACAATATATTGATACTTTTTAAACCAAGGGAGATATTTTTATTTCTTTAACATTTTTTAAAAAGCACAGAGTACAGTACTTGCAGCCACATGAAAATCTGTGTTAGCAGGGCTCATTAGCGAGGTCGGCAGAGTGGCAGGACAGGAGAACGGAGGTGAAGAAGTCTGGTGCAGGCTTCGAACACCTTTTCTGGCGTCAGGAGCGATCCCCCAGGGATACATGAACCCCGGAGAGGTTCGTGTCAACGTGGAGATCCTCGAGCTGCAGAGGGGGAAGGCAACTCCCGACAGTGAAGAGGGAAGCTCCCGAGCTCGGCGCTGAAGAGTAAGCTGTCATTTTATGGCGGCTTCCAATCCGGTCTGCCACTTGAGTGAATAAGCAAAGCAGTGACAGCCTGCGAGATCGAGTAACAGGAACAGAGAAACGGTTTATATCTTGGATTCTTTGAAGTCTGAAGGGAGTAGAATGACAGAAGAATGATAGCATAAATTCTTCTCTCCTGGTTGTGATAAGCACCTCTTGGAAGTCGGGCGGAGAGCGGCCAGAAAAGCAATTGGGAAAACTTTATCCTGTGAGGGGGAAGCTTTGGGGAAAGACGGAGATTGCTAAAACCTGGAGATTGGAGATCCGGAACTGGTCTGAGCACAACATGACTATTTCATCTACTTAATATTGGGGAGAAGATAAATTGAGCATTATATTGGACTTTGGAAGATTTGTATGTGGATTTAAAAGTTGGAAAGCAAAGAAAGAAGCAGCAGCAAGAGGAAGAAGCCAGAGGCGAACAGAACGCTGGGAAAGACGGTTTTGGGACTGCAGATTAGTCAGCACATTTCACCATTTGCTGATTGGAAGGCTGAAAAGAAACCTCTAGCTGGAAGATGGAACTTTAGCTCACCCAATTTGCTCTCTTTATTACGTGGTACTACTTAAGTTTACTAAGTTGGCACTATTTTCTCTTTAAGATGACTTCCTTGTTGTTGTTTGTTTGTTGATTTTCTGAAGCTGTGGTAATCTCTCTTCTACCCCTTCTCTTATTATCTTGCCCCTTGCCTCCCTATTGTATCTCCTAAATACTTTACATAATTTTACTTACTGGGGGGAAGAGGAGGATACACTATTATCAAAGAGTTAAGAGTTTACTGTTGTAAGTATTAATAGTAAAAAGGGATAAACTTTGTTGATATAATTTATTTATAAATTATTTAGACTACTTACGACATTTAAGATTAATTCCTTAAAGTGTTAATTGATGTACTATTGTTGACCAATTTTCTTATTACATTGACTAGAATATTGTTGCAGATTTCTATTTATGATATAGGGGAAAAGACTGTGGAGTGAGATATAAAATTGAAATACGTGAATAGTCTTTCAAGTACAGGACCCAAATACTGAATGGTGATTTGGGATAATATATTTAAAATTGTGCATCAACAAAAACAAATACTTAGAGAGATGACATCCACAACAACTATGGCCTTAAAAACAGGAAAGAAGGCTATCCCGACCCTATCGACTACGTTGACAGCCACCCCACCAACATCTCAAAAACTATCGAGGAGTCTTTAATAGGGAAAAGCAGCCCAATGTCCCCAATATTAATATACAAACTTCCATATTAGCCTTGCAGGAAGCTATATCTAAAATGCAAGAAATGATGATTAAAAATCACAAGGAAACTAGAGCAGATATAAGCAATTGAAAGATGAGATGGGGAAACTGAAGGCTGAAATGAAAGCGGATATAGCGAAGGTGGAGGGTAAGATAGGGTCTCTACAGCAGGCCATGGAGAGAAACGAAGTGAAAATAAAAGATATAGAGAGTAGAACAACACGCATGGAGACTAACTTTGAAAGGATGGATGAGGAATTTAAAAATGTACTTAGAGAAACGGAAGACTCTCTGATCCACCTCGAGATGGACAAAGCAATGGCGTATTTAAGATTCCAGAATGTGGCGGAAGCCAAAAATGAAGAATTGGAACATTTGATGGCAGAAATATTGGCTGAATGGCTAGGAAAGGAAAAAGATGATCTAATTAAAGAGTTTGATGAGGTATATAGGGTTAGCACAAGCTACGCCAGGCGTAACAACTGTCCAAGAGAAATTCATATCCACTTCTCTAGGAGATGTCTGAGGGATTTAATTTTGAAAATGTCTAGGGAGGAAACAATATCATATAAAGGCAGAGAAATTAGGATTTTAAAACAAATTCCAAAGAGAGTGAGGATGATAAGACAAGATTATAAATTTTTAGCTAATGATTTAAATAAAGAAGGAATCCATTTTAAATGGTTAATCCCGGAAGGGATGTTAATTACATGGAAAGAGAGGAAAATCAAAATAGAATCGATAGAACAGGCCCAAGTTTTTCATCAACAGCTCACAGATAAGAATAGTCAACCCACCAAAGAAGAACCTAAAACAAGACCACAGGAGGTCCGATATTATCACAGAACCCAAAAGGAACGACTTTCTCCAATTTCAGGAAGTGATAATCCACAACATGGGAGAGAAGAGCAAATTCCACAACAACAACAACAAGAGAACCGAATCATTACTAGGCAAAAATCTAAGCAGAAGTAGATAAATGGTGGAGGGGAAGAAGTTGCTCTCCATCAATATAAACGGATTAAATTCATTATTAAAAAGAAAAAGGATATTCTCAAAACTTATTCAACATAACGCAGATATAATATGTCTTCAAGAGACACATATTTCAAGAATGACGAAAGACATCTAATTTGTCCAAAATTAGGTAAACTTTTTACAGCACCGCCGACCAACACAAGAAAAAGGAATTGCAATTTATGTAAAACAAGATGTAAAGGCAGAATTAATCTGGTCGGATCCTGAAGGAAGAACTCTGGTTATACAAGTTTGGATAAACCACATCACATTTTTACTTGTAGCAATCTATGCCCCAAATGATGACCAGGGGAAATTTTTAAACACCTTCACCAAAAATAGTAGGCTTTGAAAAAGAAACATTTGCTTGATTGGCGATTTTAACTCCATTGCAGACTACCAGAAAGACCATAATAATATGGGGAAAACAAGAAGGGGAAAAGGGAACTTTCATGCATGTAAGGAAATGTTGAGAGAGTTAAATTTAAAAGATCTATGGAGGGAACGGAATCTTGAAGGAAAACAATTTACATATTATTCTAACCCACATAAGACTTGGACCAGAATAGATATGGCTTGGATGGATTTGGACTTGGCTAATGAAATAAAAGAAATCAAAATTCTACCGAATGAATGGGCTGATCATAACCCAATACAGCTAATTTGGAGGGATAGGAGACGAATAATAAAAAGATGGGCACTAAATAACCAAATTGTAAACGAAGAAGAGTATATTAATAAACTGAAAGAGGAGCTAAACTATTTTCTAAAAGATAATAATAATGAAACAACTTCAAAACAGAACATTTGGGATACTATGAAAGCATTTATAAGAGGCACAACAATTTCCTATAATGCTATGAGAAACAAGAGAATTTATGCCCAACAAAACGCGTTACAACAACAAATCCAAGACTTAGAAACACAATTACAAAAACCCCTAAGACTCAAGGACTACAAAATCAGTTAATACTAGCCAAACATAAGCTGAATTTAATTGAACAAGATAAAATAGAAGTTAGCTTGAGAAGGTCCAAACAAAATTATTTTGAACACGCCAATAAACCAGGAAGATGGCTATCTTATAAACTTAAAAAAGAAAAAGAAAAGAGATTGATACACCAATTAATAGACGAGAAAGGCATCCCACAACATGAGATTGAGAAGAAAAAGGATATTATATTAAACTATTTCCAAAGATTATATAAAAAGAAGAAATCAATGAGGATAAAATAAGAACTTATCTGGAGAATACGAATGATAAAACAATAGGGAAGGAGACAAAGAATTACTAAATAAGGATATTACATGGTCTGAGTTAAAATCTGCAATGGAAAATCAATGTAATAATAAATCCCCTGGTCCAGATGGGATTCCAGTAGAATTGTATAAAGCCACAATAGATTTAGTAGGGCCTCTGATGCTGGAAGTGTTTAACGAAGTACTTTCGGCTGCCAAAATGCCAGACTCATGGAGGGAGGCGTTGATTGCGTTAATTCCGAAGGAGGATGTGGATGCCAGATATATCAACAATTATAGACCAATCTCACTTTTAAACGCCGATTATAAATTATTTACCTCAATTATTGCGAATAGAGTAAAACAAGTTTTAAATTTATACATTCATGAAGACCAAAATGGTTTCCTTCCATTCCGCCAAATTAAAAACAATTTAAGAACCGTTATTGACGTCTTAGAATATTATGAAGCTCATCCAGAGAAACAATTTACACTCTTGTTTCTAGATGCGGAGAAAGCATTCGATAACTTACATTGGCACTTTTTAATACAAAAATCTATAACATGAATCTGGGCACTAAATTCAGAATATTATCACAACAATTTACAATACCCAACAAGCCAATATACTAATTAATGGTGAACAAACAGGCCCACTAAGCATTGAAAAGGGCGTTAGACAGGGTTGCCCTCTCTCACCCCTCTTATTTATATTTGCTTTAGAATCATTGTTAACGCGGATAAGACAAAATCCTGAAATCCAAGGGGTTAGGGTCAAGGCAGAGGAATATAAATTACAGGCGTTTGCAGACGATATGGTTTTCTTCCTAGAGGATCCCATGGAAAAAGGACATAATCTAATAAAAGAACTAGAACAATATGGTTCAGTAGCAGGATTAAAGATCAACAGAAATAAGACGAAATTACTGACTAAAAATCTAACAGAGAACCAGAGGAAAGAATTAGAAAAAACCATGGGGATACAGGCAACAAAAAGGTCAAATATTTAGGCATATGGTTAACACCACATAGTAAATCACTCAAAGAGAATAATTATGATAAACTGTTACAGCAAATTAAGAAAGATCTAGAATCTTGGAATAAGTTGCAGCTTTCTTTACTGGGCAGGATTGCCACAATCAAAATGAACATTTTACCAAAACTCCTTTACTTATTCCAGACAATCCCAATAAAATTATCAAAAATTTTTTTGATGATATAAATAAGGTAACTCTTAAACTTATTTGGCAAGGGAAAAAAGCTAGAATCAGTATTAAGGCCTTACAAGATGCAAAAAGTAGAGGTGGGCTAGCGCTTCCAAACTGGGAATTATATTATTGGGCAGCCAACTTACTATGGTTAAAAGACTGGGTCAATTTACGGAATAAAAGAACTCTAGCCTTGGAAGGGCACGACCTTCAGAGAGGATGGCACGCATTTCTATGGGATGTGGGGAAAACTAAACAGGTGTACTTTCATAGACATCTTATTAGAGATTCACTATTAACTAATTGGAAAAAATATGTAAAAACATTATTTAAAAATTCGATTTGGCTTTCAACAATGGAGGCAATGGTTCATCCAAACAATTTGGATATAACAAAAACGACTAAATATAAAGATTTATTAGATCCTTTAGGAAAATTAAGAACTCGACAGGACTTACAGGAACAGGGATTTAAAATTGATCAGTGGTTATATATACAAATCCATAGTAGATACAAACAAGATATCAAAGAGTTTGGAATCTATAGCAAATTACAACACTTAGATAAAATCTTATTAGGATCAAATAAAAAGAATATCTCTAAATTTTATAAATATTTATTGGAGGTAGAATTAGAGCAAGAGATAGTGAAAGGGAACATGATAATGTGGAGTAGGAATATTGGAAGAAGCATTACATTAACAGAATGGGAAAAGATCTGGAATAGAATCATTAAGATTACGAAATCTGCGGCGTACAAAGAAAATATGTATAAAATGTTATATAGATGGCACTTACCCCCTTCGAGGTTAGCGAAAATGAACCCAAACTCTAGTCCAAAATGTTGGAAATGTAAAAACATAGAGGGAACCTACTTTCATATGTGGTGGACCTGTAAAGAAGCCCAGAAATACTGGCAAAAAATTAGAAAATGGCTGGAGGAGATAACCAAAGATCAAATTGAATATAAACCAGAGTTCTTCCTACTAGGGATTTCTGATAAACATTTTCCTAAAAAGACAAAATATATAATAATTCATATTCTAACTGCGGCCAGATTAGCATTTGCTCAGTGCTGGAAATCATCCCGTTTACCTACAGATCAATTGGTCATTCAGAAAATATGTGACTGTGCAGAAATGGACAATTTAACCATAGCTCTTAAAAATAAAGAGTCTTCAGCATTTGATAATAATTGGAATGCATGGTATAATTGGTTATATTCATTTATGTTCAATGAGCATAAATAAGCATAAATATCCATAAATAGCGATAAAATGTGTATATTTAAAGTAAGAGAAGAATTGGAGAATTGGATCTTGTAGACTGTCAAAAAGAATATTTGTCTGGTTTTAACGTATTTTCTTTTTTCTTCCATTTCTTTGTTTTTTTTTTGGTTTTTTTTCTCTCTTTTATACTCCTTTTTCTCCTTTTTCGGTCGCAAGACTGAGTGTTTTTTGTTTTTTCTTCCTCTCTCTTTCTCTTCTTTCTTTCTTCTTTTTCTCTCTCTGTTTCTTATGTAATGTTGTTATGTTATTTTTTTAATTGTAAATTCAATAAAATTTATATGCAAAAAAAAAGAAAATCTGTGTTAGCAACCTTATTCCCTTCTTTCAGATGCTCCTGGAATGATTACATACCATCCCATGATCATTGCCCTATACCAGGAAGTGCTGGGAAAAAATTTCAAGGTTACATATAGCAGAATGCTACCATACCTACTCAAATATTTCCAAAGAGATAGATAAAATTAATCCTTTGATCACCACATACATTTTTGGAATTGCAGCCTTCATTCACACTGAGCTCATATTTTTTTGGAAGGAAGATAAAAACTGTCCAGATAATTCCTGCTATCTTCATTCTGCCGAGGATCTGCTGTGAGTGAAACAATTTACACCAACATTTTTAATCTCCAGATTTCAGAAGAAGCGATGCTGACAAATTATATTGAATATTTACTAGAGTAGAAAATTGCTACATATAAAAAAAAAACAAATAATAATTCATGCATTTATCTCAAAATCTGTAAGCAGGGATCTGTGGAACAGACTAAATCCTGTCCACATCAGTGTGCAGTTCCATAATTCCATTCTGTGAAATGTCATTCAGATTAAAAGAACATTGGAAAGTTAAATTTCTCTAATATAAAAGGTTTTGTATGCAACTCTTCTTCATGTGCAGTTTTAATGCAACTATCTGATATATGCTTTTTAAAAATACAGCTATTCCGATGTATATTTTTATGAACTTTTTAAAATATACAATTCCCTATATATGCTCATCTTATGTGTAGTACTGAAATACGAATGATGGACTTTGAGTATTTGTGCCCTGAATGGATTTGGCTTGGCGGATGTCAAACTCTTTGCTCCCAGTGAAGTTCATGCCTGATTTCTTTTAGATCCCTCAGCAGTTTGAGATAGTGAAAGTGGCTTTAAAAAAAGGTTTGGCCTCCAAGTCAATCAATTAAAACATAATTATTTTCAAATAATTTTTGCTTTTTCACTGAAGGATTTCAGCCCACTTTGATAAGAGAATTGCAGTGTTCCATTGTCAGTCCTCCAATAAGTTATATAGTGCATCAACATGATTTTTCTATTCTTTAAGTACAAAGGAAGATTTGAACTACTGACAAGGCCTGTTTTGTGGTCAATTATGATGAAAGATGGGCTCCCTAGCTTGCAGTTTAGCTCAGCAAAGTGCCATTAAATTGACTGTTGAGAAGACATAAGACACTTTATTAAAATACAGCATGTCTTGTGATGAAAACAGAATTGAGACTCCTTTTCACTCTCCTAAGAGAGAAACTGTATCTAATTCTGATGAACGTACATAGTAATCATGTCCAATTGTATCCAATTATAATTTGAAAGGTATATAAATATTAGCTCTTTCTTTGTGGCCACAGCAGCCTTTATAAATATTTCTCTACTTCTTTTATGGCAATTACTGTGACATTTTAGATTTGACCTTTTCTGGCTAGGTTTTTGCTTCCCTATATATTAAAGTTATAGTGAATGGAGGGGGGAAAACCTATGACAGCATAGTGGTTTGAACAACACACACTGAAAAACTGTTGAAATCCATCAGTGTTAATCAAGACTGAATTTTGCATTTTCTGTTGTGTTTACAATGAATCTTTAGGTCAATTCTCTATTTGTCAGCTTTGAGGTGGACATATTTCTTTATTTTGGGTTTTATACAGAAGTGAGGAAAAGAAATCACTGCAGGAGCTTTATTCATATGGGATGTAGTATTTGCTGTAAGATTGGAAGTTACCTACACTACATTTCACAAACTATAGTTGGCATGGGTAGCATGATCCTAAGCAGACTGGGTGAATGCCATTACATCAGTTACCACAATTTATCCCAGAAGCATCATATGGTGTCAAAAAAGTAAAGTTGGCTTAGTGTGATCATGCAATAGAAACCACATCCCTTTTTTATATGCATGACAAGTATGCAACACACATTACAAAAGGAAGAGACTTTGATTGCATGATTGCATCTGTCACCTTGACTTTTTTTTGATGTTCCCTACAGATATCTCTCTTTCCCACTTCATAGTCTTAACTGAAATATTTTTTTCCTGCTTATATTATTCCTAATGGGAAGAAAGTTCCCACTGATACTTTTGGAACTTTCTCAGTGAAAATGAGAAGCATAGGAAGACCTGATTCGGGATGGAACGGTACCAGTGTAAAAGGCCAAGTACACCACCATGGTCATGGGGCAGTGTACTCTTATGATGGTAATATGATTTAAAAATATAATTAGTATGGAAGAAGAAATCAAGTGATAACTTGGACTTCAATTAACAGCTGGCTCTAAGCTAATTAAACAATACTGGTATTTTGAGAGGCTGCTGAAAGCTCAAAACATTAGAATTTAGCCCCATTAGAATTTATCTTGCCTTTGTAAAAAATTCCCAACCACCTCTATTTCTGTCTATGGAGATTCTCAGTCATCCAGGTCATGGTTATCCCAAAGGTGCTTTTTTCAAGAGACATCTGGACTTTCTAGTTTGTTTTTTTCTTTGAAGATATTTCGCTTCTCATCCAAGAGGCTTTCTTGTCTATGACCAGTCTACAGGGAGGTAATCCCATATTTTTTTCACAGCTACATATCAATCTTGGAATGTAAAGCCTTGCTCGTTCTCCTTGTTCCTGTTTACTTCCAATTTTTTAATCATTTGTTAAAAAAAAGGATGCATTACAATGAGATGATTCAAGATGACTCTGTCCTTCTCTTATATCCTTGGCACTCAAGTCTCAGTTTTACTACTACGCGATCAACCATCCATTTGTACTTTCAAAGTCAGCAATGACTTTGAAATATTAACATTTGGGAGTTCCTATAATAGATAGAAATTCTTTCTGGGTTTGTTTCCAGCAGAATTTTGAGAGCAGTTCCTGGTAACTAATATATTTTTCCAGTCTAGAAATGGAACATGGATATCTCTGTTTTTGAACACAATCATGTTGCATATATATTACTGATTTGGAAATCAGTAATACAGCTCTTATATATGATTAGATTATACATCTAGGCTAATTTTTCTCCATAGAAACCTTCAAACAGTAGATAAAGGTAAATGATATTCTAAAATAAAAAGTCCATGTTGGAAGTTGTAAACAATTTTAATCCGTTTTACTCAATTTCACTCTGTTTTAATTTGCTGGCAATCGTAAGGGATTTCTGAACTATGTTTGCTAGTTCTCTGCAGAATCATTTAAGGGAACTATGCAGATACCTTTACAAATCTAAATTTGATCCTTTGTTATAAAACTGATGTGCCATAGAGCTGAGCTGAACTCTTTTTTTTTTTTTTACTAAAATAAGCAAAGGAAGTTCTGATTATTCTGTCTTTATAAATTCTAGAATTATTCAGTTTGCAGTAGGGACACATCAAAACTGAAAATATAGAAAGGGAACTAATTTTTCCTTTTATTTTACCATATAAATGTTATGATAATACAATGCAGAAAATACAATAAGTTTATATGTTGAAGATCGCCTTCAGTGATCTTACACCAGATCAGAGGGCATGTCAATATTATGGGCAATAGGTTTCAGAAGACTGGAAAACTTCCAAAAGCTGAGTTACACTTCGCATCAATTCACAGTAGGGGGCTACCATGAGCTACTTTCCCAGCTGATGTTTTGCTTGTAACTCTGCGACAAAATGTACACTCCCCCAAAGCACACACTTGATGCTTATCTAAGGGAGCTGCTTTCCTGCAGGGTTCCCCAAAATATAAGGTGTACCTCCCTTGATGAGGTGCAAATAGAGACCTAGGGAGGTGTGAAGGAACTTTTTGTTTTACATTGTTACAATAAATCCACTTTTTCCAAAGTTTCATTGTATTGTTTTCATTGTTCATGTGTGTTTATTTTTGGTATTTGGATTTTTAGGAGAGGTATGTACATTACACTAAAGAAGATATGATGGCAAAAGTTGAGGAATTCCTGCTTTAGTGGACATTGTTTTGAGCAGGGGATTGGAATGGATGGCTTCTAAGACCATTTCAATCATATTATGATGTATCTAGAAGTAATGTGATATGTACACTTTGTTCTGCTGAGATGAACAGGAGTCAAAAAAGTGTGATCAGTAAATTTTATCATGTTCTATTTGCTGAAAAAATAGAAGTTTATTCTATTCTCTTTTATTGCTTAGAATATTTGAAGAGCAATCATCTGATTTTGCTGTATATTGCTCAGTTTCTTTGTGAAAAAGCTTTTAAATTGGACAATTTTTGAAGCCAAACCCATAAACTTTAATGGTACTGACTTCCAGTTAAGCAGGTGCTGCATTGCAGACTTAAAATTATATCTAAATTCCACTTCTCCTTTCTCCTGCTCAACCTGTCTGGTCAAGTGCCATTAGCAAAAAAAGTGCTTTTGAGTTCCAAATGATTCTTGTTGTTAATAGGTATGCATCATTTACAATGGCTGGCTGGCTCAGGAATTCTGGGAGTTGAAATCCACAAGTCATAAAAGGCCCATAGTTCCCCACCCCTGAGGTAACTGAATCTGAAGGGAAGCTCACTGTATTCAAATAATATACAGTCAGAGCCAAAGAGTATGGAAATTTCAATTCACAGCAATTCACAACATTGCCTAAATTTCTAGTTGCTGTTTTGTTCAAGTAACTCCTAAAATGCATCTAATATAAGTCGCTATGCACTCTACAGAGGAACAAATTGTGAGAGCTATAGTATCTGAGAGAAGAACAGATTCACTACACTATATATAAAGCAGAACACCTTTGATAGTTCTGTGTTTTTATTTTCTTAGGAAAGCTTGGAAGAACTTGCTGACCATACTTCACTAAAATGAGTAGCCCCAGCGTTTCATTTTAAAAGGTTAAAAAGGCATCAGAGAAAGTTAATGACAGACTTAGGGCATCTTTGATGTCTAGCTTAACCTAAAAGCTGGCAATCAAAATGTACTCTTTCATTTTGTCGTTAGTCAAAGTCGTTAGTGTTTGGGGATAAACCCCCTAGCTGAGTGCGCAGCAGCAGTCAAGCCAGGCAGCCAAATGAGAGAGAGGCTGGGCCCTAGAGTATACACACACTTGAGACAAAAACACTGTTTGTGGTTTAAATAGGTATTTAATTCATACAGAGATTAAGAATAGTCATTCAGTCCATATGTCAGTATCCAGTTTATCCATACAGTTATCAAGTCTCTTTAAACAGTAAATACAATGTCCTTATCTGCTTCTATATCTTCTCTCTATGATACCTTTCTCTCAAATACAATGCTGAATCCTCAGCTCACCAAACCAAACAGTCCTTGTGTTCAGGTGAAATGGTATCTGGCACAGTAGCCTCCAAAGTAAGCAGATAGACTTTCCAACACACAGTAGGCAACAGACCAGGAACAGTAACCAGGTGCATGCAGAAGCCGGACTCAAACAGTTGCATCCAGAAGCCGGAGCTATTACGTTTCCCCTCCTACCTATATGGCTGCCTGCAACCGCACCCACAATGACATTGCAGTTTCTAGCTTTAAAGCTACAAGACACTTAATCCTAGGTTTACATATTTATTCAACCCAAACCAGTTGGAGTATCCATATACCCAACATTCTCCCCTTTTGGGTGATATAAATATATAACCTTTACATTCTAAACCCATATTTTTTACAACTCTCTAGATGCTTAATAGCACCTTGGGCTTTGGTAAAATGATCAGCTACATTGTCCTCCGACATACAGTATTCCAGCTGTATCAATTTACTCTGTACAGATTCTCTTACATTAAGATACCTCAAATCTGTATGCTTACTTCTCGTTTTAACTGCAATACTTGTAGCCATTTTAATTGCTGCCTGATTATCCTCATGTACAACTATAGGGTAGTTCACAGTTATACCCATATCCTTCAACATTTGTTTGTACATAATCAACTCAGTACACAGAAAAGATAAACAGGAGAATTCTGCCTCCATAGTAGACAAACTTATATGCTGTTGCCTTATTGACTTCCAACCAATTAATGTCTTACCCAGCATTATGGCTGTTCCTGAAGTCGACTTTCTTGTGTCTCTTTCTGATGCAAAACTAGCATCTGCATAAGCACTCAATATGAGATCACCTTCTGGTTCTAAATACAGTGCATGGTGTAATGTACCTTTAAGATATCTTAGGATTCTTTTCAATGCTATCCAGTGACATTGAAGTGGGTCATTATTGTGTCGAGCCAGCTGATTAATACTAAAAGCAATATCTGGCCTTGACCAATTGCTAATATATGATAAGCTACCAATCAAAGATTGATACAGTTCCTTATCACATTTGGGACTTTGTGTATCCATTTTGCAAATATCCTGACTCATTGGAGTCTTTGCAGGCTTACAAAGTTCCATTTTATAATCCATTAGCAATTTAGATATCTTATCTTCTTGAGATATCTTAAACCCTTTCTGTGTTCTCAGTATATTCAAACCTAGATATCTCTTTATCTCACCTAATTGCTTGATTTTTACTTTCTTGGCTAATGATGCAATTATTTCATTTGCTTCATCATTAGTCTTAGTTATCAGAGCAATATTATCAGTAAACAACAATAATAATGATATCTTCCCATTCTTTTCTCTCTTAAATAGACATGGGTCGGCTAAACCAGCTTTAAACCCTATATTGGTCAGTTCCTTTACAATATACTGGTTCCATTCATAGCCCGATTGTTTAAGACCATAAAGGCTCTTCTTTAATAACCAACAATCATTATCATTATTATTGTCTCCTTTAAATCCATTAGGCCTTCTCATATATACAGTATGTCTTAGTGGAGCATGCAAGTAAGCAGTTTCCACATCTAAATGGTTAACTATATATTGCTTGCTTGCTGCCCACACTAAAACTGCCCATAACGTAGCTGCTTTAAGACTAGGTGCAAATACTTCATCATAGTCTTTTGCACTTTGTCTAAAGCCTTGGGCTACTAATCTTGCCTTATGGATTGTGTTTCCATCCTTATCAGTCTTTATTTTAAAAATCCATTTTCAGCCAATGGGTTTCTCATTACTAGGTAATCTCACATTTTCATACACTTGCATATCCTTCAGAGACTTCAATTCCTTATTCATTGCTGCATACCAATTTTTCTTTCTCTTTAGAAGGATATCTTCTTATCTCATCCACAGTACTTGGGATTCTATTTTCCTGGCACACTGTATTAGCCTGGTATCTATCAGGCGGTCTAGATATACGTGTAGTCCTTCTGGGAATTACAGGGCTTGGTTGAGTTACTACCTGTTTCTCATCTTCAGCTTTTTCTTCCTTTTCTTCTTCTATGGGCACAATTTCTTCCTGTACTTCTGACTTTACTTTATTCTTAAAGTTACAGGGATACTTAATGGGATTTCTGTAGGATTCAATAATCACCTCGTTATTGCTATCCTGCTCTAACTTATCCCATCCTACGTGCTCTAGAAATTGGGCATTGGCACTACATAACACTCTAGATGTGCCTTTCTCCCAAAATCTATATGCCCTATGGTTAGCTTGGTAACCAACGAAGAAAAATTGTTTAGCTCTATGTTGCCCTTTACGCCTGAGTTGTGTAGGGATATGCACCCATGCTGGTGCACCAAATGTGTGCAGGTAACTCAGATCAGGCTTCCTGCCATGCCACATGGTGAATGGTATTTCACCAGTGGTTGAGTTAACCACATTATTTAATAAATGATTAGCACACATTGTGGCCTCCCCCCACAAGGAATCAGGTAACCCAGAATCAGTTAACATAGTACGGGTCATCGCCTGCAATGTTTGGCCTCGTCTTTCAATAAAAGCATTGTGCTGTGGTCTGTATGGTGCAGATGTCTTATGAGCTATTCCAGCTGCCTTTAACCTATTCTGGAATTTGCTGTTAACAAATTCCGTGCCATTATCTGTCACCAAGGTTATAAGTTGCCGTTTGCTTTTCCTTTCTGCAAACTTTAACCAATTGAAGAAATGTTGATATGTTTCAGTTTTTCTTTTCATTAGGTAGCAAAACCCATATCTAGAGTAATGGTCCATAATGCTCAGTATATATCGAGCACCCCCAATACTGGGTTTCTTAGGACCTATAATGTCTGCAAATACAACTTCTAAAGGTTCTTTAGTTTTAAAACCATTTAGCCTATTTGCAGGCATTATTTTACTCTTATCTTCACAACAGACATTACAACGCAAATACTTATCACAGTGTTTTAACCTTATGCCTTCAGATAACTCTACTGTGCGTTTTAGCATTTTAAAATTCACATGCCCCAAACGCCTATGCAATAAATGGATACATTCATCATGAGGCTTGGTATTATTAAATACAGTTTGTGCCTCCCCTTTCTTACTATCATGTAAGACATATAATGCTCCATTTAAAGCTGCAGTTACCTCTTTGTTATCTCTCTCCAGTATGCACTTATTATTTTTCATATCACAATTGCTAAACATGGCCAGTTCAAAGGATTTCTTTGGCTTCTTTACATTCTGGCGTTTTCCTTTCCTGCAGAATCTTGCCAAATGTCCTCTGCCTCCACAATTAAAACACTTTTTAATTGTGTATGCCGTTGAAGATAACTTCTCTTCTTCCGGGTGCTTTACTTTACACAGCTGGTTTCTCTCAGACTTTGAAGATAATTTCTCTTCATTATTCTTATCTTCCCTCAGCTGTTGACGTTCACTCCTTCTCCTGGCTTCCTCTAATAGCCTGCCAGTAATCTCAGTTACTGATAAACTGTCTTTAGGCAATACCTCCAAAGCAGTCACAAAATCATCATAGCTTCGATCCAGAGAAGACAGTATGATGTATACTTGTTGCAACTCATTAAATATAAGCTCTTTTTCTTGCAGTTGTTGAAAAATGCTTTTCATACAGTTTAAATGAGTTAACATGTCTCCATTTATCTCAAGATGTGTTCTAAACAGCTTCCGTGTAAGATTGATATGAGCTCCTACACTGTCTCGAACATAAATCCTTTTAAGACTATCCCAGCAGTCTGCAGCATTTTCCACTCCTCGGATATGAATGAGTTGCTGGTCAGACAGGGTGAGACCTATGATGCACAAAGCCTGCTCATTCTTTCTTTCATAATCCTGTATCAGTTTATAATCCTCTTCATCGTTGGGATCTAAGTTTGATACATCTGGTGGGTTTGTAATTATGTCCCACAAGCCTTCTCTTCGTAGCAGTAAACTACACTTCATTGACCATGAAACATAGTTTGTTCCATCTAGTCTGGATATCATGGACAGATGTGGCAAATTTACTTGTGCCATTGCTCTTGTGAAAAATAACTATTCAACAAACAGTTTGTCTTTACAGTAATGTGTAACTCTTGACCAAAATCTCACTGGTATATCCTGGTTAGCTAGACTGTGCACACTGCTGGGCCCATAACCAATGTTAGTGTTTGGGGATAAACCCCCTAGCTGAGTGCGCAGCAGCAGTCAAGCCAGGCAGCCAAATGAGAGAGAGGCTGGGCCCTAGAGTATACACACACTTGAGACAAAAACACTGTTTGTGGTTTAAATAGGTATTTAATTCATACAGAGATTAAGAATAGTCATTCAGTCCATATGTCAGTATCCAGTTTATCCATACAGTTATCAAGTCTCTTTAAACAGTAAATACAATGTCCTTATCTGCTTCTATATCTTCTCTCTATGATACCTTTCTCTCAAATACAATGCTGAATCCTCAGCTCACCAAACCAAACAGTCCTTGTGTTCAGGTGAAATGGTATCTGGCACAGTAGCCTCCAAAGTAAGCAGATAGACTTTCCAACACACAGTAGGCAACAGACCAGGAACAGTAACCAGGTGCATGCAGAAGCCGGACTCAAACAGTTGCATCCAGAAGCCGGAGCTATTACGTTTCCCTCCTACCTATATGGCTGCCTGCAACCGCACCCACAATGACATTGCAGTTTCTAGCTTTAAAGCTACAAGACACTTAATCCTAGGTTTACATATTTATTCAACCCAAACCAGTTGGAGTATCCATATACCCAACAGTATGCATCATTTACAATGGCTGGCTGGCTCAGGAATTCTGGGAGTTGAAATCCACAAGTCATAAAAGGCCCATAGTTCCCCACCCCTGAGGTAACTGAATCTGAAGGGAAGCTCACTGTATTCAAATAATATACAGTCAGAGCCAAAGAGTATGGAAATTTCAATTCACAGCAATTCACAACATTGCCTAAATTTCTAGTTGCTGTTTTGTTCAAGTAACTCCTAAAATGCATCTAATATAAGTCGCTATGCACTCTACAGAGGAACAAATTGTGAGAGCTATAGTATCTGAGAGAAGAACAGATTCACTACACTATATATAAAGCAGAACACCTTTGATAGTTCTGTGTTTTTATTTTCTTAGGAAAGCTTGGAAGAACTTGCTGACCATACTTCACTAAAATGAGTAGCCCCAGCGTTTCATTTTAAAAGGTTAAAAAGGCATCAGAGAAAGTTAATGACAGACTTAGGGCATCTTTGATGTCTAGCTTAACCTAAAAGCTGGCAATCAAAATGTACTCTTTCATTTTGATGCAATGTGATGAATATAAAAAGCATTATGGGAATTTTAATCTCACCTGTATTTTTTTTTTAAAAAGGGTATAAATGGCTGCCAGGCTGCAGGCATCAGATTGGAATTCTTTAAAGTTCTATAAAACCTTAGTAAGACCACACATAGAATACTGCATCCAGTTTTGATCACCACATTATAAAAAAGATGTTGAGACTCTAGAAAAAGTGCAGAGAAGAGCAACCAGGATGATTAGGGGACTGGAGATGAAAACATATGAAGAACAGTTACAGGAATTGGGTATGGCTAGTCTAGTGAAGAGAAGGACCAGGGGAGACATGACAGCAGTGTTCCTATATTTGAGGGGCTGCCACAGAGAGGAAGGGGTCAAGCTATTTTCCAAGGTACCTGAAGGCCAGACAAGGAATAATGGATGGAAACTGAACAAGGAGAGATTCAACCTAGAAATAAGGAGAATTTTTCTGACAGTGAGAACAATCAACCAATGGAACAATGTGCCTTCAGAAGTTGTGGGAGCTTCATCACTGGAGCTTCATCATTGGCTTTCAAGAAGAGATTGGGCTGCCATTTGTCAGAAATGGTGTAGGATCTCCTGCTTGGGTTGAACTAGATGACCTACAAGGTCCTTCCCAACACTGTTAATCTGAACAAAGTTGCCATCAAATTAGCAGGCCACCCAGAAATATAAATAGTGAGTTTATACTGATATAAAATGAAGATTATTAAAATAGCATGGAATGGGAGTTGGCACTAAGGTCTTTGCCTTTCATTAGTTATTCTACTTGCTGATTTTATTTGGCCATAATGACTTGGATCAATGATCACTTCCCAAATTGCCACAGGGATGCACCTGAGTCCTGTACTTTTTAGCCAATATTTCAGTATATCCTGCAATTAAAAACAGACTTCTCCAAAGACTGGGGGTCAGGAAAATGTAGGGAGCAGTTTACCTCATATTTTCCTTTTCTGGGAAAATTTGCCAAGCAATTAACAAATGTCAAGATTTTAACTGTGTAATTTTTGCTATAATATATCCTATAGCAACATAGCATAGAAAATGCTGGACTGGTAGTTCTAATTTACTTATTTATCCAGTATATGATTTTACACTGCCAGGTCGATATAGAATCCCAGCAGTGCTCTCCAGAAAAAAATACCTGTGATGTTCACGCTTCAAAAACCAAAATTAAGGCTTCCAGGGACATCTGCAGCAACAACCATTGGCTTCAAAATGGTAGGCTCGCCAGAGCAATCAAAACTTGGGCTCTTTTTTGAGTTTTATGGCTGTGGTGCACATTTTGGGGTTGATTGTCCAGTTGTTCCCATCAATTTGAAGCTATTGAGCAGTAGCTGCAGTTACCCTCTGGAAGATGCCATCAAATTTCTAAAAGGCATGGTTAATGGGAATTCTGAAACCCAGATGTATAGATTCCTGACAGGACAGATCACCATCTTGGTCTTGTTTTTGTCCTTATTCTATTTGGAATCCTAGGAGAGAAATTATGGCTGCCCACAATCAAGAGATTTAGGGATTCTCTTGGTAAATCCTTCTCCTTTGGTAATTCTATATTCCCATCGCATTCAGTGAGCTCTGCAGACAGGTTAAAATTGGGAAACCAAAATGACATAATTATATTAGTTAATTGTATAAGTTTATGTTTATTATTAAAGCTATACTCCTACTTCATGCTTTACTATTCAGTGAATTACCCTGAAAATTCTTAAAAGGCTATAAGTGTGTGTGTGTGTGTGTGTGTGTGTGTGTGTGTGTGTGTGTGTAAAACCACAACCATTTTTTATCTGTAAAGTTAATTCCAGTTGCTAATTCTATTTATAAATCTATCAGTCTTCCAAGTAGACCAGATAGGAAACACAACACATACAAACTAATTTAATAAATTGTAAAGAGTAGCACATTAACAGAATCTTGCAATTCTGAAAATAAAAATATATCTCCCTTTCTTTTTAGTGTCGGATTATTTAGGAAGCTTTCTAAATTTCTTTCTCTTAGTTGTGGGCCCCTTTTATCTGATAGTTCCCTAGGCAGCATCTTTTCTCCCATCCCGACTTCTAAGATCATTCTCACATTCCATTACAAAATCCATAAATGATTTGAGACCATAATGTATGCAGGATACCTTCAGGGTCACCTTTTCTCACATGGACCTGTTTATCAATTACAGCTAATATCAGAGGACTTATATTGTGTTCTGCAACTAAAGAAGAGGTAGAAGAAAATGGGGCAATATCTGCCAACCTTACATCCTTATCAGGCACAAGGAATCAGAACAACTTTATGAATAGGTTAAAGCAGTTTATTTATTGTTGATCACCTATATTATAAGAATTTTGCCAGATTGTGAATGAAATGTAAGTCGAGGTCTTTCAGGACTTAGCAGCGTAAAATAGGGTTTCTCAACTTTAACAACTTTAAGATGTGTGGACTTCAACTCCCAGAATTCCACAGCCAGCATGCATCCAATCTGGCATTTCATTTAATGACCGTTCAAAGTTACAACAGGACTGAAAATAATGACTTATGACCATTTTTTTATGCTTACAACCATTGCAGCATGCTTCTGGTCATGTGATCAAAATTCAGATGCTTGGCAACTGACTCATATTTATGACGGTAGCAGTGTCTGGGAGTTGTGTGATCACCTTTTCCTAACTTCTTACAAGCAATGTCAATGGGGAAGCTGGATTCACTTAACAACCATGTTACTGCAGTGATTCACCTAACAACTGTAGCAAGAAAGATCATAAAATGGGACAAAACTCACTTAACACATTTCTCACTTAGCAACAGAAATTTTGGACTCAATTGTAGTTGTAAGTCGAGGACTACCTGTACACATAGATGGGAAAAGCTGCCCTTGGTCTTCCAGTAATGGAATTCTCTGCCAGGAGAGATTCAGCTGGACAAAGTTATTTTTATTTTCCCAGGATTTTAATAGATCTTAATTGTATGGATGTTCACTGTGCTCATTTTTTTTCTTTAACTCCAAGAGTTTTCATATTTTCTAGTGGGATACCAACAGGGACAGAATAGCAATATATAAATGATTCGTCAGTAGAACTCAGTCAAGATATCAATACAAATCAAGAAGCATTTATCCCTGATATTCCACTGCTTTCACCAGGGACTGGAAAAGTAGGAATATGAACGTCACATACTGATAGATAGCATTCTGCAAAAGAACAATTTCTATCTACCCAAATGCCAATTATAAAGTAGTTGGAACAAACATTATAAATGTGCTTTTTGGCAGCAATCTGTTGTCAGGCAGATTATTATTTTTTTAAAAAGCAGCTATTACATTATTATTTACAGATAAGGTCAAGGCACAGAGAATATAGATGAGACTCTGTTTCCGTAGTGCACATACAGGTAGTCCTTGAATTACAACCATTCATTTAGCAACCGTTCAAAGTAACAATGGCCCTGAAACAAAGTGACTTATGAGCATCCCCAATTCAGACTCTTGACAACTGGCATGTGTTTATGTCAATTGTGGGGTCCCAAAGTCATGTGATCACCTTTTATTGCCTTCTGACAAGCCAAGTTAATAGGAAGCCAGATTCACCTAACAACTGTGTGACTAACTTAAAAAGAACAGTAATTCATTTAACAACGGGCAAGAAAGATGATAAATGGGGCAAAACTCACATAACAACTGTCTTGCTTAGCAACAGAAGTTTACAATCCAACAATATTCATAAGTTGAGGACTATGTTCTCCTATATTTGTGACCAATTCTCACCTTCCTTAGAATGCTGGTTTTTTTAGCTCCAAAATAAAAACTGAACCAATCTATTTACATATCCTTAGGTCCAATACAACCAAAAGATTAAACTTTAAATTGACATTACCTATACAGAAGTTAAGAGGGAGCAACATTTTAGTGGTGCGATGTAAGTTATCAAGATATGCCAAAGGGAATTCATCTGTATTATTTGTTTTTGGAAGCCAATCCTTATGACTCATATTATAATGAGCATTTTTTAATTTAGGGCATGTGAAGCATGCCGTCTTTTGTATAAATAGCATTTTATTTATGCATTTTCATCTGCTACGAATTCATTTTATTGTTTTATAAGGATTATTTTAAATTTTGTTGAGATTAGTTTTTAGGTGAATTTCCCTTGAGCTTGATTGTACCACTGAAAAACAAGAGTTAAATGTCAAATAATAACAAATAAATATGTGAATAACATGACTATATTATTAAATGTGCTCTGCAAGCTGCATTGATTGCCCACTTGCTTTGGGTGGAATTCAAGGTGCTGGTTATGACCTATGAAACCTAAATGGCACAGGGCCCATCTGTTTCCCATGGTGTGTGCCTGGTTGATTTGAGCTGATCATCTTGGCACAATCTGGATTCCTTTAATTAAATAATATCTCATCTATCAGGTCCAGGAAACACACCTTTTCTGGGAAGAGATTTCCCCTGAGATCCAGACATCTCTGATCCTGTTGACAGTCCAAAGGGCCGTGAAGACCTAGCTGTCTTCCAAGTCCTGGGCTAGACTAGTTCGTGTTCCTTCAAAGGAT
The DNA here is from genome assembly GCF_049901715.1 of Pseudonaja textilis. Taxonomy (NCBI): domain Eukaryota; kingdom Metazoa; phylum Chordata; class Lepidosauria; order Squamata; family Elapidae; genus Pseudonaja; species Pseudonaja textilis. The sequence goes on from NC_141990.1 coordinate 44,057,488, forward strand.
GTTAGTTGTTAATGGGATATTTTATTTTCATTAATATCTTGTTTTTTCCTCTCTGTTTTTGTCTGAGCTTGGTTTTGTTGTCTGTTTTTTTCTGTTATGTATATATATTTTTTACATTGCCGTCTGTATTGAGAACTGTCCAGAATTGTTTGGAGTCCATTTATAGCAAAGTAATTAATGTCACTACTTATACAAACAAGACAGGGCTTAGATCACAATGGTGTAACCATTTCCTTGTTTGTTTTGACATCCCCCTCATTGCCAATGGCCACAACTCCTTCCATTACCCTTCTCAGGCTATTTCTTCCTTTGAAATTTAGATTAATAGGTATCAAAGACAAGCCATTTTCTGTTATCAACCCTAGTAGTGAAATATACCACAAAGATGTGCCCAATGTTAATACTATTTTTATATGAAACACTAAGCCTGATTTCCCAGTTCCTCACAGTTGCCCCAAAGTGGTTTAGAATTGTAAACGCCAATAGCCACTTTGTGACCAGCTTATGGTCAAACCTTAAAGCCATTCTGTCCTAAATTCATATTTGCTTTGTCTTTAAAACTACGGACATTTATCCAAATGGCTGTAATTCTAGTATAGAGAACAAATCATGCTTATTTGAAATTTGAACTGTTAAGCAAGTGATTAACCCCACTGGAATAGATTTTGCATAAATGAAGTCGCCAAGAGTGATATTCTCCCCATTCCAGCTGCCTTGATTACTTTATGCCTGTTGGCTAAAAATGCAGGCACCATTTCAGGCTTTGATGAAAACTTCATCACAGCTGTAACTCCCTTCTATAGTTTCATTGTAAAATGAAGTCTTCCTAAAAGTGAATCTAATGTTCCTATGGAAACTATTTGAGGCTCCAATGAACCAAAATGAAAGGTACTTGTTAAAAAAATTAATGGTAACTTCAATGTATTTTTAACCATCCTGGTTCATACCTAGTCTGTATGGTCAAACATAAATTTAACTTATTATCTGATTACTTCAAAATAGCATCCCAGCCATAAAATGCACATGTGTTTCCACATTTTAAATACTATTTTCTTGTCTGCAGTGAAGATAAAATGTTAAAAAGGGTTGCCTTATAACTTCACTTATCAGGGAAATTATATAGAATTATGCATATGTCTAACAGTGTATATATGTTTGTATGGAAATGCCAAAGGGGTGCAGAATGTGACAGTTGTTGCTGAATGACAGTATTCCATACCATTGATCATACGTCTACAATAGAAGTTTAAACCAGCAATACCTGGAGTGTCATAAGTTGTCTTTCCCTGCTTTTATAAACTATGCCAACTGAATGGCATTCCTCAAGGGTACTATTAGGCTAAAAATTCAGTTAGCTGGCCACAGGGACAGTTAGAAATTGTGTGTCATCATTAAAACATTAATATTTTTTTGCTATGAATAAAATAAAATATCATAAATTATTTACCAGTTTTATATACAGTATGTTAACATGAATAAAACAAAAGCGGGAGAAATCAGTTTATAGTAAGACAACTTCAAATAGTAATCAGAAAAAAAAAATGTAAAGGTCTAGTGACGTAGAACCAAATTGATATGAGGACATTATGAGAAACTTCATGAAGTAAACAGTGAGTGCATTGCTACTGCATCACATCATTCATCCATAGAGAATATAATTGCTCATTTCCAGGTCCATGTCTCAATTATATATAGGGTCTATAAAACCCTAGCTTCAGAGTTTGATTTCCATGCTGAACAGTTTTACTTTTATATGGATTATGGAATATCTTCTTTCTTTCCTCACTGAGAAGATTTTGTTATTTTGACAGGGACAATCTCTCCTGTCCATTTTAAAATATGGTTGAAAAAGAAACTGGAAGTGTGGTTGTTTGCTTCTCTATTAAGATTGTTTGTGATAATGATTTTGATAATAAGAACACCTATAACATTAGACATTTCTATTTCACCAAGAACTCAAATCAGTTGTATAATGCAACTTTAATCTATCTGAAAAGGATGAGTATGACTTTGACTCTAGAAAAACTATGCTAAATACTCCTTGCCAATATAGTCTTTAATTCAGAGGTGGGGAATGATGGCCTTTTAATGACTTGTGGACTTCAACTCTTGGCTCAGGAATTCTGTGATTTGAAGTCCACAAGTCATAAAAGGACCATCGTTCCCCACCCCTGTTTTAATTTCTGGACTGGGTGTGGAATTCATTCCTGCTATTTTTCTGTAATGATTAACTTCAAGAAAGTGGGATACTTTCTTTTAATCCAGAAATAGACAACCTGCTGCATCCAAATGCTTTTGAATTTTAACTCTCATCTGTCTCATCCAGGGGTGGGATTCAAAATTTTTAACAACCGGTTCTGTGGGTGTGGCTTAGGTGGTGGGTGTGGCTTGGTGGTCATATGACTGGGTGGACGTGGCTTGGTGGTCATGTTATTGGTTGGGTGTGGCCAACTCAATATCACTCACATCGAGGCACGCATCCCCTCATCTGGCTTCTCAAGACTGTGGGGATGCTGCAACAGTCATAAGTGTGAAAAATGGTCATAAGTCACTTTTTTCAGTGCCATTGTAACTTTGAATGGTCACTCCACACAAGCAAAGTACCAGCAAAGGAGGGGGAAAAACTCCAGAGAAGTTCCAGAGACAGGAAGTCTAGTCCTGCCATGAATGTAATAAGGGTTAACGGAGAGGCAATTTCTGTAAGCAACACCAGAATGTTTCCTTCCTGCCTTCCTTACAGGATTAGGCCAGTAATTTCTTCTAACAACTGGTTCTCCAAACTGCTTAGAATGTTAACAACTGGTTCTAGCAAATAGGTGCGAACTGGTAGATTCCCACCCCTGGTCTCATCCAGCATGACCAAAAGGAAGGGATCAAGGAGGATACAAACAAATACATAGAAAGAACTACTTTACCTATTCCTGATCATTCTCTCTCCTTCTTGCTACTGTAAACCAATAAAATGATTTTTAATTTTACATAAATAGCAGCTTTGGGAACAGTTATGCAATTCTCATTAGAATCATGGAAAGTATAAAGGGAATAATCATTTTCTTCTTAACCTGGGCTCATAAATATTTTTCCCTGGCTTGTAATTTCACATTCTGGGTAACATAATGTTGTTCTCTTGTTAGATTACATCTTGTTTATTGTATGTTTATATAGCTTTTAGATAAATATTGTCTTCCAAGGGGCCCATGTGTATAAATACTCCTCTCAAGCTTACAGCATAAAATAATAAAAGCCATACCAGTCTTATTGGTATGAAAGAGAAAAGCAGAGGAGGAAGTTAATTTTTTTTTTAAAGTCAAGAAAGTGATTCCTTGTTGCTTAAAAAGGACAAAGTTGTAATATAAATGCAAAATAAAAAGGAAAAAAACATAGTTAAACAGCAAGAAATTAAAACAGGTTTTAATACTTGAACAAGTTAAAGGCACCAACCCATAGAAACTCAGTAGAACAAGATATCTGCTAATGGAAGACAAGCAGAGAGGATAGAAGCAAGACATCCCAAGACTAAAAACTGAAGTTTCCATGCTAGACACTGAAAATGTTGCACTTAACTTATCTTAGATATTACTGAAATAACGAGAAACATTTATGCACTAAATGGAGCCATAATATATAGTTTGTTTAGCTTTGTTTTAGCATGATATTTGAGTCCAGTTATTATGCTTTGTAAACCATAATTTAAGCATTAGTTTTACATGCCAGTCATGTCACTGTGATTAATTCAGGAAAACATGGTTAAAATAAATCCTAAAATGATACAAATGTACTTTGGAGAGTCCAAAGAGAATATTTTTGCTGGGACCATCAATACAAAGAACTGACTAGGCATAGATCTATGCTATAGAGCAGGGTTGTCAAATGCGTCACACACTGGCCACGCCCACATATGGTTTAGCGAAGGGGGGGAAGTCTCAATATGTCATGTGACGCCACCGTGACGTGAGTTTGACACCCTTGCTATAGAGAATCAGCATGATGATCTTGAAAGAAATAGGCAAGAACCATTATATAAGCTATGAGGACTGAACCCTGGGAAATAAGATATTACTTAGAAGAGACTCAGACAGGGACTTCACTAGAATAAAAAGAAGAGGGATGATAAGGACAAATGAGGATTCTCAATAAAGTATGGCTCTAGTCTTCCAAAGGAATCTGTTTTTTGATCTGGTCTTCCCTGAAGGACTGCCGCAAACCCACAAATGTGAGATTCAGTCTTCCTGAGTCTTGCCAAGGATGCAACTTGAAAAGGTGTGCTCTGCTACCACTGATTAGCTTTGCATTGCCCTATCATTTATAGCCTGTAGGAATGGGATGCAACAACAAGTAAATTTTCTGTAAGGATTCCCTCCACTTGATGATAAATTCTTCATGGATTTCATAATGAAGCCAGAGAGCCCTATGCATTATAGAAAGTAAAACCAAATTCTACCATTGACTTACACCTGCTTTTGTGATGCAGAATAGTTTTACCACTATAAAAGTTGCATTCAAGCTATATTCAGATCCAGAAATCAGGAAAACTCTGCACAAGCTGACCCTCTTCTCATCTCTTCTGCTAAATTCTCTCAAATGAAATCAGGGTTCATAAGATATTCTCCAACATGGCTCTCTGCCAGAGGAAAGCCTTCCTTATATTCAGATGGTTGGTGTCTGCAAAATATTGCAGGCTGAGAAAGTGGGAGTGATCCTATGGTGCTCATTCCCAACTTTTCAGTTCCTGAACTGATGCTCTTGAACCACAGCATTATGAACCCTTTTCACATCTAAAATATTGCTTATTTTGCCAGCCTTTATTTCCTAATTCATTTTTCTTCTGTGTACCATTGTGAGTCAGTTATGAGACATCAACACCAAGCATATATCTGATAACAGAAGATGCCATAGCATCATTATTAAAGAAATCCCAGCACAACTTAGCTAATTATAATCTGACTGGTTTCAATTTGTTTCCTGCCATCTGGGAATATTGTTGCTCTCTTCGTACTAATTTATTAGTTCAGGATTTCCTAATATTAGATGATCCAGGAAGCAGCTGTTCCTATCCCATTTATTTCTTTGCAGATATCTGTTTAATGGTATTTCTACACCACAAATAGATCCCAACAGCTGAACCTATTAAAAGGGGCTTGGTTCAAATGCTTCTCTTCGGCTTGGTTGAGAAGCTGAGCAGGAAGGAAGGCCAGGACATCATATGACCATTCCAGAGTTTGCCAGAACACCATCGTAAATTTTATTTACTCAGTTTGGAATTCAAATCCAGTAGGACTGCAATTCTCAAATGTAATATAAGCTTTGTCTTTTCATATTTCTGAAAACTGAGGCAAGATGGATTGCATTCATGTATATTTGGTGTGCCTGTGATTGGCACAGAAGCAGCCAAAAGCTACCATTTGGCTTTATAATTATTCCAGTCTGAAATCCTAGTGAACTGTTTCCCAAATTATGAATAGCTTATGATTAGATTAGTTAAACTGGGAAAAGGGAGATTCTTGTTTAATTGGGGCAGATATAAAAATTGGAAAGGGATTCCTATATCTTTTTCAGATATTTGGACAAATAATTTCAGCAATGCCTACTTAAATTTCTTTTCCATGTAACTATTAACATGTGCAAAATGAATGTTCCAGGCTTTTGGTTACCAGGGACAGTTTGAAGCAAAGGGACACATCACAGCCTCCACTGCAAATAAAGTGTCTGGAGATTGAAGTGGGTATAAAATCTGATTTGTCAGAGGGCTAACTAATGCAAGATTAAGGGCAATCTGATATCTGTATTGAAAGATACAGTATTTTCTGCAATTGCTTACCTAGCATAATTTCAAGTGTGGGTCTTTTAAAATGTTCACTGTTAGATGGGTCCACACCTGAATGAGAGGCAGGACACAGCAGGAATGGGTAAGATGTCGGCTATCAAGCTGGGGAGGGGGTGTCCATCGTGTGGATGCCGGTGACGTTTATTTGGAGTGATTGGAACCATTCTCTTCCAAGCAGACTGGGCAGGTTCTGGTCTACTGTTGTGAGTGGCAGGTCTCCCTGGAATGTGCCGTACTCCATGTGAGCTGTCTTCTTTCCCAGGACTGGTATGCGGCAGCCCTGGTAGTCTCTCAAGGTGATGGTCTGTGGTTCCAACTGGTTGTGCTGCTGCTTAGGTTGGAGATTTTTAAGGGTGTCCCACGATATCATAGATATATAGGACTCCCATTGCCACCTCCATGCGGCAGGGCTTGCCCTCGATTGTGACAGTAGCCATTATCTTATTGGACTCGAAAACATTGATGCATCTCACCCTGGCCTGCGCGTAGCCCATGAATGTGAAATGGGCTTCTTCTTCCCTGGTGTCTTCCCTCTTTTTGAATTTCCCACCAGGGTTCTTTCGCCCTCCCCCTTGGTGGCCATGTTGTTTTGTGGGTGACGCTGCCCATCTGCCTTGCTTTCTGGTCAGTTGTGCTGCGCGGCATACTTCTGTGATGTGGCCTGTGCACTCACATCTCCAGCACACAATGTCTCTGAATCGGCATGCCGAACAGTGGTGGTTTTGGCCACAGCTGCCACACTCTCTGTTTCCTGATTTTCCACCTGGCTTACTGGATTTCAGCTTATGCACATCTCCATCATTGTCGTAGCTGGTCTCGGAGGTGGATTCGCTTGGGTGCAGGTGGCGATTGGTCATGGTAGCATAGACCTTCCCCATCCCTCAGATCTGCGCCACCAAATTGTCAGACAATTCTGCAGTTCTTGCCTCATCGACAGTCTCTTTGAACAAAACGTCCTCGCGGGCCAGAAGCTTCTTTTACAGTGCATGATCCTTTGTCCCCAGGATGAGTCCCAGATCATCCCCTCAGTGTCTGGGAATCTGCAGTTTTTCACGATTCTCCTCAAGTCTGCCACAAACATGTTGATCATCTCTCCCTCTCTCTGGCTCTGTGTGTAGAAATCGTAGCAGCTGGCCAGGTAGGAGGGAGAAGGGCCATAGTGTCCTCGGAGGGTGTGCTGGAGCTTGTCCCAGGATACAGTCTGGAGGTCATCCATTACCAAAGCATCAATCATTTCATAAATCTCAATGTCGCAGTATGTTAAAAATATTGCTTTTTTCTGCACATCGGGGGCTGCTTGAAGTCCATTGATTTCCAGGTGTAGGTTGAAAGGATGACCATTTCTCCTTTGCTGGATCGTAAGGGATTGCCATTGGACGGTGAGCCAGGCTGGTTGCATGTTGTGCCATGTTGGTTTGTTGGGTCGCGATCGTTCCGCATGTCGGTAGAAATGGCATCCAAATCCCACAAGGTATCCTTTGTTCTCTCTGCAGTTCAGTATCCCATCCTCATCTCCATCCCCAGTGTAAGATGGGTCTCTGTGTGAATGAGAGTCAGGATACAGCAGGAATGAGTAAGCAGTCTTTATTTAAGCTTAGTTCAAAAAGCTGCTCAGTCACAGCAGGTGCTGGCTTTTTAAACTGACACTGTCCAAAACTTCAGACATTGACGGGACTTCATTTTTCCCACCAGTGGCTGAGCCAATGAGTGGAGTCTGTTAACCGACTCCACTCCTTGGCCATATTTGATCATATACAACATTCACTGCTTAGAACTTGTATCTTAAGGACTGACACACCTATTTTGACTCTGTTCAGTTATTTCAGGGTTTCTCGATCTCAGCAACTTTAAGGTATGTGGATTTCAACTTCCAGAATTCTCCAGCCAGCCTTGAAGAAAGTCCCTTCCAAAACCAGTCTATTTATCTTACATAAAATTCAACTGCCTAAAAGCTGATGCTCATGAATCCCGCCCCCCGTATTTTATTGACTTGAGTAGGCGTTTGAATAGTAGCAGCCCCTGCCAGCAGAGTGGAGTTATAACCCAGGAGAACTGTAAATATTAAATACAACTTGAAGATTATTTCTAGTGAGCAGGGAAATCCCACTGCATTAGCACATGATGATAAGTTTCTTTTCTGACAATTTGTAAAGGCTGAACATGAAGGTCAGAAAGCCAACAAAGTCTCTGAATAATTGAAAAGACTGCCTTGGTTCCTTCTACCAAGGTCATCACAAACTGTATATTTAATTTATAACTGTTAATTCAGTGTTAGTTTCATAATGGTCATTAAAATAATGCTGCTCCCAATGTGAATGTGCTGGCAATCTAAGGGTGAGAGAGACATTTTCAATTAAGAGTACTTTGTGCGAGAGTAAGCTTCTGTTGAAATTATCTCTGGTAACTCTTTCTTTCCATTACTTGACTTACTATCCCTGACTTATATTGTATACTTTATTGGTTCAATAATTGATTCCAATATTCTGGTTGAGGCCATGAGGCCAAAACACTGTTTGCGTCAAGCAGCCCATTTTTGTACAGAAGGTGGCATTTGATGAGAAATAGGTTTATATTTGCTTATTTTAGGATATTGATTACAGAAGGCCACCCATTTTGGAACATTGCCTTTTACACAAGGAAAGAAAAATGCTGATGTTAGAAGTGTAACATTTATAAGAAACTAATTGTGCTTGTATGCAAGAACATTAAAGGCTTATTTTTTTAAATAACTAGAAGATGGGAATGCCTGGTAATTTAAGTCTGTCTAGAGCTGAGTCTTTTGCTTTCTACTATTATTGAGAGAGACCAATCAGAAAAGGACCTGAACTTTACAAAAAGCCAAAGTCAGACAAGAAGAAAAAATAAATAAACTGAAAGAGAAGGCAGGCAGAGGTGGTACTCAGCAGGTTCTGACCAGTTCTGAAGAAGCAGAAATTTTGAGTAGGTAGGAGAATTGGTGGTAACCTTCCCCCTGGAGTGGGGTGAGAATGGAGATTTTACAATATCCTTCCCCTGCCTTGCCCACCAAGCCACACCTACCAAGCCATGCCCACAGAACTAGTAGTAAAAAATTTTTGAATCCCCCCACTGAAGGCAGGTAATGAAAGTTCTGGGAGTATCATACAAAGAAAAACATTTTAATTTATCTTGAGAAATTCTTATTCCCAAAGGGGTTAAAATAACTTTTAAAGGGGAACATAGAACCTAAAGAAGAAACATTTCTAGTTAGTAAAGTTTAAATCGGATAGGAAGCAGACCAACTTTAAAACAGTAAAAGTAATGTTTTCTTCAAATCAAGTTTTGATAATGATGTAGTGAATCATACCAATGATAATTATTAATGTCTGTAGCTATTTTGTTTATTTTGATTTCTGTAATTACACGTGTTAGTTATCATGGTAAGAAACCCCAATTTGATCAAAGACATTCCAGTGTAAAGTTCACATTGTGATTTACAATTTAAAATTTATAAGCCATATGCTGACAATTATAAGGACAAACTTGGACTAATGTTGGAAAAGTCTCTTTGCCAACAACACCAGACGGGAAAGAATGTATGTAGCAATAGCAAAATTAACAGTTACATCCAGAATAGAAACTGAGAAACCGAGAAATGTTAAATACAGTTTTAAGAAATGTTTGATGTAAAGATCAAAAATATGTTTATATATATTTTGATATAATCACCAGTCGAGTATAATGAGAATGAATTTAGAATTTAATATTGCTTTTACTGATTTTAATTTTTTTTTACTTTTCTTTTTTACAAGCTCTGCTCACGCACACTTATTTTAGGAATAATGATAAGTAGTGGTGATCCCAATGTAAATATTAACTTTAGGGTTTTGTAGAAATTTTCAAATATTTCTTAAGATGATATGAATTGGTTTTGTATATTCAATTTAATCAATGAAACAATAAAATTTAAATATTGATATAACAAGGAGACAAGCTTAAAGCTCAAATCAGACTGGAGATTAAGTATCCCTCCCCCAATTCTGCTGTGCGTTGGGAGAGCACATTCAGTGTTGCAAGATTCTGTTATTGTACTGTTAGTCTTATCTGTTAGATCAGATTAAACAATTGAAGTTAATATTTATTTAAAAATTCTCATTTTCATAAAAACAAATTATTCTTGAGATAGTAAAAATGAATTCAATTTAGTATGATTTAAATTAATTGCTCCCCCACCTTCCTGGCATTTTCCTCCAAGTACAGTTCCTTCCTTCCTTCCTCTTATTTTGTCTGTCTGTCTGTCTGTCTGTCTGTCTGACTCCCTCCCTCCTTCCAAGACACATAGCTGGCTTTCATGCCTACAGTTCAGTGGCGGGATTCAATTTTTTTTACTACCGGTTCTGTAGGCATGGCTTGGTGGGCATGGCAGGGGAAAGATACTGTACAATCTCCAGTCAGAGGTGGCATTTGCTGGTTTTGCAAACTACTCAAAATTTCCGCTACCAGTTCTCTAGAACTGGTCAGAAACTGCTGAATACCACCTCTGCTACAGTTGCACTATAATTTACAGTCTGCTGTTTTTTAGCCTGGTGCCTTAACCATCACACCAATCTGGTTCTTTGAATACCACTATTAAATTAATATATACTGTATAATAGGAATGTGCAGAATATTTAATTTTTAAAAAATTAAGTGCAAAAGTTCCTGAGCATTTATTTTGAACACAAAAAAGTTGTTGGAAATGTGAGTCAAACACCAAATGTTTGGTGCCCCAAACATTTTAGAAGTATCTCAATTTCAGAACAGAGATGTTTTAAAAACAAAATGCTTTCAAAATGCTCAAAAATCCCCATGTTGCACTTGAGAGAGCAGCTTTCCATTTAAAAAGAAGTGCACTTGAAATGCACTTGAAATGTTTCCAGGGAAAAAATGGAAAACTGAAAATGACTTTATGAAAATTGGCTGTGGTAGAATGAAGAGCCTGAGTATAGAGCAACTCTTCGTGATTCCTCTCTGGATAAGGAGAGGACTTGAGATCCCCCACAAATGTTCTAGACAGCTACGCTTTGTGAGGAGATTGCAAGACAACAGTCTCTAGTAGATATTACACTCCAGGAAATGAGGGAATAGCCATCTTGCTCAAACCATGATCTGCACTTATAAGGACCACAGTTTGCATATTTCCTTTTCTAATCACTTTTGGATATTGCTTGTCAATTGTTTTTCAGTTATTAAAAAAAACTTTGGATAGAAAATCTGACAATATTGGGAGAGTCACCTTCAATCCTTAACCAAAGAAAGTTTTAAACACAAGTTTAAGGTTTTTAACTGTTTTTTAAAATAGGTAATGGAAAAGGTAATGGAAATGTTGATTTTGGAAATTTACAAGCTGACTAAGGGCAGAGATAGATTTGAAATAAAGTGTTGGAATCGTAAGATTCTTTCCCATGAGAAAATGCTTTGTTTTAATTTTTTTTAATGATAGTATGGGACTTTAAATATTGGATACTAGTAGGAAGTAGAAGGAAGTAAAGATTACAGTTAAAGGAGAACAACATTTAAATTTGACTTACTAACATAGCAAAATATTTTAACATTAGATATATTGAAGGATGTTTGTGAACAATAGACTGAGTTAATATTATGATTGTCTGCCATTATAAGTGGATTGTTTTAAAAATATTATGGAAGAGGAAAAAGTTAAACTGATGCTGATATGAAAGCAGGTTTTAAAATGGCAAGCTACAGAAATGACAGGATATTATAAAAGACTCCATGAACAAGGAAATACTAACCTATGCATTGACTACCACACAGAATGTATCAAAAGCAAGACCTTCAACTTACATCTCAATAACCATCATCCCAACATCCAACATTAGGCATGCATGCCCCTTACTTCCTCCAGACCCACTACTACATATCTAAAATGCAAACTGCTCAATGCAAGAAGCCTTGCAAACAAAATGCATGAATTCCTCATCTTATTAGGCACGACCACATTCGACATTATATTTGTTTGTGAGACTTTTCCAGACTCCATTACCACAGTCAGAGAATATCACATTTATTGGTCAGATCGTGAAATCCATAGAGGAAGTGGAGTTTCTATATTCAAAAAAATTCCTAAATCTAAAAAAGATACCACAATCCGCTTCTTACTATGTTACAGAGCCCCTGATTAGTTCATGAAAATAAGCTAACTTCACCGCTAACGTGGGCTGCCTCTTGCTTACACCATCTTATTTTCCTGGGTGGCCTCAATCTACCTCTTATAAATTGGACCCTAAATGAATGTACATCTGAATCCATATATGCAACCCTGTACAATGCTGTAACTACACTGGGACTGAATCAGTTAGTAACTAACAACACTAGACTCAACAACTGCCTCGACCTCATGTTCTGCAACAGCTCAAACTCAATATATATGGCCTACAAATAAAAGAAGCCTTTTCAAACAGTGACCACAGTATAATCGACTGTATAATTTACACCCTCACAAAGAGGAACTTAATGATGGATCCCCAAAATACAACTTCAAAAAAGCCACTTATGATCTCATAGATGCCAACCTATCATCTCTTGATTGGTACCTTCTGTTATCTAGCTGTAATACTACAGAAGACCATTATAATGCATTCTTGTTTGAACTTGAAAAAAAAACATTAAACTATATGTACCATTAGTAACCCCCCAAAACAAAAACAAATTACCCATAACAATAAGGAAACTTCAATCAAAAAAAGATCGCTATGGTGTAAAAACAAAACTAGTTATGTAGCAAACTTTAAAAAACCAATACAAAACCTTATGTCGACAGACAAACGCAAAATGCACAAATTACAAGCAAGAGGAAAACCTCCTACATACAAAAGCCACCCGCACCTTCTACAATTTTGTAAACCCCAAACTTAAAAGACTCAAATACCATCCCACCCTAAAAGGACCAAATGGGAAAGACTGCAACAATGAAGCCGTTAAGGCCAACCTCTTCAACACATTCTTCAGTTCAGTCTTTGTAAACATCAATGGCTCATGCCCCACATTTCCTATTCATACCACAACTATCTACCACATATTGACTTTACAGAAGATAATGTAGAAAAGGCACTATGTCACCTAAAACCATCCCTATCTATTGGCCCAAATCAAGGGTGGGATACAAATTTCTTAACAACCGGTTCAGTGGACATGGCTTAATTTGTGGGTGTGGCTTGCTGGCTGGGCATGGCTTGGTGGTCACGTGACTGTGTGGTTGTGACCAACTCAATGTCATTCACATCAAGGGGTGCCTCACCTGGGGAGAAAGAGAACTTTCCCTTCCCTCCTGGCCAGTGCTGCCATGGCCCCGCGGCTTCTTCATGGCTGGGGGAGAAAGAGAAGATTCCCTTCTCTCCTGGCCAGCATGGCCATGGTCTTGAAGTGGGGAGGCAGCTAGCTAGCTAGGTTGTGGCAAAGCAAGCCAGGCAAGCCTGGGGATGGTGTGGGGGAGGGACAGCACAGTGGCCTAGGCTGGCCTAGGAGTTGACTCAACCGGGGCTTGCTTGTAGGCTCACTCACCCAGGGAGATCAGGGCCATGGTGGAAAGCAGGAAGCAATGGCAGGCAAAGGCAGGTTAGCAGTGGTGGGTGAGGTGAGGAATAACTGGGTGGGGTGGGGCAAGTGGGCAGGCAGGAAGGGGCTGGGCCAGCCAGGGGCATGATTTACCAGTTCTCCGAACTACACAGAATCATAACAACTGGATCTACCAAAGCGGTGCAAATCAGTAGAATCCCATCCCTGACCATGATGGATTATGTAGCTACTTCTTAAAAAAGCTCTCATCTGCCATAGCCCTAAGCATTATATAAGAGATATCATTCAGAACCAGTTCCTTACTGAACCTATGGTCCTTAGCTACGGTCATCCCTATCTTCAAAAAATGTGACCCCAGCCTGGTTGAAAACTATAGACCAATCTTACTGTGTTGTGTCACGTGTAAAGTTATGGAATCAATCATTAATCAATTCATCACCCTCCACTTAGAGTCAACAATCTACTCTCCCAAAAAACAATTTGGTTTCAGGAAAAAATTGTCCTGCAATCTTCAACTCCTACACTGCAAAAACATATGGACTATTCTACTTGACCAGGGTAAAGCTGTAGGGTAAAGCTGTAGGCACAATTTACATAGACTTCTACTGTTAAAACTAAACTCTTACGGCATTTCTGGATTCCTTCATAAGTGGATTACTTGTTCCTCTCAAACAGGCACAAAAGTAAAAATAGGGAGCGCTATATCAAACCCTGCTCCAGCTTACAGCGGTGTCCCCAAGGCACCGTTCTAGGACCCACACTCTTTATACTCTATATAAATGACCTTTGTGATCACCTTATAAGCAACTGCATCCTCTTCACAGACGACATAAAACTATTCAACACCACTGACAATGCTACTGTCCTTCAAAGCGACCTTGATTATGTGTCTGAATGGTCAAACAATTGGCAACTCCAAATCTCGACCAACAAATGCTCTGTCCTACACATTGGTAAAAAATATCAGTACACCAAATACAAACTAGTCAGATATGACCTCGTTGATGATCCTCACTCTGTCAAGGACCTTGGAGTACTCATATCAAATGACCTAAGTGCCAGAGCTCACTGTAACAGCATTGCCAAAAAGGCATTAGGAGTTGTAAATCTAATCTTACGAAGCTTCTACTCCAGAAATATTGAATTGCTAACTAGAGCATATAAAACTTTTGCTAGACCAATGCTCAAATACAGCTCAGCTGTCTGGAATCCACACTGCATATCAGACATTAATACAAGCGAGCAAGTCCAGAAGTATTTCACGAGAAGAGTACTACACTCCTCTGCTTGCAACAGAATACCCTATATCACCAGGCTTGAGATTTTGGGCTTGGACAACCTTGAACCACGCCACCTGTGGTTGGACTTAAGCATAGTACACAAAATTATCTGCTACAATATCCTACCAATCAATGACTACTTCAGCTTTAACCACAACAATACAAGAGCACACAACAGATACAAACTCAATGTAAACTGCTCCAAACTTGATTGCAGAAAGTACAACTTCAGCAACAGAGTGGTCAATGTCTGGAAGGCACTACCTGACTCTGTTGTTACATCCTCAAACCCCCACTCCTTTAACCTCAAACTATCCACTATTGACCTCACCCCATTCCAAGAGGTCTGTAAGGGGAGTACATAAGTGCACAATTGTGCCTACCATCCCTGTCCTATTGTCTCCATTTATTCGTACCTATTTCCTGTATTCTTACTCATGTTATACCTATTATCTTGTAAGTGATTGATAAATCAAATCAATTAAATAAAATAAATATAAGAACAAAAAATATCCCAGTAGACAGCATCATGATCTATCTTAGACTTAAAAAATAGCTATTAATAAACATTTATTTCTATTTACATTTAACTTCTTATTTTTAATCACACTTCATATCTAATTAACATTTATAATATTTTTCAAGTATTAATTTAGTTATCAACATTCTAGTATCAACATTTCTAATATTTAATTCACAGTTTTAATCACCAAGGAAGATACAACATATTAACAAGCCTTTTAAATAAAAACAATGAAAGCATTCTTTTGATATTTTGGTAATATACAGTAAGTAGGGATGTTCCTCTAAGAAAATGGAGAACATTGTAATTTAATAATTTTTGATAACATGTCTAAACATTATAATTTTTAAGTCAATTATATAAAATTCTAGGAGGCTAAATAATGCTGTTTTTTAAATGCTATTTTTACTGTTATGTAAAAATCTATTAGATATAATTACAGTGCTGTATAATTACAGCTATTATAAGAAATGCATTCATCTTGGCTTTTTTCCAGAGCAGAAATTCAAAGGATATGAACGACTAGAAAATAACATAAAGTTAACAAGAAGGTAGGATTCAAGGAAATAAATGATTTTCACATAAATTGAATGCTGCTGTAAACCAGGCTTTGGCTAAAGAAGCAAAATAATCAAAGTCTTCCATGTCTCAGTTGAAGATTTTTCCTTCTGAGCCTGATCGTGTCAATGTTACTTTTCTGGTGAACGATCACACAGATACTAAAATCTTACTAAAAGCTGAGAGATGGAGGAAAACCATACATATTCCGATATGATTAGGGCATTTCTCTGCATGAGAACTAAGTATCTTAATTTTTTCATAAACTAATCATAACAAGATGTGTAGCCTTTTGAAATTAATAGGTCAGCCTACATTTGCTTCCTTCTATGTGGCTTCTTAGCTTCCTTCCAAAACCACATCTTAATTTGATATTTCTTTCTGCTAGGCTCCACATCTGCAAATTCCACTTGAATCTGGTATATAAGGTCATGATCATTTACATAAAAAGAGAACATAAAAGAACATGTCAATGCAGAGTATTCAGCCATTTCTTCACCATCCAATCCAGAGACCCAGAAATCTGTTTTGTTTTTACTGGGAAGAAAATGCCTTCTTTCCTGTGGAATTATTTCAGCCAAGAGCTAACAATTCGACATAGATTGACTTCTCTTTTGCAGAGGCAGGGTACTTTAGCCTACAGATTCCTTGTGAGCTGGACAAACTTCTGAAGAGGGAAATATGTATCATATATCAAGAGGTATATTATATTGCTATCTTTTTTTTAAGTAGTACTCTCCCAAATTTGGAAATTGGAAACTGTTAGGCTGCAAATCTCCCAGTCAGTCCACTCTTTCTTCTGCTCAGTCACCCAATTCATGACATGCTATAATATAAGGCATTTGCAATTTTCCTTCCGTTCTCACTTTCATGATAATAAAAATGATATTAAAAGCTCTATCCAGAACTGCTGAACAAATCAATTCCAATATATAGCTATCTCTTAGGAATAACTACCTAAATAGATATGGCCCTATAGGGGTCACAGATGCTGGAATGAGAGGTCACTAAATAGACACAGATAAAAACATCATTTTTTCTCGTAAGAAATTCATTCTAGCATATGAAAATGATTCTATTCAGCAATTGCATCTAAACTTTAAAGGAAAAGTTGACATGTTTTTAAAAATCTTATCTCCCAGGCCAGTGTGTCATGTTAATGTCTCTCAAGAAAGGAAATATATTAAATTCTTACAGACCAGCAGCTTACATTTAGAGACATCACTGGAAGAGATATAGCAAAATTGTTGCTATAAGATTAAAGATGTGGTTGTTACTTTCCTAGTGACCTAGATCAAATAAATATAAATTTATTTATGCCTGCTGGTGATGTTTGAAATAACAATGATAAAAACAAGACTGGTGCCACTTCTGAATACTTTTGGATCACAAATCTATTGGATGTGCTTCAATCAGTGATGGCATAGAAACTGGTTTAAAGACCTGGTGGGAAGAACAGCTGTGATCATTTGCCTCAAGCAAGCAAATGTTTGTGGCTACCTTGACAGCAAACTGATGAAAAAGAGATCTAGATTCTAAAGTCAAAGCTGGATAATTCTGTGGCTAACTTTACAGAGGGCAGTCTTTCATTTGACAAACTATTCTGTTTGAAGGGTGGCCCATTCATAAACTGGTTAAAAACAGAAGACTACACACCTCTGTTGAAAAAAAAAAGAGGGACGCAAGGGTCCTTGGAGCTTCTCAAGATCAGCCCTTAGAACAAGCAAAATCAAAGCAGCTCATTGCAATCTTTCCCCTTAAGGGTTTGTTTATTTGTGTATTGGTTTATTTCCAGAAGCCCAACTTGCAATAAAAAAAGTATTATGTACAATTATTTAAATGAAATGAATGCTTTAAAAAAATACAAAACATACTTTCCATTTTGAAGAAACAAAAGCAGTACAACAGATAATCTTATTAGGGTGAAATATCTCATCCTTTAGAAAAAAAAATAGTGATTATTTTTACAGCTGCATGTATACATATAATACAGCATGTGCAAATTTTATGCTAATGTACATTCTCTTTTAGCCTTTTTTCTAGTTTGATTTGGTTTTGATATTGAAGTAAGACCTTTTCTTCTTGGTGAGGATTGTCATCAAAATCTGTCAGTGGACCTCCACAAATTTTCTCTAGCAAATAAAGAAAGCTAGAAAGCTAAGAAATAAAAAAGATGCCCATATGAGAAATTATCTCACTCCCATGCATTCTGAAGAAGAGCACTGCAAGTATAACCAGCAGAAACCTGCATCATATGTTTCTGCATATACACTCTCAGAAAATAATTTGGGATTGCACAAGAATAAATAAAAATGAAATCCAGACATCATCATCACCATCATCATTAATTCTTAGACCACTTCCACTGCTTCCCCTGTATATGCACTCATTGAAAGTAATTCTAAAATGCACTAAGTTTGCTCTGACTCTGAACAGCATTTTCTGATATTTTTATTTGACCCAGAGAAAATGTTACTGGACAAATGATTCTTTAGAATGGACGGAATGAAGAATAAGCAAGTAGGAAAACCTTTAGCACCATCTGTGGCTTCCTGATTCTAAATTCACTTAAGCACCTCAATCAGACTATTATTTTTGTCAGATCCATCTGTTCTGTGATAACATCAAGCATCAATAACATTCAGTTAAAACAGAGAGGACTACAAGGCAAGAAGGCCTAGTTCCTCCTTTTCAATCTTCTCTGAATATTTTCACTTCAGAAAGATCAGTCTACAGGGGTCTCCAACTGGACCACACAAGCAAGTGAAACCTCATATGCGGGATGTAGGCAGCACGCAAAACTATGCCCCCTCCAGTCTGCCAAAAAAAACCCTCTGTCCATGGAACTGGTCCCTGGTGTACAAATGGTTGGGAGCCGCTAGTCCATAGTCCACATCTAAAGTTTACTACTCAGCATCTCCTTTAATCTCTGATAATAAAATGCCACTGTAATAGCTGATAGCTATTTTAATCTGAGATTTAAGAAATCCTTTTGATTTGTTAACATATAACAAATTTTGAATCTTGTGACTGGCTTGTAGCAACTTGTGGACATGTCACTAAAATAGTAAAGTATAAAGCTATTTGAAAAGTCCTCCTCCAATTTTCTGTTTTAGAGAAACAAATTTCCAAAATTAAAATGGCTTGATCCCCTTGCTCTTAATATCTCATCTGTATGATTTCTGATTCAATGTTTTTTTTCTGGATTTGTTTTCTTTTGACAGTTTAAAATTTTTAGGATAAACTGATGACACTGCATTGTGAACCATCAGTGAATCAGAATAACAGAATAACATAATTATTCTAATCCAACCACCTGCACAAGTGGTAATCCCTATATCATTCTGGACAAATGGCTGTCTAATCTCTTCTTAAAAACCTCCAGTCCAGTACCCACAGCTTCTGGAGGCAAGCCATTCTGCTGGTTAATTGTTGTCAAGAAATTTCTCTTTGGAAGTTATTAAGAAAATAATGGAATGTGCTGAAATAAGCAGATTGACATTTGAAATCAGACAACAAGAAGATAAACTATTTTATAAGATTTGGGATTTATTTTATCAATGGTTAGACAATAAAACATGGTAAGATTTTTCAAGATTATGCTTAGAGGTTCTGCTATGGCAGTAGATAGCTCTTTTAAGAAGTAGGCATATATTCCGTCTGGTCCAATAGCTAGAGATAGTTTTAGATTGCATAGTGCTTTTTCTTTTTTTTTCTTTTTTTTAAGAAAAAACTTTATTAATTTTACTTTTAAAAAAACAACAACACAGCTACAAATTATATACAACAAAAAGACAAACAGGTCTCGGCATAGGCCAAGAGGGAAAGAGAGGAAGGCTTGAGAGAGGAAAGAGGGAAAGGTAAGGGAAGGGGGGGAAAGAGTAGGGAAAACAATTATAATAAAACCATATTTTTGTGACTGTCTGTAAGGTCCTTTCTTCTTCAAAACTATCGTCGGCGGTGCTTTTCTTTATCTCTGCTTCGGGGGCCTTGGCCTTAATTTTCTTAGAGGTGATCTATCTTTGGTTTAGCCAAATATACAAAGGATTCCAATTGCTATAATAGGTTGAGGATTCTTTATCTTTTAATGCTTGGGTTAGTTTGTCCATTTCGGCGCATTGTAAAATTTTCTGAATAACCATAAGTTCAGTGGGGATAGAGGGTAGTTTCCAGCACTGGGCAAATGCCAGCCTGGCCGCGGTTAAGATATGGATTGCAATATACTTCGATTTTTTGGATATTTGTTTATCAAAAATTCCTAGAAGGAAGGACTCTGGTTTGTACTCAATTTGTTCCTTGGTTATTTCCTCTAGCCAGTGCCTGATTTTTTGCCAGTACTTCTGGGTTTCCTTGCATGACCACCACATGTGGAAGAAGGTACCTTCTATGTTTTGATATTTCCAACATTTGGGGCTCGTGTTGGGGTGCATCTTCACCATTCTCGAAGGGGGCAGGTGCCATCTATAAAACATTTTATATAAGTTTTCTTTATAAGCTGCTGATTTCGTGATCTTAATGTTCCTGTTCCAGATCTTTTCCCATTCTGCTAGGGTAATGCTCCGACCCACGTTTCTGCTCCACGCAATCATATTTCCTTTGACAATTTCTTGTTCTAGTTCTGTTTCTAATAAATGTTTGTAAAATTTAGATATATTTTTTTTACTCGGTCCTAATAGAATTTTGTCTAAAGTCTGTAATTTATTGTAGATTCCAAATTCCTTAATGTCTTGTTTGTATTTACTATGAATTTGAAGGTACACCCACTGATCAATTATAAATCCTCGCTCTTGTAATTCTTGTCGTGTTTTCAGCTTTCCTTGTGGGTCTAATAAATTTTCGTACTTAATCATTTTGGTTATGTCCAAATTATTAGGGTGTACTATCGCTTCCATTGGAGATAGCCAAATCGGTATTTTTAGATAAAGTTTTTTACGTACTTTTTTCCAATTAGTTAAATAAGAGTCCCTGATAAGATGCCTATGGAAATATGATTGCCTGGGTTTCCCAGTTTCCCACAGAAAGGCATGCCATCCTTGCATAGTGCTTTTTCAACATTGTCTTCTATAAAATCTATATGTATTAGATCATTGTAGTTTTCTGTGGTTCGACTAGGAAATACTGGGCATGATCCATTGCTGTTTACAAATGCTAAGCCAAAGTATGTGTTAAAGAAGTTGGCTTTAATGGTGTTGTCGTTGCAGTCTTTACCATTAGGTCTTATCAGGGGTGGGATGGACCTTGAGTCTTTTTGTTTGTTGTTTATAAAATTGTAAAAGGCGTGGGTGGAATTGGTGCGTAGAAGGTTTTCCTCTTGTTTAATGTGATAATTGGTGCATTCAGTCTTTATCTGGTGGCATACATTTTTGTATCGTCTTTTGAAGTTGGCAATTTGACCAGATTTGTTTTTCTGCCAAAGTGATATCTTTTGGGATTGAAGTTTCCTTATTGTTATGGGTAATCTGTTTTCTTTTTTGTTTTGGCAGTTGTTATTGGTACATATAGTTTGATGACTCTTTTGACTTCAAGTAAAAATATGTTGTAATGGTCTTCTACAGTATTGCAGCCAGTGAATAGTGATTGCCAATCAAGGGATGAGAGATCATTGTCTATAAGATCATAGTTGCCTTTTTTGAAGTTATAATTGGGGATTATGTCATTGTGATGATTTTTGTGTGGCTGTATGTTGAGACAAAAGTCAATCATATTGTGGTTACTGTTGGAAAAGGATTCTTTAGTTTGTATTCCATAAATTAAATTCAAACTATTGCAGAAGATGAGATTGAGGCAGTTGTTCAGTCTAGTATTGTTGGTTACTAGTTGTTCCAGTCCCAGATTTGTAAGAGCATTGTAGAAGGTTGCATGTATGCCTTCAGTTGTACACTTGTTTAGGGTCCAATTAATATGAGGTAGATTGAAGTTACCAAGAAAGATAAAAGCATGTGGGCAGGATGTTGCCCATGTTAGTAGTGAATTTAGCTTGTTTACATGTTCGATGTCATAATCAGGTGCTCTGTAACATAGTAAGAATCGAAATGTGATATTTAAGGATAGTTCACAGATGATGGAAGAGCAAGCTCCTGAGTAACTTGGATGTTTTTTAGATTTAAGGACTTTGTATAGAAGATAGCAACACCACCTCTTCTATGAATTTCATGATCTGATCGGTAAACATGATAGTCTCTTACTGTGGTAATGGAGTCAGGGAGAGATGCGTTGAGCCATGTTTCATAGACAAATATGATGTCGAATTTAGCCATATTTAGTAAGAGGAGAAATTCAGGTATTTTATTCACAAGGCTTCTTGCATCGAATAGCTTGCATTTAAGGCCAGCTGTAGTTGGAATTGAGGTAGTTAGGTGTGTGCATGCCTTGTCTTGGGTGATGGTAGATTGGTTGAAGTAGGGTTGTGGTTGAAGGTTAAAGCTGAGTTATGGGTTGTGTGACTTACTTTTGATACAGTCAGCACGGAAGTCAATATACAGGTCTTTTTCTCCATTGTCTAGATGTTTTTTGAGTTCTGTGCGGAGTACACGGGAGCGGGCATGTTGCTGTATGGTTAGGTCAGGGTGAGAATGGAGGTTCTTATGTTTGGTGTTGCTTTTGGAAAGTAAATTTATAGTATAAATGAATTTACGTTTGCTTGATTCATTTTTGCAAATGAGCCTGCAGAAGCGTGGAGCCACAGAGCTGTCTCTGTTTTTGAGCTCTTGGCCAATGCAGGAAATGTCAAGTATTTCATCGGGGAGATGGCTTATGCTTGATAATCACTGATGATGTTTCGGACAGTTGTGATGTTATTATTGTCACTGATGATGATTGATTGTCATGATGATGATGATTGATTGTGCTCTACTTTGACAAATGCCCAAATATATTTAATTATATTATGTCCACAGCATTTCTCCTGTTCCCTAATTTAGTCATTATGTTAAAAAAATGAAATAAATTTAGTTTGGCATGTTCTGTTTTTGACAAACCCATGTTGGCTTCTGGTTATAACTTTGCTTGCTTCTAAGTGTTTTTAGATCTAATACTTGATTATCTTTTCCAGGATTTTCCCAGGTATTGATGTCAGGCTGGTCGGTCTGTAGTTTCCTGGATCTATTTTTTTCCCTTTTTTGAAGATGGAAATCACATAAGCACTGTTCCACTCCTCTGGTAATTCCATGATGTCCAGGATATTTGAAAGATATGGTTCAATGGTTTTAAGAACATGTCTGCCAGCTCCTTTAGAACTCTGGGATATAATCCACCTGGCCCTGTCAAATTTGGTCAAATCAAGCTGCATTTTTATGGTTCCTTACTACTTGGAAATTTAAAGGAAACTTTATAGCTAAGGGCCAAAGTAGCTGAGACTCAAGTAAAAGCAATTTGCAATTGTTGAACAGTGAGATTCTGCTTCTTACAGCATGCCACTCTACCTAAATTCTTTTCATACACCGAGCCATTTTCTGTGCTTAATAGGCTTGCTGAAAATTTTTATCATTACATAATAAAAAGAACATAAAGTGTGCTTTACCTATCCTTATGATCCAGGCCCCACTTTTTATATGATTGTGGTGAGAAATATCAGGATCATTCTTCAATTTTCTACAGTAAAGCATGAAGATATTATATTCCCTTGACATGTCTGTTTGGACATAGGTTAAAATCTTGATCCAGGTTTCTCAAATGCATGTACAGAGATTTTTACAAATTGATGATCCAAACTCTGTCAAGGACCTTGGGGTACTCATCTCTAATGATCTAAGTGCTAGAGCCCACTGTAACAACATAGCCAAAAAGGCATTAAGAGTTGTTAACCTAATCCTATGTAGCTTTTTCTCTGGTAATTTCACACTAATAAGTAGATCATACAAAACATTTGCTTGACCAATACTTGAATACTGCTTATCAGTCTGGAACCCACATTACGTATCTGATATTAGCACAGTTGAGAAAGTCCAGAAATATTTCACAAGAAGAGTTCTCCACTCCTCTACTTGTTGTAGAATACCTTCTGCCACCAGACTTGAAATTCTAGACCTAGAAAACCTAGAACTACGCCGCCTTCAGTCCGATCTAAGTATAGTGTATAAAATCATACATTGCAATGTCCTACCTGTCAATGAATACTT
Organism: Pseudonaja textilis; assembly: GCF_049901715.1. Classification (NCBI taxonomy): domain Eukaryota; kingdom Metazoa; phylum Chordata; class Lepidosauria; order Squamata; family Elapidae; genus Pseudonaja; species Pseudonaja textilis. Next base: position 44,081,323 of record NC_141990.1, read on the forward strand.
CAGCTTCAACCATAACAACACAAGAGCACACAATAGATACAAACTCAAGGTTAACCGCACCAAACTTGATTGCAGGAAATACGACTTCAGCAACCGAGTGGTCAATGTCTGGAATACTCTACCTGACTCTGTGGTTTCTTCCCCAAACCCCAAAAATGTTAACCTTAGACTGTCTACTATTTAACTCGCCCCTTTCCTAAGATGTCTGTAGGGGGCGTGCAGAAGTGCACCAACGTGCCTACTGTCCCTGTTCTATTGTTTCTTTTTATTTTTCTTATATCTATCCATTTCATGTATTCATAACTATGTTTATACTTATACCTGTTATCTTATAATCCCACAAATAAATAAATAAATAAATAAATAAATAAATAAATAAATAAATAAATAAATAAGAATTATATGGTAGAACTTTATTTTTCAAAATGTTTTTTTCCTGCAGCAAGCATGGACACCTTTAGAGGAAAGAGTCATATATAATTACAGATGATGATGATGATGATGATGATGATGATGATGATGGCAATTACGATGATGATGATGAACTACAGTTTTTTCCATAATAGAGCAAATAAAAATAGAAAGAGTAAATTCATAAGCCGAATTCATACAACTATGCAATTCATTTTGACAAGTTCAGTCATGGTTATAATGTCAGTTCCTTGTCTGATTATACCCTCTGAGCTATCTTTGAAGAAAAACACATGGACAGCTGCCCAGGATATTTCATTTCTACAAAGTCTTACTTATAGCTGAATGCAGCAAATGCAACTGGGCGAAAGAATGCTTTGGAAAAGGCACCACAGTCTAAAAAACAGAACAGATTCAGTTGGAAATAGATTAAACATGTAATCAAACATAATTTTCCAGTTCTAAACATCATGGTAGAATAGACTATATTCAAAAGAAAGTTTGGTTCTAAATGTAATATATAAAATAATTATAACAAGAAACATCACTCAAGACTATAGTAGTGTTTACATTTATTTATGTAGCAAATTTAAATGACTGCCCAATTGTCACATATGTGACTCTGTATATCAGAATTCTATTTTTCTATTTTCATTGTGCAAATCACCAGATAACAAAGGACAGCCTTTTGATACAAACTCTAAAATATGCACAAACACATGCATTCATAACATCCTCCCTAGAATGGGCACCACAAACACAAAATTAGCCTCCCTAAGATATGCTGTGCTGGGACGACAAGTTGTTGTACTTAAACTCAGTATTGAAGGAAACTTACCCAGAAAATGCCACAAATCTTCCATTTGGAAGGTTCTTAAAATTTGAAAAGCAGTAAAAAAATAATAATTCTGAAAGTTATTAAGAAATGAGGCTTGGTGGAACTTATTGTCCATATGAACTATACTATGACTTTGAGCTTAGTTATAATCCCTCAATTCTCAGTCACTCAGTTTAACAGTTGACCACAAAAACTTCAGTTCTTGCAGTCTATTCATGAGAAACAGCTATCCAGAATGCATATTGGCAATATTATCTGTGCTTTCTCCATGGTGAGAAAAATAACTTTCCTCTTTCAGCCAGCAAATTTCTTTCTGTTGGGTCACTGTTCCAGTTAGTTGTGGAAGATACCAATCTTCTAGTACAGAGTCACATAAGATACAGAAAGAGGTGAAAGTGACAAATATTGCTTCCTTTTGTTTTATAATCAAGAAACATGCCAAACTTCTGATGATTATTTATGTATGACATTTTATTAAAGCACCACCCTTAGAGCCAGAATGGGTCAAGAAATGGAAACCACAGATTCCAGGTATGATACTTTACTTTTGTAGGATCTTGTGGAAAATTGAAAGTCTTAAGTTTTTCCTCCATTCCATTATATACTAAGCAATGGCAAGTTTTTGTTTTTATTTCTTTCTCACATTTTGCTTGGTTTCTGGTCCAAATGCCTTCCCAATGACTCTTTCACAGCTTTTCCAAAGTCAGCTCTAAAATGGTTATGTAAAATTTTCCATTTATTATACAGAAATACAACTCTATAAAGAAGGGTTTTGATATTCATAATCACCTCAAAATGAATTTCTATTGTCTCTCTCTCTTTTCTTCATAATAAAGCATTCTGAAATGATAAGAGATATGAATTGTGGAAAAAAATGTCGAATATTGATGTTCATTTTAAATATATCAATATAGCAACTATTGTGGGATAAAATTAATTTTGGGATATGCTTTTCTTCATTGTTATATAGCATCATATTGTTGCCATTGTGACTTTCCGTAATGGATATGCACAACATTTCCATTTTTTGAATAACAACCTAAATTCCTTTTTAGTGAAATAATAACCATAGAACTAATGATAAAGGGAGTTTGAAAAGCTGAAGAGGATTTTACTCTTATCTGAAAAAGAATATACGGAATGGAAAATGATTCAGTTGAAGATAACAATTTTATATATCTGTAAAAGCCCTTGAGATAGGTTATGAACTAAATCAATAGGAAATTTAAAATGTTGTTTCTATTGGAAACACTATGTTAAAAATTATTTGGATATTACCTGTAGTTCTGTTTATTAATCTTCTCCTAAAGTTCAATTGTCAGATGAAGATGGAAATATTATCAGGTTAAAATAGGAAGGAATATTTTTAAGCAAGGAGATGTTGTTGGGATTTGTTTATTCCAGTGGGAAAAAGACTTTATATGAAGTCATTTGGAAAGCTTTGTAAAACCCTATTTTCTTTCATCATTCAGAATTTCTTTGTATTTGACATTCAGGAATATATGAATAACCAAACAAAATGAGTCCCCAGTGGTTCCATTTATTTCAAACAAGAGGTAGGTAGAGTGGAATAGCTTCCAGGTAAAAACCCTTTGCCCACTGATAGTAAATGATGCTTGTATTCTGCCTACAAGTATCAGCCTTGCTTGGAATACCGGAACCAACACATCAGGATCAACATGTAGTTTGATCCAGTAAAATATAATAGAAAGTCTTGTTTTCTAACGAGGGCCAAAGGGCAAAATTTGTGAGCCAGCTCATTGAAACTTCTGAAACTTCTGAATTGCAATTCAGTTGTGCAATTAAACAGATAAAGAACCAGATAAATCCACTTTCAGGATTTCTATCTTTCTTCTCCATTCTTCTGAATCTAACACTAGCTCTATTGCCATCTCTATTACCTTTCAGTTCTCTTCCAAGAGCCAATGTTTATAAAGCCAAGTTATTTTGGTGGAGGTTGGGTTGTTTGAAAGACCGTTCTAGATGAGCCAACCTTCAGTTTTGTTCATATCTTGAGTTACAGATTTATCTTAACACAGATTTGAGCCTTTCCAACTCTAACTCTTCCAAAAGCTTCAGTTGTCTCCATTTCTTTTCACTTTTAGGAAGTAAAACCATCTGAGTTTTGCCAAGTCCTTCATGTGATCTGAGTTTTAGTTTCCTGCTTTTTGATATGATTTTTTTTTTTAGTAATAGTAGATGATATGTTACTTTCTTCTAGAAAGTAGATCCAATCTGGAACTTACATTCTTGATGTTACTTAAGAATAAACAAGGAAATGGCATATTCAGATCCCATCTTTGTCTCCCCATCTTTAACTCCTGTTCTATTTAAAATGTCATTTATCCTGTATTTAGATTCACACCCCATCTTTGTCTGCCCATTTTTAGCTTCTGTCCTATGTATTATATTTGTACTGTAAGTAACCCATTTTAATAGAGTTTTTATTTTTGCAACAAGAGTATTTCATCAATATTTGTTAGAGCTATGGACCACTCCAAAATCAATCTCGCACCCATTGCATGCAGTTCTGGGAAATGATACAGCTGTTCTAAGATGTGACAGAAATGGCTTTTGAGAATCAAAGCTAAACTATTGCACAACCCTAATATTTAACCATTGTTGCTCCCAGTCCATAATGTTTTCTTCTTCACTGAATTAATAGGCAGGATACCAAGTGAAGGACAGGAAGAGAACTTTTTACATTCTATCACTGCTACCATTGGAGCAACATTCAAGTCACGCAAATGGTTCAGAGGAAGGTAGGTGATAGAATATTTGCAGAATCGTATTTTTAGTGTCACACACAGGGTCGAGTTTTATTTAGAACTGGAGTTAGAATAGGCACAATTGCTTTTATGATTGAGAAAAAAATGGTTCTTAATAGAAATTCTGAGTTAGATTATTGAGATGATCATTTTTCAACTGAAAATTATTAGCATCTATTTCCCAAGCTACAGCTTCCCAAAAGGAAGAAAGCCGTGACAGTTCATATATGTTTATAGCAGGAAGGAACTCCCTCAAGGAAGGAGAATTTGGGAAAGAACTTACGTAGGGAGTTTGGAAAATACTGGTTTATTGGTGGATGAGTGCTCATTTCAGAACACTTTTGCAGGTTATGAATTTAGGTTCCTAGTAAGAACAATTTGTTGATCTCTTTACAATCTTCTGCATATAAGAGAAAAATTGGAAAAGAAGGAAATAAATGAAGGGCCCAACCACCTTTGTCTTAGCTACAATTTCAATTAATTGTAAGATGTAACATACATCTTACATCTTATCCCTGATAGACTTCTTCTGAGGGATTAAATTCATCAGCAAAAAGTTCCTCACCACTAGATGTGGCAGAAAAGGAAAGGAACATCTCTGTTCTTGAAAGAATTGTTTAATTTTGTTCAAAGTAACATGACTGGTTCCTCACTTAGGACTTCAGAACGAGCTAATAGAAGCAACAGATGGGAAATCATCTAATTATTTTATACTGCAATTTCCTCAAGAATCACTGTATACTCTTTCTCTAAGAAAAAAATATTCTTTTCTTGCTGTATGTTTTATTCTTTGCATGAATACCAGCTGCCTTAATAATTACTTACTGCACAGTTAAGACCTTAGGAAAAGGAAGAACAGTCATTCTACAGTATTTCATTTCCCTTATGCCATGACTAGATAGGACATCCTCCACACATCTAATGAAGCAGACTGTGATCAACGAAGTTTCAGGATCCAATCTGGATCAGTCACAGGGACCAGAGATTTAGTCTTTTGAGCTTCCAAACTCATGCTAGAGCCCATCCTCACAGAACTTCTCTCTAATGGAATGTGTCATTTTCCAATAGATGTTCCCTGAGGATGGGGTCCAGCATGAGTCCAAACATTACACATTTACTCATTGGGATTCTAGGATTGCAGGAGCCTGAAGAACAAACATTTTGAACCCAACAGTTTATTATTGTTGTGCTAGTGGCAAGTTTGATCATCAAAATAAGAACAGGAAATTGCAAATAGCCAAGTGCCACAAATCCATAATTCACGCAGAATCAAACATTAAATACATTATATTGGATGTTCATTTATTAAACAGATGCTTACCTTGTTTTTAATCAAAGAGGTTTAGAAACATCAATAGAGCCTGTCTTCAGGACAGTCAACATATAACAAACCAGGAAGAAAAGGGGAAGTGGTGGGGAATGAAGATAAGTGACAGAAGGAAGCAAGATCAGGTCCCAGCCCAAACTTCTCCATATCTCATGTCCATCTGACAGGGCAACAATTCAAGCAGGATAGATTTGTTGCTTACTAGACAATCACTGGGGAGAGCCTAGGACAACCGGTTTTTCAACAAGATTAGCTGTGCTTTAAAGGGTGTGGATATACATATGGGCTTGTGAGGATGGGGACAGAGAGCTTAGCATCCTCCTGAGAAATTTGAATGCAATGTACTACAAACAGAATATTTAATATTGGAACATTTGGGAACATTTTAAAGTGTCATCCAGCAGAATATGACCTTTGCCAAGCAAGGATTTCAGTTTCCACAACAAGATAAGGATACCTTTAGAACATGTTTTTTAAAAAATCAAGATAACATCCATAATTAATGATGCTTATGTGTGTTGCACATAAAAGCAAGTGATGTTGCTGAAAGTTGTTGTTCTGAATTTAGGAGTATGAATTCTCCTGCTCATAAATATTAAGTATTCAAGAATAAATCAAGAGTAAAATTCAAGCAGTGTTCTATTCTACTCCTTATCCATACCTGTGTGGAACCTCCTACAACAAGAAATCTAGAAATATCTGATGCATGTGAATCTGAATTATAGAAAACAAGTACAGGTAATCCTTGATTTATGGCCACAATTGAGCCTAAAGTTTCTGTTGCTAAGTGAGACTGTTGTTAACTGTCTTCTTTTTGTGTGTAAAATATCCATAAGTTAGTTTTTCAGAGCCATTGTAACTTCAGATAGTCACTAAATGTCCTGTTGTAAGTTAAGGGCTACTGGTACTTAAATATTAAATGGGGAAAATTATCAACCTGAAGTGATCATTTTGTTTCCATTGTATAGTGTTTCTTGTAATTGAAACCTCATTTTTGGCTTCTCACTAATATTTGTAATCACAAAAAGGAATTCATATGGAAAAAATATGTTCTGTCTGGTTATGTGAGCTATAGTGATATAGTTGTGAGAATGCAGTGTTGCTGTTGTGGCCCGCCAGTGGCTGGCAGAGCCGGCAGCAGAGTCGGACAGTAGTGAGGAGATTGGGGAGGAACTTGGGCTTGAGGATGAGGAAGGCTCAGACAAGGGATCTGCATCAGAGGCAGGGATGAGGCCAGGGCAAGCTGGCAGTCATCAGCTGCCTTTGGGCTCAGATAGCAGTGAGGCTGGGGAGCAGTTGGAACCAGCCTATGCATGCGCAGAGTTGATAAAAGAAAGGAGCAATTAAGGATTCAGGGTTGACGTGGGAGCAAGGCCACAGGCGGACAATGAATGGCTCCTCTCATCAGGATTAAAAGAGGAGCAAAAGGGGAGGGGGCTTTTGCAAGAAACAAACTTGCTTGTTCGATCATGTGTTTGTCCCAGCATTGTGGATCTTGGTCTGTAAACCCAGTTTTCCCTACCAACAGTGAGTGTGGAACTGCTTACTGGGCAGCATTCCAGGATTGATATCGGTCTGAAATAATTAGTCCACCTTCACGAGAATGTGTGCCAAGCTGTTGGCTGACTGTGAATGAACTAATCCACAGTATTGTAAATAAAGGGTTTTTTGCTGGGACTCCAAATTGACTGAGTGCTTTTGGGTGAGGCCTAGGACAGGCTAACTCTGCCTAATGCTATCCAGTTCAAGGTTGACTCAGTCTTCGATTCTTCTGAGGTTTGTAAAATAAGGACTCAAATTATTGGGGGAAATATGCTGACTCTAAATGGTTAGAGAGTACTGTAAAACACTATGAAGCGGTATAAATCTAAATGCTATTACTACTGCTATCTAAATTAGGGATTAGTAAACTCAATGGGAGATAATATTAAAGGGCCATTGAACACTTAAAATATGTGTCCTTTGGAACTGACCATTCATAATCATGAAAAACAAGAAAACATTTCCTTTAATCAGATGACATGACTCATAATTCTGTTTTTAATTCCAGATTAAATTTAGCAGAGAATTGTTGTGTTCAATGCCATCCTTTTATGTCAGAAAACCATGCAAGACTTAGTCCACATAGCTTCCACTGGCTCTGCTTCTAGGCCAGCAATCCAGTGCAGAGTAAATTTGAGCAACTTTATTTATCAGATACTTAGCATTTTCCTTGCAGCCATCCTATAGGTGAACCCCAGAGTTACTCCCTCCAAGAAGAGAGGTATGGGCCATGTGAAACAGGACCAGCGGGCAGCTATCTGCAGATTTAATAAGGGAAAACAAATAATTACAGAAATAATTACTGCCATGAGGTAGGCTCTAGCAGTGGTTGTAAGCTGTCTTCACTCTTCGTTGTCTCCAGCAGCATTCTAGGCATCTCTTCACTTGATCCTTCCCACAAAGTTCTTCTGTAAATCAGGAGGAGTTCCAGGATCCATGGATGTAGGAGGGGCTACTTAGATGCGATCCAGTTGAAAGCCTCAGCCTCCCGTTCATTCAAAGCAGCCACCAGGGTTTCAGTCAGACTGTAAAACAGATTTTCCAGAACAACCTCAGGCTCCTTCTGAAACTAAGCCAGGTCCATTAGTTACTGGGGACAAATCAAACGAATAGGTCCACCATCCCTGTGGTAAGGGATGACCCTGAGAACTGACCACCTAACACTGAATGCCATGCTGAATTCTAATCTTTGGGTCTGTTCTTTAGTGGTCCCTGGGGTGCAATTCACCCTATATTGCACTATGTAGATAGAAAGTTCAACTATACCACTGCAGTTACAACAGGATTTAGCATATCTCCTGCAGCTTTGCAGATTTGGTCTCTCTTCTCTCCCCCCCACCACCCCCTACCCACCCCACCCCGATATGATTCACTGTGTCTAATAATCTGTTTAAAGCAGTCTTGAGAATCTTACAAATAATTTATGGATCAAGAGGTTTGCAACTCTTATACCTGAATTTCTCCTCTTACTAAATACGGCTAAATTCGACATTATATTTGTCTGTGAAACATGGCTCAACGCATCTCTCCCTGACTCCATTAACACAGTAAGAGACTATCATGTTTACCAATCAGATCGTGAAATCCATAGAGGAGGTGGTGCTGCTATCTTCTATAAAAAGTCCCTATATCTAAAAAACATCCAAGTAACCCAGGAGCTTGCTATTCCTGAGACCATCGTCTGTGAACTGTCCTTAAATATCACATTTCGGTTTTTACTATGTTACAGACACCCCTGATTATGACATCAAACATGTAAACAAGCTAAATTCACTACTAACATGGGCAACATCATGCCCACACGCTTTTATCTTTCTTGGTGACTTCAATCTACCTCATATTAACTGGACCCTTAATGAATGTACAACTGAACCCACACATGCAACCTTCTACAATGCAGTAACAAATCTGGGACTGGAACAACTAGTAAACAACAACTCTAGACTTAACAACTGCCTCGATCTCATCTTCTGCAATAGGTTGAATTCAATTTACAGAATACAGATTAAAGAACCCTTTTCCAACAGTGACCACAACATGATTGACTTTTGTCTCAACATACGTCCACACAAAAATCATCACAACGATGGAATCCCCAATTATAACTTCAAAAAAGGCAACTATGATCTTATAAACAACGATCTCTCATCCCTTGATTGGCAATTTCTATTCTCTGGATGCAATACTGTAGAAGACCATTACAAAATATTTTTACTTGAAGTCAAAAGAGTCATCAAACTATATGCACCATTAAAAACTCCCAAAACCAGAAAAAACAAATTACCCAAAACAATAAGGATGCTTCAGTCCAAAAAGATATCACTTTGGCAGAAAAACAAATCTGGTCACGTTGCCAACTTCAAAAGACGATACAAAAATTTATGCCACCAGATAGAAACTGAATACACCAATTATCACATTAAACAAGAAGAAAACCTCCTATGCACCAATTCCACCTGCGCTTTCTACAATTTTGTAAACAACGAACTAAAAGACTCAAGGTCCATCCCACTCCTGAAAGGACCTAATGGCAAAGACTGCAACGACGACACCATCAAAGCCAACCTCTTTAATACATTCTTTGGCTCAGTGTTTGTAAACAGCAATGGATCATGCCCAGCATTTCCAAGTCAAGCCACAGACAACTACAATGATCTAATACATATCGATTTTACAGAAGACATTGTTGAAAAAGCACTACGCAATCTAAAACCATCCCTATCTATTGGACCGGATGGAATATGTGCATACTTCTTAAAAAAGCTATCCATTGCCATAGCAGAACCTCTAAGTCTAATCTTTGAAAAATCTTTCAGGACCAGCTTCTTGCCTAACCTATGGTCACAAGCAACGGTCATCCCCATCTTCAAAAAGTGAGACCCCAGCCTATTTGAAAATTACAGACCAATCCCTTTATGCTGCATCACCTGTAAAGTCATGGAATCAATTATTAACCAATCCATCATCCTCCACTTAGAAACAAACAACCTACTCTCTAATAAACAATTTGGTTTTAGGAAAAAACTATCATGTAATCTGCAACTCTTACATTGCAAAAACATATGGACTACACAACTCGATCAGGGCCAAGCAATTTACTTAGACTTCTGTAAAGCCTTTGATTCAGTGGTACACAACAAACTACTCCTAAAACTAAAATCTTACGGTATCTCTGGACAACTGCATAACTGGATAGAAGCATTCCTGTCAAACAGACAACAAAGGGTCAAAAGCGTCCTATCAAATTCTGTACCTGTCAACAGTGGTGTCCCCCAAGTCAGTGTTCTAGGACCAACTCTTTTCATACTCTACATAAATGACCTCTGTGATCATATCAAGAGCTACTGCATTCTTTTCACTGATGATGTAAAGCTATTCAACACCACAGACAATACTGCTACCCTTCAAAAAGACCTTGACTATGTATCAGAATGGTCAAACAAATGGCAACTTCAAATCTCAACAAATAAATGCTCTGTCCTACATATTGGCAAAAAAAACCCAGAAAATAAAATATAGGCTGAATAGTCAAGACCTTGTTGATGATCCAAACTCTGTCCAGGATCTTGGAGTACTCATCTCTAATGACCTAAGTGCTTGAGCCCACTGTAACTACATAGCCAAAAAGGTGTTAATCTAATCTTACGTAGCTTTTTCTCTGGTAATATCACAATACTAACTAGAGCACACAAAATATTTGCTTGACCAATACTTGATTACAGCTTATCAGTCTGGAACCCACATTATGTATCTGATATTAACACAGTTGAGAAAGTCCAGAAATATTTCACAAGAAGAGTTCTCCACTCCTCTACTTGTTGCAGAATACCTTATGCCACCAGACTTGAAATTCTAGACCTAGAAAACCTAGAACTATGCCATCGTCAGTTCAATCTAAGTATAGTATGTAAAATCATACATTGCAATGTCCTACCTGTCAATGAATACTTCAGCTTCAACCATAACAACACAAGAGCAAACAATAGATACAAATTCAAGGTAAACTGCACCAAACTTGATTGCAGGAAATATGACTTCAGCAACCGAGTGGTCAGTGTCTGGAATACTCTACCCGACTCTGTGGTTTCTTCCCCAAACTCAAAAATTTTAACCATAGACTGTCTACTATTGACCTCACCCCTTTCCTAAGAGGTCTGTAGGGGGCGTGCATAAGCGCACCAATGTGCCTACCTCCTTGTCCTATTGTTTATTTCATATTTTTTTTATTTTTCTTATATGTATCCATTTATTCATAACTATGATTTTACTTATACCTATTATTTTGTATGCAATTCACAAATAAAAATAAAATAATAATAAAAAATAAATAAATAAATAAATAAAATAAAAATAAATAAATTCCCTTCTATTGTTACAAGTTCAGTACCAGTGCTTTGATTTTATTCCACTTTAGGATTGCTAGCCTGTGAGTCTGAAACTGTGTTAAAGGAGGGTTTCTCTTCCTCAGGTGAAGAGCTTTTCTGCTGATAGATAACAGCAATTACTTTTTTCTCCTCTGTATCATCCAAGTATCATCCAGGTTTCCCTATCCTACAATTCTTATCTTCATAAACGTTACTTTCTATATAAATATATATAAATGTTACTAGAATGCTATTTTCCTTTGAACTAGAACGAAGATAAAATTGAAATGAACTTTCCATGCTTTTGTGGTCATATCATTTTCTTGGTTGTGAAAAATAAAGCAATAAATATTTCCACTTCTGACTGTTTTTGTGAGAACAGAAAACAACAAAGGGTGAACTTTCCATTAGAATGCTTTGTGACCCTAAAAATGACTACATTAGTCTGAAATCATTTTATTAGCACCTAGGAATTTGTTGATCAACACGAAAACCAGGAAGCTGTGCCAAGGGAAATTAGTTTATCAAGCAATCTTACTCATTAAGTTGGAAAGGTAGCTGATATATTTTCCATGATTAATTCAAAAGATGCTGAAGTCTCAGAGCTGCTCCTGGGGCAGAGAGGAAGCAGTTATACTGAACTTTAGTTTCCTTTTTCTTTTTCTTATTGACTTGCATCATTATAGCTGCCTTCTAGAATTCTGGTCCCACCTTAGGCATGAAAGCTGATTGGGTGACTTTGGCCCAGTCATTCTCAGCATCACCAACCCTACAGGGTTATTGTTGTGGGGGAAATAGGAAGAGCAAGAATAGTAGGTATGTTTTCCGCCTTGAGCTATTTGTAAAAATAATAAAGATGGAATAAAAATCTAATAAATAAAATAAATCCCACCTTTTCATTTTCTTCCAATGTACCCCTCAACACCCACATTTTCATAAGCTATTATTACTATTCCCAAATCCTATGTATACTGCTGGAGTTCACAAACTTCTGCCTTTTAGAAACTTTGGAATTTAATTTCCACAATTGCTAGTAATTTGGGGCAACCAGATATTTAGCACTCAAAATGTTTCTTTGTTTATCATTGGACATGCTTATTATGCTTCCTGGGACTCCTCCTGCATCTCAGCTGGATGTATCACTCTTCTCCAGTTCCCAGCCATAATGTAACCCAAACAAAAAAAATGGTGGCATGGTACCCCACCTCCCCACCCCCAACCTATAAACTCCTCCCAGGGTAAACACAAAAAAGACAATTAATTAAACCTAAAAACTCACTAGTTTAGAGGCCCCAACTACATAAAATTATCCTGTTGCCATATACTTGCATACTGAAGTATCAATAGGACTGATTGCCTAAGATCCCGTTGTCAATCTCCTATTATACACAGCAAGCTATTGTATCTTAAGTTATATTGACAGAATCCTTGCACTATCTTTTTGCAGTGTTCACGTCAGCCCTTTGGGTACATCAGATTAGGAAACCAAAGTTATGAATACCAATAGGATTACAGTAACAGAATCTTGCAAGTCTGAATGCACCTCTTTCCTCCCTGTCTTTATCTATTACAGAATTAGGAGAGAGTCCAAGCGGCTTTCTTATATTACTTTTCTGTTTTGGACTCAGATTTTATCTTTCTATTACCTTGGGTGCAGCTCTTCCTCCTGTACCTCAAGGTGATTCTCACAGCCCATTACAGTTTCAGCCAGCATCATTAAAAGCAAGCTTTAACTTTCCCCACTTTTCCCCTTCTTTGTAGTTTTGCCTCCCCAGCTTACTATATACACACATATATACACTTGCAATAGTCTTATATGTCCATTGGAAGCATCCATTATACAATAAAAGCAGGAGTGGGATTCTACTGGATCAGCCTGGTTCTATAGAACCAGTAGCTCTGAAGAGCAGCTGACACTGAACCAGTTCGCTGTGACAATTGTCTGGTCATCTGTTTGGCGTACCCACCCACCCAGGCTCTAGGCTGTCATTTAGTCTCTGAGTTTTCCTCCTCAGCTGCTTTGCACAGCATAGCAGAGTGCTGCTCGTCAGCTGGAGCAGGTGAATGTTTGCCAGACCTGGTAATTTGTACGTAGTGCGCATGTGCTCATAGTGTGCATGTGCACACAGTGTACATTTGGCATGCACACACGTGAAACGAACCAGTTGTTATGCTGGTAGGATTCCACCCCGAATAAAAGAGAATAGACATAGCCCAGAGTTGAACTGTAGAGATCTCAGTGCTCTCTGAGCTTGGTTGTTTCCTTGTAAACATTTTATTACCTATGTTACATCATCAGTATTTGTGAATATGGAGTTTACTCTTGTTTATGTACAGGGAATATAAACCAGGGACAAAGTCAACATTCATTAGTTAGATAATGAAACATCTGCAAGCAAATAACCAAGCTCAGAGAGGACTATATCATTCGCTATGCTATTTTGGGTTCCAGTCATTCACCCCATGCCTGCTAGTGGTTTGTTCTTGCCGTTGTTCGTTGTTTTTTAATATTTTTTCCTTAGTGGGTTTCCCCAGCTTGCTAGCCCTTACTTTGTGTCTTTGGATGGTGCCTTTCTTTAATGGCTCATGCTTAGAGTATGAATTCACTATTTGAACACAGGTATAAATAATCTGTGAAAACATCTCACTATGGATGTAATTGTTCTTGAAACAGAATGCTATAGCACAGCCAGAAATATTTTCTGTCTGGATAAAGCTGCTGGGTCACTTGCCAACAAAAATAGGCTGCCTATTTTATCATTGTTTTCAGACCAATTCCCAGAAAAGCAGGGGTGGGGGATGGGGAAGAGCAGGCCATTTTTCTCTCTTCGGCTCTAAGTAGGCATGATTAAAACTATGTCAGTAAGACTTTCTTTATTATGGTCTGATTTTTTGTGTGTGCTACCAACTACAAGCTACCTTCCCAGGTTCCAACCCAGTGCCGAAAATTTTCCTCTCAAGAATTGGCAACCTTGGGAGCTAAACATCTTGTTTATATGAGTGGGCATTTACTTGACTCTTGGGAGTCATAATGACAGGTAGAATCTATAGCTCAGTTGTAAGTTTTGCAGAAAATTTTCCAAGACCAATCACGGGTGTTTCAAGAGTAAACCATCAACAGAGCACTTGCCAAGACTGATGACAGAGAGCAGCATAAACAGATTTTTTTCCAGTGACCCCTTTCTAACTCATGAGAAGTCCCTTCCTCAACCATTACACCTTTGACTCCTTCTGCTGAAGGCTTGTCCGATTACGGAAGTGTAGTTGGAGCCAAAAGATTTTCAAAGTAAGCAAGGGGATCTGTGCATGTACTTCTGGGCAGATATTCCTCATTCGTCCCTTATCGAGAGACAAATCTGATTGAGCCTAGATTTTGCCCAGTTTGGGATTTTCAAAAACAATGGCCTGAAAAAGTTTTGTAACTTTAGAAGACATTGACAAATACATGAGGGCAGAGAAATTAAATGTGCTTGATTTACAGTGTACATTTTTAATCCAAATCACCATATGTATCTTTAAAATATAAGCAGGATAAATGAGCATTTAGCTTATTCCATGTCTACATGGCTTGTGCATCTTCTGTTGCTGTTATAAGAACTTCCTGTCAAGGAAAAGCAAAGAGTTTGGCACCCAAAAAACATTCAAGGGAATACATGGTTCAACAAGTACATTGCGAGTCATAAAGATTTATGTTCAGTGCATGCTTGTTTTTGCAAGTTATTAAGCAACTGAAAAATGATAGCAGGCCATGTACATCCATCAATATATGAAACTACACACAGTGGTAAGCACGTGGATCTCAATAGCATTCATCACTGCAACTAGGATATTTACAAAGTAAGTATTAACTTATCAAACTGGCCCTTTCTTGTAAAATGTCATTTAAAAAGATATGCTTTTCTTTATTTTATTCTTTAAAAAATTGGCACATTTCCTATACAGGTGGTTTTTTTTAAATTAATACATTCCTACTCAGTATTCAGAATCAAGGTTTTTGATAAATGAGAATTGGCTAAGGTTTTTGGAATAAATCTGACTGTTTTTCCAAATTTCGATTTATTGGTATTAGTATATTATTGCATAGTATGTACTGTGTTATTGTAATATGTCACTTACTGACTGAGATGCCGAGGGTAAATAAGCAGAAACTGTAATACAACCTGAATTCACACAATGTGAAGCCAAAACCAGCAACTTATCTAATCATTTATCATACCTACCTACCTACCTACCTACCTATGTACCTACCTCTCTCTCTCTCTTTCTCTCTCTCTCTTTCTCTCTCTCTCTTTCTCTATCACATCTAACATCTATAATCTCAATCCAATTTTTATACTGCCTTTTTTACTTTTTAAATAACTCAAGACAGTGAACATACAGCAACAACCTGTGAGGTAGATTGGGCTGAGAGTGAGTGTCCCAAAGTCACCTAGTCAGCTTTCCTGTCTAATGCAGGACTAAAACTCAGTCTTCCAGTTTCTAGCCTGGTGCCTTAACCACTAAACTACTGTATATGGATTCACATGATGTGTAACCCACTTCATTGTGCATTATTCAGTAAAATGTGATTAAGCAAACTATTGTCATTATATATAAGATTAAATAAAACACTGCAACCTGCCCCACTTTAGTTACCCATTATACAGAATAGACTTGGACCAGTCAATAAGTCTGTTGAAGAAGCAGAGTCAAAAGCAGAAAAGAGACAAATAGGACTAGTTTAAGAAACAAAGCTGTATTCCAGCTTGGATCAAAACACAGTACAGCTTCTAAGCAATAAGATTTCTAGAATTCATGAGAGTTGAATTAGATTTCAGGCACAGCTAGAAGTGATGTCTTTCTTGTGACCTTTTATGCATGAGGAATAAGGCTGACTCAGTAAGTAATCAACCCAGCTATCTAAGGCTCCTCTTGTAAAATTAAGCCAGATTATCATATGGAGTTGTGATCACAATGAGATACTTGGAAAGAGGAAGCAAATTACAGCAAAGAGTTGCAGGTCAATTTAGAAAATGTAGCAGCTGAATGAAATTGCCTTGAGGGAAGAAGCAAATTGATATTGAATAAATGATGGCAAGGACAGAAACCTCACCCTCCACTCAGGGTCCCAGGACCACTTCTGGAATAATAGTTGTTCTTGTGCAAAGCTTCACTTAGTGTTCCACTCTCCCCAAACACAGCATAAATCATGGCAAACACATGAAATGAACACTATTTCAAGTTCTTAAATTAATTTTGATGTTATAATCACAAAACTATGTCTCACTTATTTTGGCCATGTCATGTGGGGAAATTCACTGGACAATACAATTATATCTGGAAGAGTTAGCCGACACCAGCCAGAGCACAGAACAACTATGCTCTGGCTGGTGCATAGTGCAAGTAGTAGTGCAAGATAGGAAGACCTGGAGAGACCAGGCCCATAGAATTGCCAGCTGTTGGACACAACTGAATGGGTAGGATATCATCATCATCATCATCATCATCATCATCATCATCATCATCATCTGTTATTTTTGTGACTTGTCTACTTTTTTGTCTACTTTATGCTCATTACTAGAATAGCTTTAGTGTTAGACTTCAGGAAATTGATCTTGAGTCTCAATGAGAGGAAATAAATTATTTATTTAATTTACTAATCAAATAATGGCAGTGATAATTACAATGATATTTTATAGTAAATTGTAGTGCAATACAAAACATATCAATTCAAACTAAGCCTGAATAGGGAAAATCCTCTTTTGACTACAAATAATAAAAGTAAAGGTTTTCTCTGTCCAGACATGTCTGACTCTAGGAGGCAGTGCTCATATCTGTTTCTTAGCCAAGGGAGTCAGTGTTATCCAAAGGCACCTTCATGGTCATGTGGTCAGCATGACTATATTCTGAAGATGCTATGAACGTGTTTATCTTCCCACTGAAGTGGTACCTATTTATCTACTCACATTTGCAGGCTTTCAAAGTGCTAGATGGGCAGGAGCTGGGGCAAGTAAAGAGAACTCATCTTGTTCTGCAGCATTTGGGTCTCGACTAGCTCTGTGTCTTTAACCACTGAACTGAGCTCCTTTTGACTATAAAGCAGCCCAATTGTTTTTGAAAAGGATCATTTTTAAACTTGATATGGGTGCCTTTTGTTTAGAACGCTTTGAGAGTTTTGTTCCCCCAAACTAATAGCATGACAATTTTTGCTGTAACAAATTAGACTTTATTTTAAATTGCTACCAGTCTCTTTACATTAAAAAAGGAAAAGGAAAAAAGAAAGTAATGGCTCTTGATCTTCCTTAGCAGGATTCCCTTTTGCTTAGATTCTTGATTGATAAAAAAGATCTGCACAAGTTTAGGGGATCTGCATGCCGCTTTTCATTGCGCCACATTGCATCTTCTCCTCAGGAGGGATCTGGAGGAAAGTTATGAACATTTTCTTAGCCTTTAATTTAAAACAAAGGTATATTTTCAAGACAGACGTTATCTATAAATGACCAAATAAATACTGAAGTTACAAAATGTATAAACAATAAAGCAGTCTAATGTACTGCATACTATTTGTTACTTCCTGGGAGTAAGTTACTTCCTGGGAGTGGGGAGTTCTCCTCTGCCATAAGTGATTAGCTTATTAAGGTCACTTGGATTTTAACTTGAGAAAGGGCATCATTTGCTGCTGCTTCTCTTCAGAAAACAGGCTCATCTTTTATCCACAACTTTATTAACTGCATGGAGAGGAAAACAACAGTCCATGTAGGAGTCACTTTTGTAGTAATGTAGAAGCATGGAGAGAGCCAAAGACAGCAGTTAAAGCATCATGCTAGAAACTAGGAGACCATGAGTTCTAGTCCTAAAAGGTACTTGAAGCTCTCTGAGCTTGGTTGTTTTCTTGCAGATGGTTCATTATCCAGACTAGGCACCATCATCAGTGCACAGATAATGAAATGTTGGCAAGGAAAGAACCAACCATAAAGAGCACAAGGATCCTCATTTCAACCCTGAACTACAGAAATTCTCCTTCATCAGTTCTAGTCCTGCCTTAAGCACAAAGCCAGTTGGATGACCTTGGACTAATCATTCTCTCTCAGCCCTGGAAAGCAGTCAATGGCAAACCACTTCAAAATCTTGCCAAGCAGGACTTGGCAAGAACGGACTTGTCCAGGCAGTTGTCAGGAGTCAACATTGACTCAAAGACACAAAAACAAAATGAAATGTCAACAGTGGAGTACACATTACTCATCTAATGAGGTAATTCTCTTTTTCCAGCTATTTTGTCCAGCAATTTCCTACTTGAAAAATGCTCTATTTTTGCTATCTATTTTTGCTAGTAAATGGTCCAGTTGTTGGCATTTACTGTTTTGTTTCTGTCAACATTTTTTTTTCCTGGAAGACTCTTTTTGGCATTGAGACTCTGAACCAATGAGAATATATTGCATGAATAAACTTATTTTCATCTAAAAGTGTTTCCATTTTGGTATGAGTGTCCCATTCAGTGTTATTACTCATTCTGATTTCTGTAGCAGCAATAACATTTTATTTTTCCATCAGTTTGATAATAACTTGAGTAAATGATAACAGATCCAGCTCTGCTGGACTAATAGAGATAGAAATAATACATGAAGAGAGCAAATAATCTTGCACAAATCCCAAATCTTGTTATTATGTGATACCTTTCTAGATCAATTGCCCTTTTCTTCATTGCTTACAAATCCACTTTTATTCTCGTTTATATAGTCCAGCTGAACAACTTGATCACTCTGTACTAAGCCCAAAGCTTTTTCATAGATAAGAAAAAATCCACACTGTCATCACCAGTCTTTAAAAACTGACTACTGATGGACTTTGTCACTTCTGCCACCCTAACAACATGAAGAACAGGCAAAGAAAACCGCAAATCAGTGTTATTTTTAGATGACCAATGTGAGGTTGTATGTGGGAATGATCTTGGGAGACAAGGGAGATTCCGAGACTGAAAATCAGAATGTAACAGATATCTCAGCCCACAAAAGGAAGGATGGCAATGGAAACATTTCAGAAGGGACCCTCCCTATTTCCTCGAGAATAAGAGCAAAGGAGAGAAATACTAAAAGATTCTGTTAAAGTAGCCTTATAATAATGATAGAGCTAGCGCTCTAGGTTGTCCTTGTCTGGATTACAGCACAGGGCTAATAACAGTTCCTAGAGCTATCCAAATCTCTTCCCCTCCATACAAAAGGGAAAGAACAAAAAGTGTAGGCTTCCTGTACCCCCAACCATTTTGGAGAACTATATGTGTTTTGTACATTTATCTGTTTGTTTGTTTGCAAACAAACAAAAGTTGCTGCAACAGAAAACCTATCGAGCTGCAAAGGCCCATTTCTGTTGTCTCTTAAAAACCACTGAAGTTACAAATCCAAAAGAATAGTATGTCATGATTTTTGCAATCAGACGTTTTTCACTATAGCTCTAACCATGGTTCTTTCATGCCAAGGTGACCAGAATGAAGGAACACAACTCAGAATTGATCTGAGTTGTTTGAATTGTTTGCAGAGCTTTGCAATTCTTTTCTGGTTCACAGCAAAATAAGAGATGTGATTTCCCCTTCATCTTCATTAGAGGATTAGTGAGTTTCAGAGTGCCCATTTTTCCACCCCCAAAGAACTGCCTTCAAATAATGGAAGCCTCTAAGGGAAGTGATATCAAAGGATGAGCAAGAAAGATGGGGTGATCACCAATGTAACACCTGGATCATTCCCAAATAAAAAAAAAAATTCAAAGTACTGGGCAGCTTCAAACACTCCAGAGCTGAGTCAGAAGGAAACTGGTGCAGCTGCCTCACACAGCCATTGCTGTGGGATGAAGAGGTAAGGGACGGCTTCAGTGGTGGTATTCAATTTTTTTTACTACCAGTTCTGTGGGCGTGGCTTGGTAGCCATGGTTTGGTTTAGTAGGTGTGGCATGACTTGGTGGGCGTAGCTTGGTGGGCATGACAGGGGAAGGATATTGTAAAATTCCATTCCCTCCTCACCCCACTAACCTGCTTTCCAGCTTCTGTGCAGGGCAACACAAGAAGACCCATCCAATCAGCTGGGACTCGGGAGGCAGAGAATAGATGAGCCAACCAGAGGTGGTATTTTCCGGTTCTCTGAACTACTCAAAATTTCCGCTACCAGTTCTCCAGAACCTGTCAAAACTGGCTGAATACCACCTCTGGACTGCTTCTGCATTTGTGCAGAATCTTGGAATGGCAGCTTGGACAGTTACAAGAGAACAAATGACAAAGGACACTTCACAACATAATGTTCATCACAACATAAATTATGTACATTTTATAGATTGTTCACTAACATGGCCTCATCATGGCTTGTACCAGATGCCTGTGCATGGAACACCTTAAAGCTGCTTAAAATAATACAAAGGGTTTATGTATTTCAGAGAGTTACAAGAAAGAATTTCATACATTACATGATTAATAGAAACAGGGATAAAATATGTTTAGTAACATCGTTATGGAAGTATGTCAGCAATACCTGATTGAAAGCATTTTTCAGAGAATCAATCTCTGAGGTTTACAGAAGTTGACTTCATTAGATTGTATTACTTACATTGTAGCAGAGCTCCATCTAGTGTTTAGTTGCACTGGAAAATTTGATTTAAGATTACACCACTTGTTTTGTTAATATAAAACCTCTTCCAGTTTATTTTTCTAGGTTGCATTTGGAGCATTTAAATTCTCTATTCACAAATGGTCCACAAAAGACACAATTGGTAGTACCTTGCTGATCTTGAAAAAGTCAAACAAGTACAAGTTTCAATTCTGGTTCATTGCTTTATTTGGAAAGAAGGAAAGGGAAATAGAGATAGTATCCGAAAGGGGATGAGGAATGCCATTTGCTTTCCCACAGGGATGGGATTTATATTTCTTAACAACTGGTTCTGTGGGTGTGGCCTAATTTGTGGGTGTGGCTTGGTGGTCATGTGACTGGGTGGGTATGGCTTGTTGACTGGGCATGGCTTTGTGGCCATGTGACTGGGTGGGTATGGCTTGTATGTAAATATTATAAATATTTATGTAAATATTGAATTTTTTATAAAAAAGAGCAACTTTTACTCAAAAGCAGGCAAAGCAGGCAGGCAGATTGAATTGCTCACAGAATCACAGATTCACTTAGAGATCTATCTATCTGCAATCGGTTACCTGAATCTGCACTGAAAAATAGAAGCTTCAGGCCTAAGGAAGGTTCAGCTCTGCTTTTAGATTAGCTAGAAAGCAAGAAATACAAGGATTTCCTGCATTCTAGCTAATCTAAATCTCCTGGCAGAGCAGAACAGCTGATGGTCAGGGGGGAAAAAAAAAGGAAAAAAAGAAACTTACCAAATCAGGAAAGTTGGACGGCTTGCATGCCAGGTAAGGAGTGAGTGGGTGGGGAGGGGCCAGCCAGTGAAGCGATTTGCTGGTTCTCCGAACTGGGGACAATTGTGTGTGCAGCGTTTGCAAAAAATCATCAGCTGTGCCGCCTGGACAGCTGACAAGCGCTGTGCTCAGGTGTGCAGCGTTTGAAAATTCTCGTTTCCTGTTTTTTCAACCTCAGCTGTGCTGCGCAAAGCAACTGAGGAGGGAAAAGCAGGAAATAAAGGACAGCCTAGAGCCCAGGTAGGCGTCTGGGCCAAACATCGAACGGGTTCAGTGTCAGTTGTTCTTTGCAGGTACAGGTTCTGTAGACCTGGCTCGAACCAGTAGCATCCCACCTCTGCTTCCCCACCAGTCTCACAGAGAAGCTTTACTACGTGGAATAAACTTTAAAAGAGGAATAAGCCTAAGGGAAAATGCTTTACATGACTGTGAAATTTTCCCTTGTGTTTTTTTGCACACACACAAAAAATAACTGGAACAGTATCCGATTGCCTTTCAACCCTACTTGTTAGCAGTGTTTACTTGGGAGTAAAGAAGCAATTGATCACTGGATTGCTTGACACAGCCTTGGATGAGGGAGGGGACTAGAAGATCCTTGGGCAAAAAGAGTAGGGTTAATCAGTAGTGTTGCCTGTTAGTTTTAGATTATTCCCTTTGAAATATTTAAGCTTTTAGATGAAATTGCAAAGGCTGCAAAGCATTTTTTTCCCCCTGACAATGTGCAATTTTGCTTCAAAAGCACATGTGAAATGCATTTCAGGGTAAGCTTGGAGAATCATATAGCCAGATGGTAGCCATTAGATGTGACCCATTTCTTTAAAAAAAACTTTGCATATTACAGATACTTTGGGAAACATTGGAATTGTTTTTTCTATTCTTAGGTAGATGTACAATATTTTCTTTTTAGCTGAGACTGCAATAAAGAAGGAAACACATACATGCACACATACAAAGCAACCATATGTTTCAATTATTTCTGAATTTTAAAGATCCCATAAATAATGCTGTATGCAGAATATGTGTGTGTCAAAAAAACTCAGGATAATAGCCACAAGCATGTAATTGAAATATCACTTTTTATTTGCGTCATGGCACAAGAAACTGTCAGGAGAAGATTGTTTTCGTGTTTTTCTGAGAAAAACCAAATGGCTATTTTTCTGGGAAAAGATCTGAAAATTTTACAAAAGCGCATATAGTTAACAACTGGAACCACCACAAAAATGTGGGAGTTTTCCCAGGAATCCACAAATCCCTCAATATGTGTGTTTGTAAATGATTTTAGATTTCAGAATGGGTGAAATTTCAGAACAGGGTGAGAGAAAAAAATCTGATCCAAATTTTATATTTAATTTTTATGCCACCCATCTCTCCTATAAGATGACTCTGGGCAGCTTACAACATATAATTCTCCCTTGTAGTTTTTCTGGCAGCAATGCAGAAGTAGCTGGACATCATCTTCTTCTGTTTTCTTTTTTCAAAATTTCAGTTCCAGCTTACAGGTCAGGATGTCTGGATGGTCTTTTATTTAAACACTGTTAGCTTCCAGTTGCAAACAAATTTAGTCAAATGCTGTTACTTGAAGGAACACCAGTTTTTCCTTGACCTGGCCCATATTTGAAAATATTTATTAAAACTTTCCTCTTCAGCTTTTCCCACAATTTAACAGGTGCTATTTTAAAATGAGAAACCCAGAGAAGTTTCCTAGAGTGCACTGTAATACTTTTGGGTGCCAGCTGTCACTTTTTATGTTTATGGTGGAGATTGGACGGATTTGAAAATAACCCAGTTTTTAAGAGTGCAGAACAATACAGATGAAGAGCAGGCTAGGACACCAGGTGTCCATTCAGGCTTGAATTATCTAACATAACTTTCTCTTTTGTTCTGTATTATGTCTATGGTGATTTTCAGTCATCCAGGTTATGGTTGTCTCAAAAGTGCTTTTTCCAAAGGCAACTGGACTTTGTTTTTTGCTTGAAGATGTTTTGCTTCTCATCTAAGAAACTTCAGTTCTAAATGATGGTGGAAAATGGATTTATATTCCTTACAGTCATCTGGTCATTAGCTCTTTTTCTGAACCATAGTGGTGCAGTGGTTAGAATTGCAGGCTACTTCTGCTGACTGCCAGCTTCCAAGCAGTTTAGCAGTTCGATTCTCATCTCAAGATTGACTCAGCCTTCCATCCTTCCAAGGTCAGTAAAATGAGGATTCAGATTATTGGGAGCAATATGCTGACTCAACTACTTAGAGAGGGCTATAAAGCACTGTGAAATGGTATGTAAGTCTAATTACTATTGCTATTTGGAAAATCGTTGAGGTCACTTGGAGGTTTATCTGTGCCCCCAGGGTCACCTGAATGTGCAAATGAGAGTGGAATTTCTTGGAACTGCTGGAATGACTTTGTTGTAAATAGGAGATAGGTGGTGCCATATCCCTTCCTTCTGTTGAGAAAGGGATTTGCAATCTTAATACAGATGGTCTCTTTGACCTGTTTCAAACCATCCTCTCAACCATAATTCAGAAGAGAAAAAGCTTTCTTGGGTGAGAAGCAAAAAATCTTCAAGCAAAAATAACAAAAAACAAAGTCAAGCTGCCTTTTGAATAAGCACTTTGGGACTTTTGTCCTGTATTATAGTGTTACAATTTTATCTCACTTACACAGCAGTGTGCCATTATTATCTATCTCGCAGGGTTGTTTGTTTGATTAATGTGGTCTTCAAAGAAAATGGTTCCTTACTTTCTCTATAATTATCCACCTAAATCTGAATCTACTGATCACACAGAATCACTGGTCATGCAGAAGTCTCAAAGACCCTGCTTGGAATATGTCAATACTGTATCCCTGTTTCAAGTTATAGCTCTTGAACTCTTCAACAAATCACTTCAGGATTATAAAAAGAAAAACCACTCCCAAGTTGATGGAAACCTGTGGCAATTTTGCCAAGCATCTGATTTTCATTCACCTATTTTTTTATACATTATATTAATCCAGAAGACTTACTATTGAACACCTTCACTGAAATCGTGTGCATATAGAACAGTGGTGGCTAACCTTTTTTGGCTCCTGTGCCAAAATTATGTGTGCACTGGCACTTGCTCGCTCACATGCCACCACCCAGAAGGCAATGTGTGTCCCCTCCACTCCTGCGCATCTGTGCGCAATCTCCCCGCTACATCCTTAGCTGCACTGCACCTCACAGCTGATTTTTGGCTGGTTTGAGGCTTTTTTGGCCTCCCAGAGGCTTGAAAAAAGCCTGTGCAGGCCGAATAGGCCTGTTTCATCACTTCTGGTATTACAGGAAATGACAAAACGGGCCTATTTGGTCTGCACATGCTTTTTTCAAGCCTCTGTGAGGTGAAAAAAGCCTCAAACCACCCAAAAATCAGCTGCGAGGTGCACGCATGCGCAGTAAGGCAAGTTTGCCTGTGGCTTGTGTTCCGGCACAAATTGCTCTCTATGCCACCTGTGACATATGTGCCATAGGTTTGCCATCACGGATATAGAATATGAGCAATAGAACTCAACCCAAATACAACTTTTATACAAAATTGTACAGCAGAAAACATATTCCAAGCCTACCTGTCTTCAAGGACTTATAGGTCAGGGATTCAGATTATTTCTGAAGAGTACCGGATTCGTACAAAGTAGAAATTGCTCCTCAATCTTCTTGCATTGTCAGGTAATCTTTTGCCCATGTTACTGAATTTACTTGGAATCCTGTCACCTTGTTGCATTTTGAAGCTTCCTACCCAAATATCTGTGATTAGCATGTGCATCTTAGAAAAGCTGTTTCCACCAAAAGAAGGAAAATACAAAAAATGGGGCACAACTTCACTTACCTTTATAATTCAGCTGCAGAGGATTTTTCTAAAGTGCTTGATGGCAGGATTCCAATAGGCTTTCCCCAGGAATATTGGAATGTGTAGTATGGATTGAAGGGAAAGGGCTTAGGGATCTCTGCCCAAGGAAAACAGATGGACAACCTAACACATTCCATGTGTGCATGTATCCAATTACAGTATCATTTCTTGACTCAGTGCGTTTTTTATTATTACATGGCTATTGGGGTGTTGTATTTTGAGATGCCTGATAGGTTTTAGGATACATTTTACCCAAACATTTAATATATGCATATGCAAGCTATCTTCTCTCTGTGTGAAATCACAGACATATCCCTCTGAGAGTCAAGCAACATTTTTGTAGCGGGGAGACCAATTTTTAGGTAAGAGAGATAAGACCCAATTCTGTCTCAATATGATCTCCCTGCTTTTCCTTTCATTTTTCTATCAAATGGCTGACACTTTAGATGATTTTTCCACTGAATTACTGAGAGACAGCATAGGCTGCAAAAATGAGAAACTACATTATTTCCAAGGTTGTCCACTGTTATCCTAAGCAATACATCATATTGAAACAGAGGCAAGTCTCTGAGGAATTAAAAATGTTTTACTCAACTGACACCAAAAGTTAAGAGAGCAAAAGTAGAACAGAGTAGAGGAGGAATAAGGAGCAGTTTGACAGAAGAGATGAGATAATATAAATACAAGCAAGCAAGCAGGTTAACTCCGAAGTTCACTCCCGTTCATACTTTAGGGCAGTGAATGGAAGTCTGACTGCAAGGGCACTTTGATTTGGATATCCCTGAATCATCCCTGCCCTGACCAGATACTGAACATGGAGCTTCATCATAAGTTTTGGCACAGAATAGATTGGGTTGTCTTCATTTGCTCTGCCTCAAGCACGTCACATCTGCCTTGAACTGATTAGTGAACTGGAACAGTCCTACTTTAGACTACTGAAATTCAAACATATGAACCAGGAAAGATACAAACAAGAAAATATTGCTATATTAAGTTGATTCTTGTATTTTTATTATTATTTTAAATCTTCAGATTTTTCTGCCATGAGACAGGAATGCATGATAGACAGAATGGCTCAAACATCTTCACATGACACACTCAAATCATATTTCATTCACAATTTTGCCCTAAAACATTTACAGTTAACATAATCCCACCCATTTCTATTATCACAGATTATACTTATTTATTGAACAGTAGTTGCCAGCAATCAAAAATTGTAAGGCTTTTTTTTCCTTTCCTTTTTTTTGGCATTAAAAAAAATCTGTTAATCTATAACATGAGGAAAATCACAACTATTAATTCTCACTTTATATGGCAACCTCAAGGTAATAGATAAATCCGTTTTCATGCTACTCACCGAGGATGTTAAAGAGCTCTACAATCCATTTCATGTTAACTAAAATTACTAGAACTATTTTACCTTATTATGTTTTTAAAAGCTTTAAAAGCTGTTTTTAATTCAGTTAATCTCTCCCTGTGGAATAGAGTGGAACAAAAAAATAGGGGAGAATGTTAAATATAATCCCCCTTCTCCATCTTTTCCTCCATCTATTATGGGTGGTTATAGAACTCACTGAAGCAGACTCGGAAGTTGTAAATCATTGAAAATGGGCCTTTTCCCTTGCAAATGCATCTTTTCCAAAGGAATCCATTATCTTGATACAGTATTTGTATTTGTGTTGCCCACAGGGACTATTTGGCAAAGTGGCCAATCATACACTGGAGCACTCCAACATATCATTTAACAGTACAGCTTTTTAGATAAAGCAAAAGAGAGCAGTTGCTTGGAATTCACATCGTGGTTTCTGAAGATAATTATGTTGAGGTTTTCCAGAATGGATGTAAACAAAGATGTATGTGCACCTATATGTATCTGTATGTGACAGTCTTTATGTCCTTTGGGAGTCCACATTAATTGTTAATGTTTCCACTGATGAATGCTGTAGATTACATACCTGATCTGTAGTATTTACTCCTGAGAAGTTAATAGAAGGGAATGACAGTTCTGATGCACTTTGGAATGGCACATTCACGTAAACGCTTGCACACTTAAGACTTAACAAAGGTTTCTAAACACAACTTCTAAATAAGGTCTAAAATATCAGCACAATTTTAAAAAATCCTATGTAACTAAAATATAAAGTAGGGTGTTTTTCAACAAACGTTTAAACAGGAAAAACTAGGTATTTAAGAAAAAATGTAGCTGATGCATTTTTAATTTTTTTTAAAAAAGGATAATTTTAACACATACTAAAATGCCATGATATCCCATAACTGGCCAGGTCCAGCTATCTCTGAGCTGCACGGCTTACAAATTGGACAAGAGAAAAAAGAAACACACAAATAGAGAAAAAATTCAAAAATAGCCAACATTATCCAAGAAAATGGGATATTTATATTACAGCTATTTAAAAAATGGCTGTAAAAAAGTCTATATGAAAATTTCTTATTTTAAGGTTATCCCCAATTTTATATGTAACTGAGTCAATAATTGCATTACTCCCAAGCATTAGATTTCATAACTTAACGCTATTTCTCTAATATTTAATCTCTTACTGAAAATACTAATTGTATCTGAAGTTCAGGTTTGAACTTGAGAATTAGAACTTTTATCTTAATGAAGTTAAGTCAGTTTGCATTATAGTCACAGTTGGTGTTCTTGAATTTTAATATGTCGATGCAAGTAGTTCCTTGAAATTACACTGTATAGCAATCATTGGGTAGAAAACTAAG
The DNA here is from genome assembly GCF_049901715.1 of Pseudonaja textilis. Taxonomy (NCBI): domain Eukaryota; kingdom Metazoa; phylum Chordata; class Lepidosauria; order Squamata; family Elapidae; genus Pseudonaja; species Pseudonaja textilis. The sequence continues at coordinate 44,109,542 of NC_141990.1, forward strand.
CAGAACTTGCTATCTTAATTTGGTTATTTTAAGGTCTACTACCATGGAACAAACAGAAGTATATTTTAATATGAGTTGTCTTAGGATAACCAGCAACCAAAGTAGCGGCTAGTAAGAATTGCTAGTTTTAGAAAATTGCATAGGTATTAAAATCAAGAAGGCAGTAAGCACAGCACTGTATGTGCTATTATGTTGTTGTCTTATTCTCCTCTCCTTCTCTTTTTAATGTAAAAACAGAAAGGAGAGCTTCCCGAAGGGCTTTCACCAGGATTACATTACATAGCAGGTATTACATAATGCTTCTGAATGGTCTTAAAAGTTCTTTCCCACAATATTCTCTACCTGCTTTTCTCAGCAAACTCTTCCTTAGTTATTTGTATCATGCCTCTTTCTCATAGCAATTTCAGAATTATAATTAACCAAAGGTTACATTCTAGTTTTCTATTTAGCACTTGACTGGAACTGTCAAAATGAGTCCTTACAATAATCCCATGTGTTGAAAAAAGTAGATCAAACTAACAAGCCTTCCACAGAAACTTGAGTGCTCCATGTCAGAGCTGCTTCCCTTCCTTACTTGAACCCTCTTTTTTTCTTTTTCTTTAAAACAATATGCACTGAGATAAACTATTTAAAGATCATCTTGAGTTTCAAGTTGATAAGACACTGGAGAGTTTTCCCGGTGATCTTCAATAACAGTGGATTCACTCTGTTCCTCACTCATTTCACTAGGTGGTTCTTCACAATTTGGCTCTCCTGGATCCAGACTGCTTCCCTCACTTTGCTCCTCATTCTGCTCTTCATTGGTCTTCATAGTATGCTCCATGTCACTCTCGAAGGATGGTGAAAAGCCATCCATTAAATTTTCACTGGTTGCCATTTCATCCAAGGGTTGATTAAGGGACACAGGGGTGCTTGGCTGTGTAAAGCTGTCTCTGGCAGTTATAGGCACTTTGTTTGTGCCCATTTCTACAGCAGTATCATTCTGTGGCAAAGTTGCTTTCTCAACAAGTCTCCACTGAATGATACTCATATCTTTGCCTCCAGTTGAAATTAAATGACTATCATTATGAGAGAAACTGACATTTGTTACATGACTACTATGGGCACTATATTTATGACTTGGAGCCTGTTAACACAAATAAAAAACACTAGTGTTAAGATCAAGTTATACATCAAACAGGATTAACTTAACTTCCAATTAACTAGGAAAATATATCTTATCTTTCCAGTGCATTGCAAATTTTAGCAAGCAGAAATTTTTCCCCAAATATAAATCATTACAACCTCAAAATGAATTCTATCTAACTCTAATGCTACTGCTCACTTTGCCATATATAAATATTAAAACAACAGAATTTACTTACAGTAAAATTTACTTATAATGTGCAAGTTTCATAGGAATGGATAAGTCCCATTCTTCTTATAAATAACCCTGTCATAGGAGTGGAGAAGCTGCTAACCAGAATAATTGGTTTGCATCCTCCAGCAATCTTGGAAATCATTGGTTGCAATTGCAGTGCAAGTCTCACCGACTCAAGGTTGACTCAGCCTTCCATCCTTCCGAGGTCAGTAAAATGAGGACCCAGATTGTTGTTGGGGGCAATATGCTGACTCTGTAAACCACTTAGAGGGCTGTAAAGCACTGTGCAGGGGTATATAAGTCTGTGCTACTGCTACTATTATTCTATTATCCTAGTAAACTAAATAATAAAATGTCCGTTCTATCCTTTCACTGCAATCACTGTGCTGTCAACAGTTTAAAATCTATAGGTAGATATGAAATGAAAAAGAAAATGTAGTGAGAGAGTAGTAACTTAATCATTATACCTCCAGGTGACCAATCCAATAAGGCAAAGGGATATATTTTTTCTAGATTATATTCACCATTGAAGGAATACAACAATAACTATTATGGGACATTTGGTGCATAGGAAACGAAACTGTTATTTCTACAAGAGATTCTAGCATGTGAAGCTGAAAACACAGCTATATATTTATACAACCACTTTCTTCTCACTCCTGCTCTAAAACATTGCCCCTAAACTTACCTTTGCTTTGGAGCAGGGATATTGAAATAGATGGACTTTACAAAAGTCATCAGCCACAGCTATCACTTTCCTATTATGGGACCTCACAAGGGCATTTATATCTGTTCCATCTGATCCTTCTGGCCACACTCCTTCATTATATAAACACAAAAGAATAAAAGAATTACTAAAACCAGGGGCAAGAAACCTATAGCCCTCAAGACATTGGACTCCAATTCCTATCAGCCTTAGCCAGCCAATAATTCTAGATGGTTACAGGTTTTCTATCTATGGCTTAGAAAATTTTTAAGAAATTAGCCGTCCATTTAGAATGCATCAATCAAAACTAAATCATCCAATAATAATTATCCTAGAAATACAATCTCTCCTATGCGTATGAGAAAAGACAAAAGCTTTATCTGACATGGCAGAATCCCATTTAAATATGTTTTCTAAGACTTTGTATTACTTTTACTAAACAACTAGGAAAAACTTTGTTATTGGCCAAATTTAGGACACACATTTTTAAGTAATTGAAATATATTACGATAACAATGGACTGAATGAATTGAAGCCTTAAAACAAATACAGATTTAATGACAAATGTTCAGTCTTTTCTTATTGGTGTTTTCTTACCTGGATAACTTGATGTGAGGATTTCAACTTGCAGAATTATTAGTCACGGTATGCTGGCTGGGAATTCTGGGAGTTGAAATCCACGCATCTTAAAATTGCCCAATTGGGAACCCTATTTCTTATGACAACAAAGAAAAAGTTATATGCAGAGATTGTTGGGGGCATTATGCTGACTCTGTAAACTGCTTAGAGAGGACTTTAAAACGCCATGAAGAGGTATATAAGTCTAAGTGCTAGTGCTTGTGCTTTTTGTAGTAGATACCTATGCAATTGTAACAATCATCACCAAAGCAATTATATTTAATGAAAAAGAAAATACAGGAATAATTCCATTTATGAAGTCAATTTAAAGAAACGACAATAGCAGAATATTTAAAACTCTCTGAATGGTATAATCTTTGTATTTTCCAGAGTAGACTGGCTTTAAACTTAAGAATAACAATTATATAGGAATATATTACTCACCAAATACCTGAAACCCCAGCACACAAGTGTATGTTGTCCAATCTATGTCCTTGCAATCAGAGCGGTTCCTTATCAGTTTACAGCCATTTGGAATGTCCCCTTTATAAAAATACATAACTGGTATTGGAACAGCTATTTATAATTTCCAATTGTATCCTATCTTTCCATCCCTAGTGTTCTCAAAGTAACTCTTAGAAGAAAAACATTCAGAAATATAAAGCAATTAAAACCCTGTTAAAAGCAACAACTAATCATTATCATTCCCATTCAAAAGAGCTGGTTGAAACAAAATGCCATCTTCCTAAAGCGAGAGAAACTCTGCTCTGGAAGGAATGTGTTCCATATCTTAGAAACAATAGGAGAAGGTCCTTCCTTCTATGCCTAAAATGGGCCCCTGAAATTGGTGGTATCTTTAAGAGAAGCTCTTCTGTCCACTTCTGTGTCTTGACAGGTTGAAATTATAATTATATATTGTACAGTAAAATAATATTAGAGTGAGATTTGTTTAAGCTATAATATATATATATATAAATATATATATATTAAAAAGCTAAATAAAAACAACTGTCAAATATTTTGAGTTTGACTAACTGTTGTTTAAAAGGGTTTACTAGCAGAGTATGTTGTAAATTCAGTTTTTCACTATTTCACCTTGTTATTTAGGTATTGCAAGCATTCATGCTCCAAGCAATGGTGGCCAAGCAAATTATTCTATATTGCATGTATTATTAAAAAAGGATGCAAAGATAGAATGGAAATAAAATCTAAATACCGAGCTATCTTTTAGGAAAAATAAAAGGTTAAATAGCAGCTTTATGTTTGTTTGCTTTTTAAAAGAGAACATTTTGTTATAATAAATGTTATATAGGTAGTCTTCGACTTGCAACCATTCATTTAGTGACCATTCAAAGTTACAACAGCATTGAAAAAAGTGACATGACCATTTTTCATAGTCACATGATCAAAATTCAGATGTTTGACAACTGACTCATATTTATGCCTGTTGCTGTTTCCAGAGTCATGTGATCACCTTTTGTGACCTCCTGACAAGTGAAGTCAATGAGGATTCACTTAACAACTGTGTTACTAGCTTAACAGATGCAGTTATTGTGGCAAGAAATGGTGTAAAACTGTGGCAAGAAAAGTTGTAAAATGGTGCAAAACTCACTTAATAATGTCTCACTTAACAACAGAAATTTTGGGCTCAATTGGTCATAAATTGAGGACTACCTGTAGTTATAAATTGAGGACTACCTGTAGGTATACCTGTACATTATAAACCAATAGCTTGAAAGTCCAAGAATTAAGTGTGAATCATGTTAGTATAAAGTAAATGATTTCAGCAGACTGGCATATATAACTGTGCATATGCTACATTCTAGTGCAACATGAATGAATTTTTCTTTTTCTCATGAAAAAGCTTCATATATCTTGAAAATTTGGCTCATAGCTACTTTAACTTACATTTTACACAATAGGTGCTAATAAAATTTAAACTCATAGTGACTGACAGGGGGAATAAAATCTTAAACATTCCTTCTCTTTGAATTTTCATCCATTGAGTCATTCAATAGCTTTAGACTTAAATTGATGTAATTTTATTTCTATACAAGTGAACTTCACATTATTATTATTACTATAAATAAAGAAAAGCGTCCAAAGACACTCTTCGGTAGAATGTATGCATGAAGCTTTTTATTCTATGTCTATACTTAAATGGATCAGGATCAACAGGATGTTACTACTTTAAAGCTCTGTTATAAAGGATCCCTGGTGGCACAGTGGATAGAATCCAGTGTTGTAGGCTAACTCTGCCCACACTCTGGAGTTTGATCCTGGTGGGCTGAAGGTTGACTCAGCCTTCCATCCTTCCGAGGTCAGTAAAATGAAGACCCAGATTGCTGGGGGCAATATGCTGACATTGTAAACTGCCCAGAGAGTGCTGTAAAGCACTATGGCGTGGTATATAAATCTAAGTGCTATTGTTATATCCCCTAGGGCCAGGTTATCTGTGAGACTGATTCTCCCTAAGGACATCTACCTCTCCTACCAAATCAGATAGTGTCTCTCTATTCCTAATCTCTTCTCTTAAACAATGTCATTTTATAAATCTAGGAAGTGTGTATTTCTGCGGAAGTTTATTTCCTATCGAATACCCTTCACTTTGAAGTTTGCCAGGCCTTTACACTCTTAACATTTGGCTTTTCCCTTCCCTTGAGATAGGGAGAAGTGGTGGACGATTAAATGAGGGACTGCATGTGGAAGCTTAATGTTAGTGCCAGGCTTTTAATGTTTGTAGTTTTAATACATATATGTATTGTGTTGTTTTATATGCAGATGTTGTTTTAATTCTTGATCAGCAGCTGCCCAGACTTTGATATAAGATGGGCAGCTATATATAGCTTTTAAATAAATAAATCAATATTTGGAAATAATTAAAATTACTGCTAATAGTAAGACAAGTCATGTTCAAATTGAACTTGACTCCTGCTAGTTACGTAGATATGCATGATTTCTTATTGCCTTCTTTTGGAAGTTTTATTTTTGGCTAGAAAAATCTAGCAATCTTAATCTCCTTCAACTTACAGTCAAAAGCAGGAACACTTGAATGAAATATTGTTTTATAATTTGTATGAAAATCCACTTTAAATTGGGCCAGAATTGAATAACTCACATCCTGCTTGTGTTTCATAAGCCATTATTCTTTGCTACTACAGAGTAATAATTTATAAAAGATAGCAGAGATGTTTATTGAACACTGGGGCTCTTTGTAAGAGTTTATTACCTTATTATTAATCAGTCTTATTCTGATTAATAATATTCATATCCTGGAGAGCTCCAAGCTAATTTCAAGTATACCATAATTGTTCCAGATATTTTAACTTAAAATTTGTCTTTCAGGTCTATAATAAGCATTATTTTGGTAATATAAAAGAAAATCCGGCAAGTTTTGACAATTTGGCTGAATATAGTCTGCTAGTCATGATTTTTCCTAGGTTAGGTATCCCAAACAAGCAACAAACCCAAAAGATTCTACTACACCACCTTTGGGCTAAGGAAAATAATTTGTTTTCCATGCACATGGAACCTTTTGAATTCTTAAAATAAAGTTTACTAAAATAAAAGAATATTAATAGTGCTAAAATAATTATTTTAACTATATAAATAAAGAAGAAATTTAATCAAGGAAATATAATATTTTCAAGCTATAACTTATACTGTGACATATCATACCCCAGCACCTCTTTCGTAAAGTGTTAATTGATGCCTTCGCAGAGACAGGAGCTATATTTGAAATTAACATTAAGAACAAAATAGCTTTGAATAATATAGAAGATCAGGCTATGTAGAAGGTCAAATTATTATCCTCTGTCAACAAGCATTCCATGTACTGCATGTTTTTCTTCTTCTTATGATTGTTAGCATTTTTCTAGTATGAAAATAATTGCAATTTTATACTCACAGTACAATATTTCATAATCTCCTGAGTTGGACATTATGTATTTGTTTTCTGGGGACCAATCAAGGTGTGTAATATAGCTGGAATGTCCCTAAAACAAAAAAGAGATAAAGAAGCTATTAAAATTCCAGCTAAAACAGTGATTTCTCCCTCTTTCACCTTTTATCTCCCCTTTAAAATGTCCAAAAAACAAATCGACATGGTAGTTTATAAAACTAATCCACCAAGTTGTATTTTGATGGGAATGAACTAGAAGCCCATGAATGGATTACAATTACCATAAATCCCAGTCAGCCATGTTGAAATTTAAGCATATGGCAGGCAGATGCAAATCACTGCTTTAATCATTTCATTGTGTGAGATTCCTCCTTCTCAAGTGCAGTGATTTCTCTATACATAACTGATTTAATAGCAAAAGTAAATTGATCTGTCAATCACATCTGAACCTGGGCAAACAAGATTTGATTGAAGATGGAGTGGAAGGATACAATTTACCCTTCAACTGAAAGGGTGGATATGCAATAACAGAAATGTTTTTTGTGAGCAGTTATGTATATAGAGAGTTTATTTCATGTCAAGGATAATAGGATGCCAAATTCAACTGGTTTACATGAATGAATTTGCTTTTACAATGTCCCCAGGAAACATGCAGTGGTCTCAGAAAAAAAAGAAAGCACCATCTGTCCCCCTGCCCTCCATCTGTTATCCTGAAACTTTAAAAATTGAGAAGCTAGCATTGTAGGCAAGGAGGACATCGCTGGACTTTTGACAGCTGTTAACATTTTTCCAGAATTTGGAAAATAGAAAAAAAGCCAATTTAAAGAGACTCTTTTGAGCAAAAATATCCCTTTGACTAAATCATGTGAGAGTTGAAGATCACATTGTTGAAACAGTCCAAATAGTTTATATCAAATATATATTTCTATAAGCAACTACCATCTCTTCAGTGGCAGTCATAGCAAGAGAGTTATTTTATATTTTATTTCTGACATACCATATGCATATGTGACAAGTACTGGCACTTCACTAATAAAAACTGCACGTACTACATTAAAAACTTCAAACTGAAGGATAGGAGAATGTCAAATTTATGAGGAGAATGAATAGCATACAGAGTTATTACAAAGTGAAATACTATTATGTCACAATTAAATGTTTACCAGTCACATCTTTTATTATCAGATAAAAGTTAATTTTTTATTTTTATTCTGCCAACTATCAGAGTCATAACAGTTTACACTAAAAATATAAAATTAGAGTTTAAAAAGGCAAACTAAACTTCAAAGATCTGGAAAAGCTTAACTCTGTTCCTGCTGCCTGAGTTCTCAGGAGACTTCCAAGCATTGAAAGATCATACAAAAGATGCTATTCTCTCTATTAATCCACAACTAAGCTCTAAAATTAATACCCAACTCTGTGTGTTTTGTCTAGAAACAAATTTAAATACTATTACAAAGAGTGAAAAATATTCCACAGCTCTCACTCCCTGAAACTTTTTGGAAAAGGCATATCTTGATTAAACTTGGGTTTAAAAATAAAAGGCAGAATAAGCAGATCTCCTTTTACTCTGATTTTCCAAATTAATATATTCACTCTGTTTTTTTAATGTGGGGCAATTGTTTAAAATGGAAAAGTTTCTAACCTCTCAATATTTGGATTTCAAGTGTGTCACTCTAATAAATTATGATAAGAGAATTTGAAATGTCAAATTAGCATTCAAAACTGAAAGGTACATGTGCATTCAATTGACACACAAAATTGCTTTTAAACATCCACATGTCCAGAATAATATACCAGCATTTGAACAATGATATACTGTATGAAGCTCTGTGGCAAAAAAATAGAACCTGAAAATAGGTTTTGGGGTAAAAATAATAAAACCAACTACTAAAATAATGAGCATGGAAATCATGGAACTCTACAATATTTTACCAGTTAAAAGCAAATTTTGCCTACATTTAAACTGGAAATAATGTTTTGTATGTGTACCTTCATGCCCTAAAAGTAAAAAACACGATATTCCTAAGAAAGCTTTAAGAAGTGGCATTAGAGGACACTGTGGTCAAGTGATAAGAACACAATATTAATTAGGAATATTTTAAATAGAAATGTACTGCACCATCAACCATCAGAAATTAAGGTTCAGCCTATTACTTACTGACATTAAACAGTGGGATCTACACAGTACCTGGATGAGAAATCTGTATGCATTATACCTTTATTTAGAAAGTTTAAAAAAAGAGTATCATTTTACAGATCTTACAGTGCACTTTCCATATCTGCTGTACTTTCTTCCATTTTCTGTTACAATGTAGAGGTAAATGAAGTTGTCATGGGAACCCACTGCAAGAAAGGTACCATCTGTAATGCAAGTTAAAAACAAACTATAATTGGAGACAGTGCAAAACTCTCTAGCATATCATGTATGAAATAATTGTAGATCATAACAAATAAATAAAAGTTGTAATCCAAAGCATGTACTATTTTTATTTTATCTATTGAAGAAAAATGGTAAGCATTCAGAATATTTTAATTTTCATATAAGACTGTTAACTAGTATGGCTCTTGATAATTATGTACCATCAATGTTATTTTTAGCAACCACATAGATTTTCTCCATGACAATTGGTCCCAAACCTGGACCCATCAACATTGTAACTGAGTTCACCCACCCTACTGTTTATTGTCCTCTTCTCTTTCCTTCCACTTTCCCCTGAATTATAGACTTTTTCAGAGAGCTAGATTTTTGCATATGTCCAAAGTATGCAAAAAGTATAATTATTTCAACCTGGCCACTTGTTCCTTGAGTATAATCTTCTAACTGTATTCTTAAGAGTCTTCTACAACATCTAAGCTCAAAAACATCAATACTCATTCTATTCTGCTTCTTCAAAGTCTAGAATTGACTCTAGACTAGAGAATGCTCTATCAAAGGAAGGTCATAAAAAAAGACTAGCCCATTGTTTCTTCTCCAATGAAATGTTATGCTTTCCAAAGACCTTCTACTCAGGGTTAGAGAGAATTGGTAAGCATTATATAAAGTTCCACTTATATAATTGTTTCTGCCTAATTTTTCAGTATCTCTAGTCTTTGGTCAAATTCTTTTTGTGTTGTGTCATTCAATTCCATATCAAATTGACCAAAGGAGCAATGGGCAGGGAGCAATGGGGTCCAAGTAGGATATCAATGATTTTCTTCTGGTAGAGACTCTCAAGATACAAACTAGCCACCTTCAATGACTTAAAATAAGAATTATCCAAAAATAAAATTTACAATGTGCAAGAATTGTTTACAGAGCTACTGAATGGCTTTTAGTGGTAAAAATAAATTTTGCATTTCCCCAACCATAGATATATTTCAATGATGGTTTCCCATCAACTTGTATAAGCCTGTTCATTCAATAAAATGTCAACTCAGTAATACATTATATGGGATTGGAATATTTCAAGTTTCATCTTTTACTATATAAATCTGCTTCTCCACTAAGATCATCTAACAAAACTTATTCTGATTTCCTCTAAAACAGGGAAGACTGAAAATAGAGACTGGGACATTTCTGTGACTATGCTAAGTTTCTGTTCACATTTCACTTTGTTCATATCTGACACACTTAGCCATAAGCTTGACCAGAGTCTTCTGAAGTGCCTTTAAATGATAATTAGTTCAAAAACAACATATGATGAAACATAGCTTAATTAAAATAACTCTCAGTGGCTCTTTGAGGTTATTCAGACAAAAAGACTCAGTTTCCCCCTACAAAGGCAAAATATCTTAAAAATATCTTTAATGTAACTGCCCTAACAATGCTGCCTACATGATAAAGACAATTTGTTTAACAGGAAATGGTTATGTTTAGGAGTAGACTCACTGATATCAAGAAAGCAAAGTTACAGGTATTTTGTTTTGTACATGAATGTGTTTATACATGGCTCTTTTGTAAATGGATGGATTGATTCTGGATAATTCTGGATTCTGGCCAAATAAAATTGGGAATTTTTTGGTTGTTCCAGGTTTTAGCTAAGACAGGCTCTGGATGGTCTTGAAACAACAGTTGGGCACCTTTTCATTTCTGCCTCACAGTGCACTAGCTCACCTGTCAATTGTCTCAATTCTTTCTTTCTCCTTTACAGTCAATGTGCTTGAATTCAAGCATGGCATAACACTGTCAGCCCTTCCCTACTTGCCTTCTTCTTTTCTATTGACATCAGCTATTATCTTTTCCCCCATTTTCTCCCACCCTGCAGCACTTTTGTTCTAAGCGGAGAGTTAAATGCCAACTTCAGTCAGAAAAAGGTCCAGTTTTTGAACTGCTGCCAGGACCTGTATCTGCCGGGATACTATTTTCTATGTGAATTTGCATCACTACTTCCTCTATTTAGCTACTATTTAATAAGGTAAGCTGGCAAACAATACTGTTGGTTCAGGTGCAGTAAAACCAAAATCAAACAAAAAAATCCCCCAATTTTATTAAGTAATATTTTTTCAATGTGGAAAAATAATTCCAAAGAAATTAACACAATTTTGTTCTTACTTTTTATATTTTATTTATTTAGCATATAATGTACCATACATGGACGTCTAATAGATATTAACATTTCCCCAAGATTAAAAAAACACAATAAAATGTGAATGTTAAAAAGATCTATATTCAGATACAATGTTGTTCTTACTTAAAACACTCCTTTTAGAATAGATGACAAGTCTGAAGAAATGAATAAATGGTTCAAATGTATTAACAGTTCTGCATACCTACTGTGTAGCGCATCACAGAGAGCTGCTCGTTGCCATCTGTATGGATTGAAACCAAATCTCTTGTTTCAGCATCCAAAACAAACCACCTGTGAAGGAGAAATAGAAATGTTCGTGCAAGGTTACTGTGAATTTTATAAAATGACATAACTGGTTTGACTTCTGGTTAAATGTTGCCCTAATAATATATTAATAAATATGTTTTTGTTCACAATCATTTCTAAGAAAGTCTGAATTATCTAAAAACAGGGCATATATATTATTAAGTAACCTCTTCTTACGGCCTGGGCCACACTTTTTCTTTAAATATTTACTATTATTTTGCACCTAAAGGCTACAAAAGTTAAAATTGGCGATGTATCCAGATAAGGCACTTTGGGATGATTAAAATGCACAACAGGCCCATTAACCATCTATTAAAAAACCACTCACTTCAATGACAATAGGTAAGGTTGCCCCTGAATTTTAGTGACTGTATTGGCAATTGAAAAAAATGGTCCTGGAACTTGGGGCCTGTGGATTGCTCATCCCTGGCATATACAGATCTGTGATTTTAAGCATAGGCCTATAATGTTTGTACATAAGATTTATTTAACTTAACCAAATAAGGGCATCAGCACCAAGCAACATGAGCCCCATTGAGGACAATTAAGTACTAAATACTGGGAATTAATAAGAACAGCAACAAGGCACCAGTGTCTTAAAGATGCTTCTCTTCTTTATTTGTCTGTACTAAGGACTCAGTACCACAGATTAGTTTTGAGATCAGATCTTAGAATCACATTTTAAAAATTAAAACATAAACAGTTATCAGTAGTAAGAAACGTTCCTCACAAATACCTCCTTAAATCTCAACAATTTTAGTCACATCTGTTAAGAGTAAATTTATCAGCACAACACGGTGGGATACAACATGGTGGAAAGATTCATAATTTTAATGACCTTGAGAATGAACCTAGCATGAGTGTAAGATCTCTGCATAATCACTTTTGCTAGTGTGATGTAAGTTTGATATATCTTTTTTCTATAACTTTTTATGAATTTCATGTTATAGTAGCTGATGATATTATACAAAAAGTACAATTCTTAGCTGATTTCATGGGTAGTTTAAGAACCACAATTAGCAGCATTCTAGACTTTCTGAAATAAACCAATTTATTCCACAAACTTTTTGTACAGGGTCTGCAGTCAAAGATTCAGCAACATTTAAAATATATCATGCTTATGTAACAAACCCTCTAATTAGATTGTTGCAATGGCTACGCAAGCACCAAAATTTCTAAGTAAGAAAAAGCCTGAACTAAAGGCTATGACAAATGAGTTGACTGTAAAGCTCCCATTAGCACTGGCAAGGAAAATAAAATTCCATCTGGTGTGCAGTATATTGCTGTCCCTAATGTATCAGTAGTAGTTAGATACAGGCAGCAACATATGAGACAAACATTTAACCCATCTTTTCCTGTGAAACACCCTCTAGCTCACCTCCAGAACTTTTGTTATTTCTTTGGAAATCCTGGGTACTGGTACAAATAACATGGATGTATTTCAACAGGACAGCACAGATATAACAGCATCTCAGCTACTTTCTTCTCTCTTTCTGGCTCTGAATCCTTTCTTGACTGCACAACAGGAGGAAAAACTATCCTTCATGTCTTAGATACTAGTGCTTCTTATTCTACTGTCACAACGTCAACATTTTCAAAAATCTTTTGTCTTTCCCCGCTTAAATTTCCAATCAGTCTGTTTCTGAGCCCTTCACTATCATTATAGAATTTATTTCTATTCTCCCAAGTCTTTGTTCTTAGATCTCCTTGGAAGAGATGTGTTATGCAAATTTGGAGCCACTATATATTGCACACCAGATGGAAGGTATTTACATACCACACATCTTTCAGCATCATAAAAAAGCAATGGTTGTACTGGCAATGTCTCTTGGGAGGAAAGCCAACCTGATATGATAATCAAGTTTCAAAGAATTTGTGCACAAAGTATTCTAATAAGGGCTTTAGCCCTTCCTGTGAAGATTCAGACTGACTCAACAAAACAACTGTTCAGTAAAATCCCTTACTCCCAGAAGCTGAGAAAAGAATCAAACTAGTAACTGAAGCACTCTTGGAGCAAGACATTAATAATACTCACTAGAAACTCCTTGAACACTCTAATATTCCATATTATATTTTTTTAAAAAGTATGTGGGGGGAAATATTATGTGGTAGCATTTTTCACAAGAGATAGAATGATAAAGTTGTGATTCTTTCCTTTCTAGTCGTTTCAAACTCTAGCCGGCACCCCTCCACACATGCTTCTAATTTTCCAGTTGTTGACCTGTTTATTTTTAATATTTGCTCATCTTTATAATCAGTTACTTTTTGATTTTACTTATAGGGATGCCAATATATATGTACAAATTAACCCAGGGGTATGCCAAGTAGGTTTATTCTCTTGAACTTTACATGATAATTTCATTCTGATTCTTGCTTTGCCTCTTTCTGATTTTTGTCTATTAAAGCTGTCCTTGCCTATTCCCATAGCAGAGATACACACTTTCCTGGAAATAGATTTTACACCTCAAAAGGTTACCCAAATTTTTATATATTCTTCCAAAAGATTCTGTTGCCATTTTTCATTGGTCTGAAGTTGCAGACTTCTCTTTTCTGGCTTAAAAATGTGTTCTTGTTTCTATTAATATTGTGTGAATTCCTAACTATTCTAAGCCTTTTATCTTCTGCCAGAAAGTGGCTTTGCTCAATTTCTTTCAACACAGAATTGTTGTGGCTCCGGGCTTGGATTCAGCTCCTGTGATTGATATGAGTTCAAGTGAAGAGGTTACGTCAGAACAATTTGAACCAGCCTGGCTTACTGATTGGACTGATAACCAGGATGAGGAGATGGACGTGACAAAGGACGACAGACCTGATGTATCAGAATTGTCAGGACTTTTGATCTCCTCTGGTTCTTTATCTGATCAACAGCCGGGAATGGCTGACAGGGAAGTTTTGAGAGAGTCTTCTGGTGGAGATGAGAACTTGGAAAATTTGTGGTTAAATGTAAAAAATAGAAGACGGTTGAAAAGGCAAAATCAGCTGGAGCAAATGATAAGAGCAAGTCAGTAAATTAGCACGTTGCCTTAATGAGTATAAAAGGACACAGCTGGGCTGGTGCATTTCGCCAGAAACAAAATGACTATTTGAGTGAGGACGTTACAGCAAAGAGCTCTGAGGCTGAGGATTTATTGCCAGGACTGGTTTGCCGGACAGAGTAAGATTTATGCTGTGGTTTCTGCCAGCCGTTATCTAATAAGACTTCTTTCCGTTTGATTTAATTGTGAAACGGCTGCTTTCTGTTTTGTTCGTTTGAATTTCGAAGGGGAGTCATAACACAGAATTATGGTGAACAAAACAGACCACTGCCTTACTAAAGCAAAGCATTAGTTCCTATTGCTGCCACTTTCCCCCATGTCTGTGCACATCAGTGGCTGCTGCTTATTCTGAGGAACTTTCAGCATCCTTTGTCTTGGATCATTAGCTTTTTATTGCTGTACTACATTGTCTGGTATTTATTATCTGTTTTTAGCTTTGTTATCCACTTTTCTTGTTGTGAAATGGGCAGCTGGACGATTTTGATAGATGATAAATAAAAAACCTAATATTTTTCCCTAGGTTTCAAACAGGCCGATATTTGCATGACACACATTCATCATTTGCCTGTCTCTCCCCAAATGCCCATGCGATTGAGGCAAATTAAGTTTAAAAAAAGACTATATTGAAATTCTTTACAAATTGGATTACTAGTGACAGAAGCATTTGCAGGAAGAGATATTGAAAAAATGCTTCCCTAGAATGGCTAGCTATGGAACAGGAAAGAGAAATGCCAAATGAGTAGACAAATTTTAAAAAGATTATAAGCATGAGGTCACATAGCTAACATGAGATATATATTGCAGAGACTAAGAAAATTTAAGATTTATTTCTGTTCCACTGATTCAAGGACTTTGTTATTATTTATCCAATTTATATGCTGCTCATTTCACAGTGTAGTTGTAGTTATTTTGTCAAATGTGCAATATATTAAAACTAATAGGTATGCCAAAACATTTGATTACTCTTCTTAGGAATCCTTACAATGAGCAGGAAATACGAAAACAATTGAATCAGGAGAAACTGAGTGCTTTAGAATAAAGAAGTGAAAGAAGAATATATATTGTCTTGATATCTTATACAGTGAATATACTTAATGACAAGATAGGAAGATAAAACAGCTGGATTTCATTGAGTGCAGGCTGAAGCCCTATCAATTTGAGGGTGATAGCCAGATGATTAATTTCAGGGTAGAAACTTGCTAATATAGAATAAGGAGATTTATGAAAATAAAAACTGAAAGAGAAAAATCTGGGTTAATGTTAAAAAATAAGACAACCAACCAGCATAAATCCACAGCTGTTGGAAAAGAAATTAAAATGGAAGATAATTTTGCCTTCTTAGGACAATGGACAGCAAAAATAGATTAATTTTTGGAAATATGACAGTGCTATTCTTAGACATTATGAAAGATAAGGACATTTCTCACAAGTATCAGAATAGATGAAATAATTGTCTTTTCAATGATAATATATGGCTGTGAAAAGTGTGTACTGAGAAGAATAAAAGGAAATAAGACAGACACCTTCATATCATAAATCTGGAGATGGTTACTAAAATTACCATGGACTACAAGAAGAACCAATCAATCTGTCTTGAATAAAATAAAATGCATTGTTCCATAGGAGGAATTTTCAGCATACAGAAATCTCGGGAAAATTGATAGTAGTGGATGATGGACTAGCAAAATGATTATATTGTTTGCTACATTGTGAATCTATGCTGGTATTAAACAAGAAAAATCCAGAGGAAAAAATACTTTATTTACATTCTTATGGATGAATTTCTTGCACATAGAAAATTACTGTGACCCTAGCTCTTGTTTATCAGCAAGCTACCCCAAATGGGATTTTAAGTAACTATGATGGGGGGGGAGTCACTGTGGGTATTAAAAAGTACAGCTAAACAACATCAGATAATGCAATTCCACTTTTCTTAGGCCTATGACATTATCTGTTAATACTGACCATTTTAAATTCATCTTGTAGAAGCCACATTATTACTTAAAAAAACAAAACAATCCCAAATCTGTACTCTTAAAAGCCAGGTAGTTAGAAAACAGCCTTTTCAAATAGCTTAAAACCAATTTGCAGTTAAAGGTTTTATGTATGAAAGGCATAAAAATGGAAGCAGCTAACATGCTACCACAATTAGTGAATTTGTTGTGTGAAGATGGAGAGAAATAGTGGAAAAATGGCTGAAATGTTTTCTTTATAGAGCAATGAATATTATCACAGAAGGGGAGGGAAAAGGGGGGAAGAGATTTCTATTTAGGGAAATTCAGTACTGCAGCTAGTACAGGGGTGTCAAACTCAAGGCCCGGGGGCCGGATCCAGCCCACGGGATGCTTAGATCTGGCCCACGGGGCTGCCCCTGAAACAGTGAAGGACTGGCCCACGGTGTCTCTGCCAGTGAAAACAGAGTTTGCGAGGGTCATGTGTGGCTCTCCTGAGCTCCATTTTTTCTGGCAGAGGGTTGTAGGAGGCTGTCACAGCCGAAAATAGAGCTTGGGAGCCCATTTTCTCTGGCAGAGTGCTCTGTGGTGGCAGAGCCATCACAGTCCCTCCGACACGAGTGACATTGAGATGGCCACGCCCACCCTGGACCCCTGAGATCAAACAGAACCCTGATGCAGCCCTCAATGAAATCGAGTTTGACATCCCATAGCCAGTAAAATGACAATAGGAAATTATACTCAAATTATCTTCCATTTCCTATTTTAAATACTACCAAAATTACTAGAAATATTTTCTGTGCTATCTGCATTAAATTTTGGGTAACTCCAAGTAGGTCTGATGTTAAATTGTATTTACAACATGTAAATACTTTTTTAACAAACATGCAAGCCAGATGACACACAACTGCCATTGATTTTGGATCATCTGGTTCATTTGGAATAAAGAAACACATACTAAAAGTTTTGTGCTAATGAAAATAATAGAGAATCAGAATCGTGTACACCTAAATCTTGAAATATACCCCAGTCCTCAATTTAGGAGCATGATTGGGACTGGAATTTTCATTCTAAGTTGGTGCAGTTGTACAGCAAATCATCACATGACCGGATCAGACTTTATGACTATTTTTATCACGGCTGATAAGCAAATCATGGAGGTTAAGCGAATCACATGACGGTCATTAACTGAATTCAACTTCTTCAATTGACTTTATCAGAAGCTGGTTGAGAAAATCAAATATTAATTGTGTAACTGCAACACACTGCAACTGTCATAAGCATAAATCAGTTCTCAATCACCTAAATTGTGATCACGACTGTTGGGGTGATGTAATTTTGAAGATGGTTCATAAGTCATTTTTCCAAGGGCATTGTAACTTGAACTGTTGTTAAACAAATGATCATAAGTCGAGAACTACCTATGTCAATTTACTACCTAAACTTTCTTATTGATAGAATGTAAGCAACAGTATTCCCATGCAAAGCAGTCTCTAGACTAGAAAGCCTAAAGTTTGAATCGGCTAACATTTTCTTCTAAGCAATCCCATGCTCATATAGTGCATGACCTTTGAACATTCCTAAATACAGTAGCTGAAATAAAGAAAGCTGAAATACATAAAACATACTGTGATTAGTCTATGGCTAATTTTGTTACACTCTATATGAGATTTCTTCCTCACTACATTGTTCTCCCAATAGCTTTAGCAAACAGATCCTCTATTCCACTGAGTACTGTATCTTCACAGAATTATGAACAGGCTTCTTATTTTTATGCTATAAAATGTTTTGGAAACATTTTAACTCCAAAACATATATGATTAGGCCACCATAATGAAAGCATATGTACTATGAAGGTATATAGGAATGAGTTTGGCTTGTTTATTCATAAATATGAATGGACTTGTTCATTTTTAGTATTTTTTGAAAAAATCTTCCTTCTTGACGCTTCTTCTCTCATACATGAATTAACAATTTGAAGTCTTTCAGAAGTTGCTGAATTTAATTTCCAGGATATAAAACATGGAGTTTTTCTTGATTTTGGTGATCAATTAATCGATCAATCAGTCAGCAATCAGTCTTTCACCACTGACCATATTATTGAAGTTTCTAAAATTTAGTGTAGCATTTCCTAACCTTTCTGGATTAGTAGCCTGACAAGAGGAAGGGGGAATGGTTTGGTGTGAGCAGCAGGTGCACATGAGTGCATAGGTTCATTAGTGGCGGGTGCATGTGCCCAGCCCTTGCATGAGTGGGGCTACGACTGCCAGCACCCACAACTTACACAGCCCAATTGTGAATAGGCCATGGGCCAACTGTGAGCCTCGGCCCACAGGTTGGGGACCTGATTTAGTAGTATCAGAATAGACTCTTTGCCTCATAACTTTTGATGACATTATGATACAATCCACTTGTTCCAGCAAAGCAGGCTTGAATATGGTCAATACCTGAATAGATAATTACCCATGAATCCCATAATCTGCTTTGAGTTCCACAGTGGAAGACACTTGAACAAATATGCTAACTAAATTAACAACAGTAAATCACTATCAGAGAACAATTTCCAGAGGATTATATTTGAATAAAAGCATTACAGCATTTTTACCTTCCTGAGTGAGTTCCTATCGCTACCACTGTACCGCTTGGATGGAAGTCAGCACAATGTCCTGGTTCCTGAAAGACACATGTTGATCTTATGATGTAAGTTTAAATTGAATAATATATACACAGGCAATTATTCACTGGCCTGTCTCACCTGGATTAAGAGAAGTAAATAGGAGCGAATAGGAGTTCCAGTTTATGAAGGCACATGCTTTGAAAATACTCCACATATGTGGAACATATGCCACCCATTATACTATACTGATTTTAACCTCATGAGCTTAAACTAAATCTATGCAATCTGAAGATCACATCAAAATTTACTAAAACTAATTTAGGGATCAATGCCAAGGCAACTATGAACCATTTTAATAGCATTGTTTTTACTTATCTAATAATTTAGTAAAACATTGCCATTCATCTTCAGTTTAAATAACTAACTGATTACTCTAAGAGACATTTTGCATCATTACAGAATCATTCTCAGCAGGTTTTTCCAGCTAGACCAGCTGGCAGCTAAAAAGACCAAAGGAATTATTCATTCCCACTCCCCTGTGGTTCTTCAGACATAAATTGTGGCCATCCCCCACTGTTAAATCTTTTGAACCTAAGATTCCAAAGAATGACCTTCCATGCAAAGCTTATACTTTATTTCTGACTGATAGACCAGAGATGGGCAACCTTTTTCAGCCTGAGGCTGCATTTAATACTTCGTTTTTGTTCCAAAAACTGTAGTGACATGGTAATGATGCAGTGATGTTAAGGAGGAACAGGACATTTTCAGCTCCTTGCTTTCTATGTACAATAAGATATATTAAATCAAAGTTTTTTTAAAAAAACGGAAAAAAACAACAACCCTATTGTTTAATTTTCTCTTAACATAGAATATCTATTTAGAAAATACCCCATAACTATGCCTAGTATTCTCACAAAGGATGAGGCACATACATCTAGTAGCCTGGTCCATTCAAGAGTGTGGTCCACTGAATTCCACATACAAACTTGACGATCTTGAGCACAAGTTAAGAACAAGTCTTTGAATGGATGTGTTCCCAGGCCCCAGAGTTCATCTGTGTGGCCCTAAAAACACAAGGTTAATAAATGGGCAGATATCCATAATTATATAGCAAACAAAATATATCAAACATCTATAAATTTAAAGAGAAGAAAGGGACATACCTGTACTTCCACTTGAAAACCATCATTAAATGTTCCACGCAAAATGAAATTCCTTGATGTCCCAAGAATAAATTGATCAGCTTTGCCTTCTGCTACAGCTCTTATTGTCCCATACTGATCAGGAACCTATGGAAATCATATTTCCTTGAAATCCATTTTATAGATTACAAAGCATAATAATACTCTAAAATACTGAAGGTCACAATCATCTTTCTTTGTGCAAACAAATCTCAAATAGATTCAATGTTTCCTTCATCATCCTTTTAATACTTTTTTTATTTTAATCTCTCTCCTTCTCTTTTCAAAGATATGTGATGTATATTATATGATTTGATTGATAAATATGCATTTTTAAAAAATAATGTTTTGACGTTGTTCTTTCCCTGTTACAATCACTGTTTCCAATCCAGTCTTATTTCAGGGAAGATGGAACTTAGTTTCAAATTTCACTACTACAAGCACAAAATAATGCTAACTATCATTGCAGCTAGTAAAAGCTACCTCACTAGCTGACTACATATATCAAATTGGCATCTACTTACTAATTTTATTGGCCATCTTTTTAAAATAACTGTTTTGAAATTATTTCCTTTTCCCTTTAATTGCAGTTAAAACACCTACAGCGATCACTGTAATAAAATAAACTGCATTTTTGCTAAATTCAAAGTAAAATATCTTTAATATACAATATCTGACAGTTATTAATGTCAAATAAGGGGATTTTCAAAAATGATGTCCTGTACTATTTAGAATTTTAAGGTATGATTTTATTTTTCTTAACATGACTATATTCTGTTTTACGATTTGTAGACTATAATTATTGGGTTTTACTGTTTTTTTGCTTGCTGTCTCACAACTTGTTTTCATTTTGTTTTGTTTTTTGAGTTGGACAATAACTGTAAGAAAGCACAAGAGATCTTTCCATACAGATTACAAAACTTTAAACAAATCCATATTGTTTGTTTTGCTCTCTGTATAGGTAAAATGTCAAGTTATTATACCTAATAAATTACCTAATTTCATTACCTAAAATTAATGCAAAAGAACACAACTATTATTGTGTCCCATATGTAAGTTAATACTGAAAGCAATATTTTCCTATACTAATGAGATGGCAATTTATCCCAGATTCCTGCAGAAGAGGAATGTTCTAATCTTAACCTATAAAGAGAATAAAGCTATGAAGAGAAGAGACAGATCTTCTAAGGTTTTTTTAAGCTTCTCTGAAGGAGGATAAAAATCATTACTGTAATGACATAAATAATAAAAATGAGAGAAATTGATGGAATGGTACTTTTGTAATCTTAATTAATGCCTGCTCTTCAGCTTCCTTCATCTCAGCTCAAAAGCAGTTTCCCATTATTTGTTCACCAGTTATTTTTCTTACCTCTATTTCCCTTTCAGCATTCAAGTCATGATCCCACAAAATGATTTTTCTATCCTTCCCACCTCCAGTTAGCAGCATTCCATTCCTCATTTGACAGAGTGTGAACACACTGCCATCATGAGCTTTGATTTGTTTGCTGATTTGATACACACCTGTAATCATGTAAGAAACAGTACAGTGCCAATAGGGCATATTTGCCAACCAGCTTAAAATATTATTTAGATAAATAAGAAATAATTAGTGCTACATGTATCAATAAGAGATGTCTGAAGGAGGGTAGAATTTCAAGTTGAACAAAGGTAGCACTTCTTCAGTCTGGTCAAACTACATCTGAATAACTGCTACATGACAGTCTCCTTACATTAAAAATTAAATTTGATGACTAATTTTTAATAGAAGGTGAAAGAATCAGGAGATTGATATATATGTGTAAATTAAAAAAAGAAAATGAAAATTGAGCTACTGATGCCTACTTCTGTTAGTTAGAAGTCTAAAGAAAGTTTTTAAAAATGTGAAATTTCTTCTGGACAGAGCGGCTATAATACATTTTAATAAATAATAATAATAATTCTTCAGACATGCTTACATTTACTTAAGAAAAACATTTAAAAACATAGTTGGATGTTTCTGATTACTAAAAGATGGACCTAAGAGGAATTTACCTTTTTTTGGTAAACGGCAACCCCTGATCTTAACTTGTGAAAGATATCCCATCCAATACCTGTAAAAACTAACTAGTGAAGAATGTAACTCAACATCTTTATTGTTAATTCAACTTAACAAAAAGGAAATAGCCAATTGCAAGAATAAAAAGAAACGGAAGAACGATACTCAATCATTCATAAACCACAGGAAAGTATTTAGAAAACTTATCCTTGGTCATTTGAATTCCCTGCACTGGTTTTACCCTCTTCTACATGGTAACTATAAGATCTTTACGTGATCAAAAACATACTTCACAGTTAATTCAACTATATTCTTGGTCATCAAAGAAGGAATCAATAGGAAAGAGTTAAATTATTGTTCAGTCGCTAAGTTGTGCCCAATTTTTTGCGACCCCATAATCACAGCACATTAGCCCTCTGCCCCATCCTCCACTATATTTGGGAGTCCACCCAAATTCATGTTCATTGGATCGATGTACCCTGCCATCCGAGGGCTATAGCTGATAACGCCATGTGATGTTTTGCTCTTTGAGTTATCAGAAAATTGCAGGAGCTGGTGTCAACCTAATTACGTGTGTGTGTGTGTGTGTGTGTGTGTGTGTGTGTGTGTATAGAAGTTCTCAGTTTGGCTTTAATGTACTCAAGCTTGATGCCAATGCTGTAGTTCACCACTTCCTGTCAGGAATGGTGCTTAGCTTCTGCTGTCTCTGGAGGACTTTGCTCCATAGATCAAGTAAAATCTGAAAAGGAAGAGAAGACATTTTCTCTACAACATAGGAAGAAGTTTTGTGTCCTGCCCTCTAGACGGAAGAGATGGAGTTAACTTCTTTTGCTGTTAGCTCCCTTAGAGCCTTTTCACATATATTCCCAACCTATGTACTTGAAAAGAAAAGGAACTGAAGTTTTATAGCCATAAATTACTACTGACTTTTTTTCTTCATTTTTTTTTTCTCGACGGATAGCAGCGTTAAAAATGAATATTCTACTGAAAGTACCATATTATTTTTCAGACAATTCCTATAAAATTGGATAAGAATTTTTTTCAGGAACTGAATAAAATAGTTGCAAAATTTATATGGTTGGGTAAAAAAGCACAAATAAGTTTAAAGATGTTACAAGATAGTAGAAGTAGAGGTGGCCTTGGACTTCCAAAATGGGAATTATATTACCAAGCAGCAGTTCTATTATGGGTAAAGGAGTGGATAAATTTAAAAAATAAAAGAATCTTAGCAATTGAGGGCCACGACCTTCAAGCAGGGTGGCATGCCTTTCTATGAGATTAGAAAAAACAAGACTCATTCATACTTTCACAGACATTTAATAAGGGAATCACTATTACAAACTTGGGAAAAGGTAAAAAAAAATTATATGAAAATACCAAATTGGGCTTCACCTATGGAAGCAATACTATATCCAAATATAAGGGATACAAAAAAATGATTAGATATGAAGAATTATTAGATAATCAGGGGAATCTAAAAACAATTGACAAGTTAAAAGAACAAGATATCATTATAGATTGGTGGTCATACTTACAAATTCAGACAAAATTTAGAAAAGATTTAGAAGAATAAGGGATAGAAAAGAATTTGCAACCACTGGACCAAATTTTGACAGGCAAGGAGGTAAAATTTATAATAAGAATGTATAATTATTTATTGGAAGTGGAACTAGAAGAAGAAATAGTAAAGGGATCAATGATTGCCTGGGCAAAAAACGTAGGTCACAATATAAATTTAGAGGATTGGGAAAAAATGCGGATTAGTAACTGTAAACTGACATTGTCAACAGCATTTAAAGAAAATCAGTACAAAATGTTTTGTAGATGGCATCTAGCTCCAGCAAGACTGGCTGAAATGTATCCAAATACAAAAGCAGAATGTTGGAAGTGTACAAAGATGGCTATTAGAAATTGCAGAACATAAATTAGAACTCAAACTGGAAATATTTTTACTAGGAATAATTAAGGGAAAATTTAACAAGGTTATCTGATACATCATTATACATATTATAATGGTGGTGAGAAAAGCCTTCGCACAGGGATGGAAAAAGGAAAAGATACCATCTGAAGAAGACCTGATACAAAAAATAATGGACTGTGCGGAAATGGATAAATTCACAGCGGAATTAAAAGGCAGATTATTCGGACTACTATGTGGTTTGGGATAGGTGGTACAAATGGGTGGAAGATAGAAATAAGAATTGATATTTAGGTATAAATGGAGATATATGTATTAATAACAACACGAATGCTGTTAATGTAGAGATTTATAATTTTGTTTTTAAAAAATAAAATAAATTACTACTGACTTCTATAGTACCCATATAAGTAATTTAAAGCTCCAAATTTTGGACACACTTACTTTATATCTAACTTAACATCCAGATTAATTTTGGATTTGAGTCACTAATCATATACTATTAACCAATTTTGATTAAAATAAATATTTGGTCTGAATTATCTCATCCAAGTTTTCCTTTTCAGTGTTTATATCTAACAAACTTCTAATTGTAACATCTATATAGACCATCAACAAATGTGCTGGTTGAAATGGAATTAAGTGTGAGATACAAAAAGAATTAGTGCATAAAGGCTTTGCATATAATGTTTTGTATACATATTTATATTTAGAAATGTCTGAGTAACATTATTAAACTTTAAGATTAATACTTAAAAGGTCATCTACTAGTCATAGTAAATCAGTTATCATTCATTCTAGAACACAAATTAAAAAGCAAATGTATGCTTAACTTCAAAATTTGGTGTAAAAATCCAAGTAAAGCGCAAAATGTATACTTCATTTAGACTATTTTACAAAGATATGCAGTTTTTTTCTAGATGTATGCAGTGAGACATACTTACCATTTGGCCTTACCAAGACCAAATCTTTATTAACCCCATGGTAAATTCATAAAAAGACCAACTCAACAAAACCTGGATCTATTTAAATATTGTTTTAATTATAAAAAAATTGCTGTATATAATAATGTATTATTTGTTTTTCAGTTATTATAATATTAAATGCACTATCCATGGCATAATTATGCTTTTACATTAATATTTTCTTTAGAAACAAAGTTCACTGAAAATATACACTTGCAGGTAAAATGTCATGTACTGAAACTGTTTTTTCTGGCATGCCTATGTACAGTCCAGCATTTAAATTAGCTGCCAAAGAAAATAATTATCTTTGGATTTAAGAACTACCTTAGAGCTCAGCAGTGCCAGACATGCATTTTCCTGGTTGCTAGTAATAATTGTTTTCTAAAAAAAATTAATTGAAATGAAATATAACCTCTAAAGCATATTTAACTTAAAAGTCAGAACATTAAAATTAAAACAAGGTTTGGTTACAGTAGTTGATGATTGGCCAGGTTAAGTATTGCTGAAATTCTACATTATATTTTTCTCTTTCTTTCAAAAGTTTATTCATATGAAAATTAATATTGATAAAGGAGAATATTTGTAGCTCGGGTTTAAAATGAAGAGTCTTTGCAAGTCAGTAGAATATAAACTGAAAGCAAATACCACGTCTTACTAGCACTGATGATGTTGCCCAGTTTGGGTAATGAAATGTTTGCATAAAACCACCAAGCTCAGAAGAAACAGCATTCTATGAAAATATTTTATCCACTGTTATGGTTCATAAGTTAGAAATACTGCATTGCTCAGGCACATTTCTTATTCTAAGTCCTGATCAGCTATAATAGCAAGTTGTATAATCTATTTATATCTATTTATATTTTTCATGAGTTGATAATTATGAATAGCCATATTAGAAAAGACTGATGATATAACTAATCAAAGATTCTAATAGCATTCAAAATAAAATGCAGTCAGGAAGTCCACAAACAAGAAGGCAACAGTTTACTGTTGTATCACCTGTCTTTTTAAATATGTATTACTTCCCAGCAACAAATATTCAATGGCAAAGAACAACTTCAGAATTTCTAGATTTGAAACTAGCATGTAAACACCATTAGAAACAGACAGTAATGTAGTAACCTGTAGTTGCAGATTGTAGCCGCAGTTTTTGGCAGCAAGTTTTTAAACTAATTCTAGACTGTTCTTTTTATCTACCCTGATTCTAAAATATTCCTCAATCATATTTCAGTTTGTTCTAGATATTAAAACTAGAAAAGTTTGCTGAGAAATTTATAACTTGAAACAAAATTAATCTAAAATGTTCAGCAGGGGTTTAAAATTCTTTTTTGATGACTTTTCATGTACATTCAACTGAAAAACTAGCCATGAAAAGTTAAACACTGATAGAATTTAGTATAGTATAGTATTACATCAATACTTTTGTTGAAAACATAGGCTATCTGCATTCTCAGAAACATACAAATATCATTTGATCTCCAATATCTATTGTATTTTTATTAAACTTGAAATATATTTTCATGATATAGATAAATCTGTAAAGAATAAGTGTGATACCTTTTGATCCTTTTCCTAATGTGCCTTCTACAGTAGTTTTGCTCCATATAAGCAATATCCCACCTGAATCACCAGTGAGAACTTCTCCATTGCCTAAAAATGCTAAGCACTGAACAAATTTGGGTTTGTCATATTTCTGAAAAACAAGAGAATATATTTAGGGCTTTCTGTGTGAACTATATATGCATATAACCTCAATTCAAACAGGTTTACTGGGCTTGGGCTTGGTACACTGTCTTATTAGAACATGTTAACATACATATGAATATATTTATGTGTGTCTATTTATATATCTCTATATCTATCTATCTGGATGAAGGTGTATATACCCATATACATACACCAAGAGCCTTGGTGGTGCCGTGATTAGAGTGCAGTACTGCAGGCTACCTCTGCTGACAGCCGTCTGCCTGCAATTTGGCAAGACTGAATCTCACCAGGCTCAAGGTTGACTCAGCCTTCCATCCTTCCGAGGTGAGTAAAATGAGGACCCAAATTGTTGGGGGCAATATGCTGACTCTGTTAATCACTTAGAGAGGGCTATAAAGCACTATAAAGTGGTATATAAGTCGAAGTGCTATTGCTTTTGCTATATACACAAACACACACACATACATGTATACATACATACTATACACACACACACACACAAAAACATTACATGCTATTAAATCTCCTATTTTCTAAGTAAGAATTATTACGAAGAAGAGTCCCCCTAAGGCCTTTTTGGGAAGAATATAATGTAATCAATGTACTTTCAAAAATTCTAATTTACAACTTCAGGAAATTTGCCCAATATAAAGATTCTTACCCCAAATATTCCTTGTTTCCTTGTTAATGAATTTGTATTCCACGTCCAGAAAAAGATATGAGATTTGCCAGATGTTATTATTGTATCTTTATCAGTTGGATGGAAAGCTACTGCCAGGACAACTTCATTTGTAGTCTTTTAAAAGAAAAAAAGGAGTTGTTTTGGTTCTTATAAGTAACTGGAGAAACGCTTATGTACACAGAAACACAAGACACAATAAGGAAGCAGATTTGCTAATTTGCCTTGGCTTTGATTCTGGCCACTGCCCCTTACACTGATGAGTGTCTTTTGGACTTCTTTTTAGCCCTAGAAGAAGCCTTCACTGCAGTGGGGGAAAGGGCCTCTCCACGACCTGATTCCCCTTCCATTATCCTGTCTAATAAGGTCTCTAGTCTCTGACGACTTTGTCTTCCCTTCAAAGACCAGGCAAAACGACATCGTGCTGTGAGGCCTTTTAGACAGTCGGGAGACCGGTCTACCATGCCAAGCCGTTAGCCCCTATCAGCTGTTCAGCGCAGATTGCAAGGGGTTTCTTTTGGCAGCGCAGGAATAATCTGAAAGCTTAAAAGAGAGGAATTGGCCTGGCTGGAGGCAATCGCTACCCTGCCCACTCTCTGCAATCTCTCATGATCTGTTGATGGCCGCTTGAGTGCTCTCAGTGCCAGGAGAAATTCCCGGCCCTGGAATCACACAGGAGGGGGTAAGAGCCCTCCCCATCCCTCGCAGCATCGCTGGCCCTTGGAGCGTAATTCAAACTTTCTTGCTGTTTAAACAAAGTCAGCTTGCCAAACACATGATTCTCAAGCTCTCAAATAAGAGAGGTAGTGAAAACATGACTAACTCTGATGAGGGACTGAGTCGAAAGCTGGGTAACCATGGCAACGGAAGCAAGGCTAACTGCTTGACAGACTCAGTCCCATTACAAAGGAGGCGGAGTCTACCCTGAGCTGGACTCTCGCAGCAGTCTAACAGAGAATACATTCCATTATTTTGATTCATGAATAGAAGCCACAGTTTGTATTTTTTAATTTCATTTCTTTATCATGTCTTTTTCTCACAAATGCTTTTTCCTATTAACTTAAAAAACTAAATTAACTAAGTCTGTTGGACACTGTCCAAAATTGTCTTTGGTCAGTTGGGCAGCTATATACATATGATTAATAAATAAATAAAAATAAAAACACTTCAGGCATTTGATGGAAGTTTTCCAAGAATGCTTATACCGTTTTAAATCTATAGGTTATTGGGTGTATCCAATTGATGTCTTCTAACTCTGTTGACAGAAAGCTATTTGGTCCAATTGACAAATTCATTTAGTGGAGTGGAGATATGCTATAAGTTGAGTAATTGTATCACTGGAGTGATACATACCGAAGGCATCGTTTCTTGCTTTAGCCACAATACAAAACTGTACATTCCTCTCTGAAAAATTAGAAAAATTACCAAGAGGAATAATTGAATTTAACATTATTCACATAGCAACTATTTGTTTTGAAATTTTTCAAATTTCCAATAAGGTATTACCAAGCAGATTCAATACACTTTGGCAACTTTGATTAATACATCTAAGCATTATTTACCTTTATCTCTGCTACTTTTGATTTCTTCTGCCAGTCCCAAACAGTCAGCATGTGTTCATTAGAATCATCAATCACACACAAATGTGTACCCGAATCCTTGCAAAGAAGTTTTGATAATAAAATTCACGTCATCCTGTTATATAATGTCCTCATATGTTTAAGAATGCAATAGTTTTCAACCTCATTTTTTATGCATAAAGATAAAATACATAAGCCAGATGAAGTCATTTTTTAGTCAGCTTTATTTTTAAATTTGACTCTCACCTAAAAGTGAATGTTGATGCAGCTTTTGTTTCAGTCATAGTTCCTTGGAATACTAGTATTATTAGTATAGGTAACAAACAAAGTATGCGCCATGCATATGCAAATACCTAAATCAAGTGGCTTTGCATTAAGATTGGGTTTATACAGACTTTAATATGAATTGCTATCTATGTGTTTTAGAATTGTTTCATGATGGGTTAAACCAAACTTTCCTTGCTAGGCAATGATTTGTAAAATTCTTCAACTAGAAGTAGAAACAATATAGCATGAGAAAATCATTCTTTTTTTATATTACTCTAATGCCTAAAGTTCTTTATAAAATGCAGTTGATCATTTACATTTGAAATGCAGATTTAACAACTGAATGGAATAAAGAATTAGAGTGAACTATTAAGAACTATTAACTATTAGGTAATTGAGACAGTCTGTACAGTCAGTGATAAACAAATGATAAATCAATGATAAAGTATAAGTGCCAAAAACTTCCACAGATTTTATCAATTCAATAAAACATAATTGTGCAATTATTGGCAATGTAGATTAGGAATGGATAATAATATGAAATGCTCATATAAAACTGTAAGAATGATTTATCTATCTTCCTTCCTTCCTTCCTTCCTTCCTTCCTTCCTTCCTTCCTTCCTTCCTTCCTTCCTTCCTTCCTTCCTCCCTCCCTCCCTCCCTCCCTTCCCTTCCCTTCTCCTTTTCTGCATTAAACTAGTAAAAGTGAAAAATAGCAAATGAAATAATGCATTTGTGTCAATAAATTCCAGCATGACATTTGAAAATACATAATTAAAAAAATCACCGCTTAAATGCTCTTTTTCCCTTTTCCTATAAAAATACTCATATTGTATAAAGGGAATAAAAAAGACAAAATTAGTAAGTGGAAACTGAATTAAGTGAGTTTCTTTCCTTAAAACTAATGCTCAACTTTTAAACACTATGATGGTATATATTTGATAGAAAAGATGAAAAAATATTTTTGGGCATATGAACAACATAGCATATGAGAAAATTCAGCTCAAATGCCTGTACATGGTTTTTTCAACCTTTTCGTTGTTTTTACTGCCATCCACATTTTTTTCTTATCTTGGCTTTTAATAAATAACATATATCTTAGTCAGAAACCTTGTAAATATGTTATAACCTCAAAACATCAATTTGCAGGGCTTCATACATTTACTAAAATAGTAAATAGTAGCTATTTTTTGTTTCTGCTTCTCCTTAGAGAATACTGTCTACTGTGGCCAAATTGTAAGTTCTACAAGTAACACTCCAATAAAATGGCACAAAAATAAACCAAGATAATTACTCATGACAGATAAAATAAATTTCATAAAGTTATATTATATGAAATGCTAATTATGATTCTAATTAATGAGACTTGTAACTATTTATCTATTACTTATTATTTATTATTGCAATTTTTATACTATAAGCACTACTATAATAGAAGGGTATTATTTCAAGGAACAGCATACTTAATAATTGTAAAAGGGCAAAAAGGCAAAACAAAGTTGTTTTTTTCTATGTGTCAACATTTAAATCAGCTTCAGAACTTAAATTAAACTTTTGTATCAGGGCTTGCTAAGAATAGATTTCTTATAGGACAGAAAGCTTTCTATAGATGGTAAAGTAAATATATCACATTAAGCTATATTGCCATATTGGTATTACTTTCAGTTATATTCCCTTCCCTGAGCAATAATTTTCTATTCACTAGAGAGGAGTAAGCTTGGGATTCTCGAAACTGTTGAATGTCAACAGTTTTATCATTTTTTATTGTAGATCAAACAGACTGAAATTAAGAACCAGTAATACTCTGTTCTAGGCAGTCAGATTATATAGCATCATTTATTTATCTATTCATTTATATGCCTTCTATGCTTGCAACTCTAAATGGCTATTTATTCATATATCTATAGTTACCACTGTAGTTTATTATTGGATTATTCATATAAAATATCTAGTTAAGTCAGAAATAAAATTTAGTTTATTTGCCTGATCCATGACATTCTGTTATAATCCAGTAATGACTAGTTTTGCTACCAATTCCAAAAAGATGGCTCACAGTGTGTGGGGTGAAATCAGACACTTGACTGCAACTCTTTAAGGCAGCTCTAATTGCAATACTACCAGTAACTGTTGGAGGCAGCTTTGTTCCTAAAACTACAATTTCTTGGAACAATCATTGCTAATGAGTAAATAGGAAAATAATGGATACAAACCAAGTATAAAAAAGAATGAGATACACTGGCACTGGAAATACCAGAAAATTGACTTCAAGAAGAGAGCTCCTTGTATAAATAAATATCCATAGCTTCATTAGTGTCTACACAGGAAGATATCAGACTGGGAATAGCTCTGCTAGATGCAATGTTAAAATAGGTGAGCAAAATATTCACAACTATTTATATAGACACACTCAGCTGCACACATAATGCATTGTTTGTTAAACAAAGGCATGACATTTTCCTTACTGCTTTCGAAAAATCCAGACATCCCACTCCACGTTCAAAAGTCCCAAGGCCAATAACCTGTAGAGTCATTAGGCTCACTGAATCCCATACTCTAACATGGGGCTGCAAAGGCTGTAAGTAAAAATAATTTGAAACAGGTGATTACCGAAAAGATAAAAAGAGGCCTTTCCAGTAAGCAGATATTGATTTGTATAAAGACAATAATCTTATCCATATCTAGTCTAAAATGTCTCAGATAAATGAATCTGCAGATAAATGAAGCTGCAGCTTCCAACTATCACTGAGCCATAAACACATCAAAAAGTACTGAAATGTTTTAAATAATACAAGTAAGGAAAGATATAGTTAAGCAGTAATACCTCAGCATTTAGATTAAGGACATTTATTGAAAAAATAGACAGTAATTCAGATCTATGCAATGTGAAATTCATTCATATCATAGAGATTTTTCATGTTTTTCTTCCCATTGCACATCTTCCTTTAAAAATGGCATAAGACAAGCAGGTACAGAAGAAGTCTGGCTAAAATAAACTTTTCAAGATTTATGTGGTCAACTGGAGACTTTTTTGGGAAATACACATTGCATAATGCAATTTAAGATAACATGCACAAATTATACCTTTGAATTATTCATCAGACAAATGTAATAGTAAAAATGAAAAATTCCCAAGACTCTTTCCAGAATCAGAAACCAACTATTGAGATAAATAGCAATAGCACTTAGATTTATATACCGCTTTATAGTGCTTTAAAATCATTAAAAACTTACTCTTCCATCTTTATCCACTCCAGCTAGCTGTCCAGTTGCTATCCTGATTTTGTCTGGATGAACTGCAAGGCTAGAAGAAATAATCTTATTAGAAACACTACATTCTTTCACTCTAACTACCTATCTGAAATTGGGGGAAAGTATCTGTCAGTATATGTCCATGTATATTTTAGGGAAATAGCAGCATACTGTTTATGAATCCAGACTACTCTATTCGAAATGTTAAACAGGACTTGTTTTGTGCCACCCTGATGGACTTATATCATCTTGTTCATGTGATCCACAATCAGCACATGGGCACAATCAAGGCCTTCACATTTTTCTCTTTCAAAATCAAAAATTTATAACTGATAGAAATGTTACACCAATATTTTGATTTCAACTACCTGAAAATATTTATATTTTATATTTACTACACCACTATTTTCTAAGGAGCGTATTAAAACTAGGGATTGTTCAGATAGTGGAAAAAGATTTAAAACTTAATTAGGTATACAAATTCATAACTTAATCACTTATTAATGCTGAGGCAATATGGAGAGAGTGCAGATTATACTAGTTTAAGTAGCTATTACCAAGGAACAGCTGAAACAATAACATAGGACTGGTAAATTCTTCAATAAAATTAAATATGAAAAAGACTGCCTCTTAATTCTGGAAGAAACCACATGATTTTACACATGGTACATGAGTGTCTTCATCATTGTTCTTGGCACATTTGCATATTGGATGTTGGAAACCAGGCACATGGCAAATAGCATGAAACTATCTCTTTAACAGTAACTGAAGCATGAATAATGGAAGCATATACTAACCATTTAACACAATCCGTATGACCCAAGTAATGACGCTGAGTCCGCTCTTCATAATTAAACAGTATTACCACAGATGCTATGAAATATACTATTTCTCCAGTAGGTAATAGGTAAACATTAGCTCGACAGTCCCTGCCACGATAACCATATCTTTTTTTTTAATGTCAAGGTTTTTCAAAATGAATCAGCATTAATGATGGAAGCTTGTGCTATAAACATTTATGGTAATGTTTCTCTCATATGTTGCCTATATAGTCTTAAGAATTTGACATGCCCTTCTACTCCACTCCTTGGAATTTTGTGCCTAAGAGACTTGTTTGGAGTCCACATTGACATCTGAATCTGCCATTTGAAAGTCAATTGAAAGACAATTGAAAGTCCCACTGAAACTTCTAACTGAAATTTATCATTTCACAAGACTGATATATTTTTTCAAGCTTGTCTGACAGCTGCACAATTCAATTCAGTTTTTAGTATTTATGAAATCATTTTTGCATTCTCGCTGACATAAATTCATCTGAATTTATGAATTTATCTTTTGAAATTCATCTTTTAAAAATTTTTGTATTGTTTAGATCTTATGTTTGGTATTTACATTTATTATATCTACATATTGTTTTTTATATATTGCCCCAAAAATGTAGAATGTAATTAATAAAGATTATATACTTTATGGGGAGAAAATGGCTCTTTAGATGGAGAAAATATCTCTGACTCTATAGTAAGAGATAGGAGACTATTATAAAAACATGTCCATCTATAAACCAAAATAATGGACTTTTCATTATGTAACTTAATCCATTTTTCAGCACTGAGAGCATATGCACCAAGATCAAACACAACCCTGATGCGTCCCTCAATGAAATCAAGTTCGAAACCCCTGATTTAGATGAATGTATTCTATGACTATTATTAAGTGTTATACCTTATGATTCTTGACTCTTGACGAATGTATCTTTTCTTTTATATACACTGAGAGAATATCCACCAAGACAAATTTCTTGTGTGTCCAATCACACTTGGCCAATAAAGAATTCTATTCTGTTCTGTTCCATTCTATTCTATTCCAGAATATATGTCAGCAAGATTTCCTGATGTTGCAGACCTTAAACTATATTAGTTTTACAAGCCCCTCTAAAAGTAATGTTCAAAAATTTCATAAATTTGTCTTAAGGGGAAAGACATTAGAATACTGATTATGACCTTCAGGGTTTCAATAGAAGAAAGTTAATTTTAAATTTATATTTGAAATAGAATAATTCAATAGTCAAAATCTGAAATACCAAACATAATTAGTATGCTAGTAAGTACATGCTGCCTTGATGTTTTTATTTACCATGTTTAATGTTATGCCACACTTTGTGATAATGAAGTCTTAAAACAAATATATGACAAAACTACGGGGCCACAGATCGGCTGCCTGAGCTATGGGCCGGCATGCAGGCATGTGCACATTCAACTCTCCTCTCCCCACAAGCCAGGCCAACAAGCCGCAAAGGTTGGGGATCACTGATCTACAAGATATTTAACAGCAAATCAGCCTAGCCAAAACTGATAGTCATGAACTGAAAGGATGTCAGCCCCACAAGATAAGTCAGATATGTAAGGGAATATAGTCAATGTAAGGACTATTAGAACTCTATTGTTGCAGTGTATTATAGAATTGTGAAAGCCTGCCAAAATGTTCCACTATACTACGTTATACCACACAGAATCGTGTTGATTATTCTGAATCTTTTATCTTTTCCCCAGATTTCATGTATTATCTATTTTGTTGATAACTTTGTATTCCTTCACTAGCTCTGCCTCTCTTTACAGCAGCAGAAGCATTCATAAGTCTGTTTCCTTCAAAATAATGAAAAATACAGTTCCTCTGTAAGTTCTGCACCTTCGATAAAAGTATGTTACATCACAATGCAAAAGAGGTGGAGCCTGTATTGTGGTAGTGCTTTTGTCAATTTTCCCCACTTTTTCATGTATCCTGTGGACAGCCTTGCTGAAAAAGTAACTTATATGAAGAAACTGAGTTTATATTCAGTTTATAGTACTGCTTGTTACCCAATTAAAAATGTATCAATGCTGCATTCACATATTTGTGTCCCTACAAGTATGTACAGTATTTATCTGAAAGGCAGTCTAGTTTTCCTACTTCCACATGAGTCACCATTAAAATGGGATGATAGTCTGAGATCCACTGTAAAACAGTTTTCTTTCTGTAACATTAAAAATTATGATACCATTCATTTTGTTATTCTGATCTTTCAAACTCATCGGGTGGTCTTCACATTAAGTATTTTCTTCCTGCATGCTGCATCTGTATTTATCACATAAATACAATTGAGCGAGTCCAGAAGTATTTTACCAGAAAAGTACTACATTCCTCTATTCACAACAGAATACCCTATAGCACCAGACTTGAGATTCTAGGCTTAGACAACCTTGAACTATGCCAACTAAGATTAGACTTAAGCATAGTATGTAAATTTTTATGTTACAACGTATTACCAGTTAATGAATATTTCAGCTTTAACAACAACACTACAGCGCATAACAGATATAAACTAAATGTAAACCACTCCAAACTCGATTGCAGGTAGTATTTCAGCAACAGAGTGGTTAATGTCTGGAACTCACTACTTGATTCTCTTGTTACCTGCTCAAACCCCCACTCCTTTACCCTCAAAATAACCTCTATTGACTTCACCTCATTCCTAAGAGGTCTGTAAGGGGCTTGCATAAGCGCACAATCGTGCCTACCGTCCTTGTCCTATTGTCCTCAATTATTAGTTCCTATTTCTTGTATTTAAACTTATGTTTATTCTTATTTCTGTTATATTGTAAGCTTTTGACAAATAAAATAAATAAATACACCTTTTCTGAGATTGTAGATGAGTAATGATGTTCAATGGTTTAATGGTTTAGATCAGGGGTGTCAAACTCAAGGCTCGGAAGCCAGATCCAGCCCACAGAGTGCTTAGATCTGACCCACAGGGCCGCCCTGGAAATAGCAAAGGACCGACCTGCGGTGCCTCTACCAGCAAAGTAACCAGTCCTAATGTTCCTTTTTATTCGTATCCATTTCATGAATTCATAATCATGTTTATACTTATCTATCTAATACTTGCTTGACAAAATAAATAAATAAATAAATAACAGAGTTAGGGAGGGCTCTGTGCGGCCCTCCTGACCTCCCTTTTCGCTGGCAGAGGGTTGCAGGAGGCCATCACAGCCAAAAATGGAGCTCACAAGGGCTGAGGGTGGCACTCCCAAGCTCCATTTTCGCTGGCAGAGGGTTACAGGAGGCCGTCACAGCTGAAATGGAGCTTGGAGGTCTGTTTTCGCTGGCAGAGCGCTTGGACCACCACAGGTGCCCCTCAACACAAGTGACATCACGCTGGCCACACCTACCCCAGCCCTCTGAGATCAAACACAACCCTGATGTGGCCCTTAATGAAATCAAGTTTGACACCCATGATTTAGATGATTGTATCCTATGATTATTATTAAGAGTTATACCTTATGATTCATGACTCTTGATGAATATATCTTTTCTTTTATACACACTGAGAGAATATCCATCAAGACAAATTCCTTGTGTGTCCAATCACACTTGGCCAATAAAGAATTCTATTCTGTTCTGTTCTATTCTATTCTATTCTATTAATGAAAATGTAGTTTGTATATGGCTTTGGTTTGACATTCTGATGGCATGCAAAAATTACACACAAGGAAAAGTAGACCTCAAAATAACAAACAACAGACACCTCCCTGATCCAAGAAGGCAACTGCTATCTTTATAACTGATGGTAATCCAGCGCTTAACAGCAGGAAGAAATATAGGGCTCTAAAGTAACTATGGGAAATGTCTTTGTGAAACTATTTTTTAAAAAACAAAAGGAGTAATTGAGTTGGTGATTGGTTGCTGCAAGGAAACTCACATCCAAGGAGTTACAGAAGACAACAGTATTTTTTTCTCCCTAAGAGATAATTTATTAATTTTTATCAAATTAAGAAAAGCTTAAAATAAGGCAAAATTGGAAGTTAGATTTTAAAGAGAAGAAGGAAAAGCAAACTATTAAAAATATAAAGTGTTTTCCTTGTGCAATAAGGATACACCCACTCCAGTTTTAATTTCTCAGGGGGCAGCTCTGTCTTGATTTCGTAATATTTGTCAACATCTGAAGGAAGAAACATTGTGATGGGCCGTCCCCGCATGAACATCTTGATATACTCGCCTTCTGTTAAAACAAAAACCGCATGCCAGAATGAGAATGCTTTGCAAACAAAAATATATTAGATTTAGTAAAGAATTATAAATTTGACATCAAGCTCCATTAAAGTACAAATTTGAGACCCAAAATGCACAAACAGAATTACAAAAGCATAATCTCATTAATGACAAAACATTCATAATAATGTTAGTGAACTGGTGGCTCAGAATATTGGTGCTGGCACAGTAGAAAACATCTTTTATCCAATTCCACAACTTTCTCCTCTATTAAGTGCATAAGAGAATTCTTAGCTGATTCTAAAATGTCTGCATTTTTTGTATTGCTTATTTGTTCATTTTTTTCTTATTGTCTTTCTGGTAGGTTTAAAAATTATAAGCAGAATGAGTCAAATAATTATAAAATAAATAATGCAGGGGCCAACATCTGAATTAAAATGTAAATGAGCATCAATAATATTTTACTTTAAAGATCAAGAATATGCAGAGTATGCATATCCTAAGTAGGACATTGCACTATTCCAACAATTATCAATTGCTCTAGTATAGGGGATGCCAACTGCACCAACTTTAAGCCTGGCGGACTTCAACTCCGAGAATTCCCCAGCCAGCTTTGTTGGCTGGAGAATTTTGGGAGTTGAAGTCCGCCAGGCTTAAAGTTACCAAGATTGGAGACCCCTGCTCTAGTACAATACACTTGTGTGCTCTGAAATATCCACAGATATGCTGCATCATTACTAGAAGTGGACTGCTTCGATTTCTCCTCTATTATCCTAGAAACCTGGGACATATCTCAGGAGTTCCACCTATGGGATGAGTATTGTGAGATGCCACCTGGAAGTTCTAACTCTGTGTCCCATGAGATACAAAGAGTTGAAAAGTTCTGGATTATTCAAATAATTATAAAATGACTCCATCTTTCGCAAATGGACATCACTGAAATTGGCTTAACCCCATTTCTTTCTGGGGATTAAATCACACGGAATAACACTATATTTGCTTAAAAAAAATACAAAGGTACCTTGGCACTCATCGTTAATTATTTCTGGAAGGCACAATGAGAACCAAAAACAATGAGTACCAAACAATTTTTCCCATAAAGAATAACATATTAGTCATGAGGCAACCAACATTGACAAGTTCTACCTTGTGTGTCAAGTATCAAACAAACACTGAGTACTAGGACAAAATTTTTGCATCAAAATGTGTTGAGTAAGACAGTTTACAAGTTTCAAAGCAGTCAAGTACCAAGTACCATTGTACATGAAGTATCCTCTACATAGCTCATTTAGAACTACAGTCTGATTCTTATGTGAAAGTTCATAATTACAAATGTTTTACTGCATATGTAATTTTCCTTGTCTTTGTTAGAATGCTTTTGCCAGGATAGAGGCTTAGAATTGAATCCAATGAAACATCAGCGCAAAGAAATTAGTCATGTACAGTATGGGGAACATGTGGCTCTGTGGAAGTTGCTGTACTAAATTTGCTAAGAGATTTCAGTGAAAATCATAGTTAGTTAATGATTGTTCAGATCTTAGCAGAATAACAATATCTAACAAAATGGACTGTTAAGTATGAAAATGCCCATTTAGTGGATTGTGTAAAGGAAGGATCAGGCCTTATCAGGCCTTCCTTAAATCATAAAAATATAACTTGATACCTATTCTTGGTAAAATAAGAAATATGAAAGGAAAAGCATCACGAACATATGGTAAAACAGCTCCATTCATGTTTCAATAAATCAGTCTAAATCAGGGGTGTCAAACTCGTGGCCTGTGGCTGGATGCGTCACGTGCTGGCCATGCCCACCCACCGGTTTAGCATAGGAAGAAAAAAGCCACAATACATCGCGTGACAACATGATGCTGCAAGTTTGACACCCCTGGTCTAGATCAAATTAATTGCATATTTAATAGTTCAACAGCCAATAGACATAAAGTGCCTTTAGTTATCATTCCAAAATATGCCATTGTACTGAGGTGAGTTACTGTTGCTTCTGGCAGGCATTTTGTCTACCTGCCTGTCATGGAAAGAAAGTACTTTTGAATACTCTTAATCAACTTTTGAAAACAGAACTCCTAAGAGAATTCAATGACATCAGAAGAAAAACAAGGTCAAATATGGAGTTTGTTGGGCTTCGATTATAAATAATTTCCTATAAAGATACTAAGCCACTTTTGAGATTTTTATGCATGGAACTAACAAAAAAGAAAATATCAGCATTTTTCTATTGGGGCATATTATGCAAACTTCATAAAATAAATTCTTTGTTTAGGATAATTTGATTATCTGGAGGGGGAATTGGTTCTTACACTATCCTTGATTCTCTCTTTGAAAGCCAACACCATAAAATGGTCTCGTCAGTATACAAACCTGTAGGGCAATTAAGGCATTAAAGCAAAAGTCTGTACAGATAATGTCAGAAGACCAACAAAAACATTTTCAAACAAAGAATCCTAGCTCTGGGCCAAGTTCCTGCAAATACAAGCTAAAAGAAGAAACACTTTGACTCCCTTTTAATTTATATTGCCTTAATTATCATGTTCCAGAACATTAGTTTGAATTTTACTGGATATCTTCCAAACTGTTTAACAATTTTTTAAAGGCTACAACCAGAAGACATTGTTCATGTGCATATTGAGTAAGATTTCAACATTTTTTTATCCTCAGTGTTTCTTCAAATCTTTCAAGGGTGTGCTATTTTTAAAAAGAAATGTGTAATCTCTCATATATTTAAAAGCACAACGATAGAAAATCAGTCCTAAATTGGTTGCCTATCAAATTGTTATAAATAATATTTTAATTGGATATTCATTAAAAGAAGCATTTTACATACATGTTCAGAATATTCTTCTTCATATGAAAGCAACACTAACTGTGTAGCTTGATCTTGCCTACAGAATAGAGAACCAAAAATATTTGCTATAATACTGTAATTGAAGCATGAAAAAGGAACTATTTATTTAAAAAAAAGCCTGCATGAGCATAATGGTTCAGATATCTGACAGTGATAGTTTGAAATGGCCTGCTTATTTTTTTTACTGTATTTCCTCATCAGAAAGAATGTGTAAATGTCACTGCAACACCGGTGTGCTAAAGCACTGCACGCAACTCTATGTTTAAAACAGGAATGTTTTGATATAAAGCTCTGGCACTGAAAGTAAATCATCAAAGAGTAGGAGGATACAATCATCATTTTTTATCAAATCACTTCTTTTCTACCTAAGGTAGAAAAACCATAGCCCTTAATGTATAAATCACTGGTTTGCACTTCCTTTTGCAAAAGGAAACACAATGATTTTGTTATAGTGCCAAAATATTTCAGAGGGGTTTTACACGAGGCTTTTCTTTCCAAAGAATCAACTTTTGTTTTCAAAATGTTTATGATAAATGTAAATGTCAAAAAAAGGCCAAAAATAGATGTATTTGTACAATTCTAGTCATGAAGGTGTTTGGTACTCTCTGAGGCTCAGCTGTTTTCTTGCAGATGTTTCAATTCTAAGTTATTATTTGTATGATTTTAATGCAGTGGTAAGAGAAGCTAATTCAGTCTTCCCCAAATTTAGTGCTCTTTTAATATGCTGGACTACAATCCCCATCATTTCAAACAGTGTAGCTGTCCAATAAGTACACAAACTGTCAGCTATTTCTCATTTCCATTTTGTCTTAAAACAGAACCATTTATGGCGGATGTTTGATAAAACAAAGAAATATTGAAGTAGGAGTTGTATCTTAATCCAGAAAATTCTTAAAGTGCATATAGAAAGAAAACCAGAGTCTTTTCTTTTGGGTTAAATGTAACAAGATTTGGGGAAAAAATTGGAACTCTGATGTGTTAACTGCAGCAAGATTACTTTACGTGCAGAAATGGAAGGTCACCTTGATCCCAATAATGGATGAATGGCAGCAAAAACTGATTGAGTTAGTAGAGGTGGCTAAATTGACTGTTCTGATTAAAGAAAAAAAAACACCTTTATTTCTACTTGGAAACTGCTTCTGGACTTTGTGCTTGAGGTGGAAAAAAATGAAACTTTGATTTTGGGTTTTACTGATGAGATAGATTTGTTGTTATAGAAATGGCTACTTTATATTATTATGAAAATGTAAAAAGTTGAGAGTAGATGTTAAAGCCTTATTTTACTGCACCAAAGGAGTCGCAAGACGATGACTTTTTTTTTCTTTTTCCCTTGCTTTCCCCCACTATCAACTTCCCCTTTCCCTTCCCTAATTTTCCTAATATTTATTTTTGTATGTCATACTATAAATTAATAAAAACTATATTTAAAAAAAACAGAACCATGGAAATGAATGAAAGAAGGGATTTTATATTTGTAGGCAAATTAGAAAAAAAATGCAAATTTGCAGGTTGGCAGATATGTCTCACAATAATTTTAAGCAAAAGCGCTTGTATCTATAAAACAAATGTATTATTTCGAAGAAAACGAAGAGTTGGGTGGGTGTACTTCTATTCTATACCTTCAACTCAAGTATTCAAAGAGAGAATCCTGTACTGCATTAACAATTTTTGTTAAAGTAATCTGCAAGTAGAGACTTGCTGCCCTGGCAGCAACCTATCAAGGCTTTATTGCACATTCAGTCATGTCAAATGCTGAGTCCTTAAAATAGGCACTGGCACATAGTTGCACCCTTGATCTAAAGCCAAACATGGTAGAAAATGTATTAGAACCATTAGAACAGATTCTAAAAGTCACGGCATATTGTTGATATTCATTTCAAGGCTTTTGTATACTTTGAAAAATATATCTATAGTTAACTGATGCTGTTTATGCTGTAATAAGTTGAATCACATTAAAAGAAGAAAAAGAACGAAGAAAAAGAGCACTCCTAATATGTTCTCCTTTAAAATATTATGCCATAAACTTTTGGGATTCAAGCATGTTTATAAGATACATAAAGCATTATTCTTTACTGCAATGCACTGCATATGAATAAGCAAATCAGAAACAGAACTATAAACAATGGGGATAAACAGTCATGAAGTATTTAAAAAGTATAAACTGTGATAACCAAAAGTAATCTTAAAAGTATGTAAAATGGCCCTAGGAAATAATACAACAAGTAATTGGCAATAAACAGTACAATTCTTCTATTGAACAGTTAATTAATAATTATAGTAGGGCTAAAAAATCAGTATCTAAAGTCAGATCTATATGAACTCAATTAAATATTCAGAAAAAATATAATACATGATTTCTTCCTATGGAACTCCTTTTTTAAGAATACAGTAATTTTTTTAAAGTCTGCAGAAGAATGTCCTAGGAGACTTAAATATTTTCCCACCGTTTTCTGAACTCTTATGCTTGTAGGTCTTCATCCAGAATCAACAATAAATCAGTTTATTATTCTTAGAACAAGTTTAATTAAGATTTGGGCTTGTGTTTCCTATATTCCCTTTCTATCTTGAAGAAAAGGCTATTCCTTCTATTTTGGGTAACCACCATTTATGAAGGTTATTACTGTACATGATTTAGTGAGACAAACCAATTTCACATCTGAATTTATAAAGCTGTCATTATTCAATAAACTTTAACTGAGATTAATCTTACTCTAAATGTGGTCTGTGGTAAAATTTAAAGTAGAAGATTCAGATCCCTCCTCACTGCTACTAAGAAAGAAGAAAAGGTAATGAAGAATGCATAAATGCTGGCTTTGATATATATCTCAGGTATTTATTTATTTATTTATTTATGTAATTTGTATGGCTGCCTGGCTCTAGACAGCTAAGTAAGCAATACAAGTAATTAAAAAAAAAACAAATTCTTCCCACTATGTACCAGACTATTGTACCTATACTATTAATCCTCTGACTCAATTTGACTATGTACATAGCAATTCTTGTTTTCATAAACTACTATTTATCCAGTTTAAAGTTGATTAGATTTATATTAATGTGCATTTTAATAATTATTTAACTGTATTGTATGGGCATCTAATACCATTAAAGCTACATTAAAATTCACATTAATATAAAGAAGAAATTTGCATATTTATCAGAGTCTTGACCAAGTGGGGTAAGACATGCCATATTTATATTGTACTGTATGAGATTATGTGGTAGAAGTAGCATTTAAACCCTGTGTGAGACAGGTAGACATATAAATTTGATAAATAAATATATGGCATAATAGAGAAATTTTAATTTTCAGCAGCTTTTCCCAATCTGGGACTCTCAGTGTGTTGATATTGAAATAGTTACCCTATAAAATAGTTGGGAAATATGGGGAGTTGCAACCTCAACAAATTTGGAAAAAAAAAATCAAGGAAGGAAAGGTGGGTATATGGAATGCCACAAAACAAATTCCAAATAAGTAAACGGCATTTGCCAAAGTACAGGTAAGTATAGATAAGCAAGTCATCTGAACTATAGAACAGAGAAGGAAGATAATTTCATTATCTGCAGATAACTGAGCAAATTATGAATTTGTGGAAGTCATAAGCATGAATATGTGTTTGCCTCTATAAAAGACAAATTGCAGCCATTTCAGTACATAGGCCATACAGCTAAATGAACTTGTTCCACATTTCCACATTCATGTTTCAGTCACATTTGCAAATCAAAGCAACTTTCTTCTAATC
This sequence comes from Pseudonaja textilis, assembly GCF_049901715.1. Classification (NCBI taxonomy): domain Eukaryota; kingdom Metazoa; phylum Chordata; class Lepidosauria; order Squamata; family Elapidae; genus Pseudonaja; species Pseudonaja textilis. The sequence goes on from NC_141990.1 coordinate 44,153,793, forward strand.
CTCAATAAGAACTTTTCTTAGCTAAGAGTAAGGTAAATATTCTGTATAATTCAACACTATTTAATTAATCTTCTTTTGATATGTGAACTTTAGCCAAATAAACAAGATTTTCTGACATAAACAAGTTTATTCTTTTGTAAGTTTTGTCATTTTTTTTAAGTTTTAAAGTTTCTGATTTATTATTTATTTATTTGCTCTCCATCTTGCTGTGAGGCTACTGTATAATTGGTGATATAGAATGCCAAAGGAACGAAAGGAGAGTATCAATGAACATATGTCATTTAGAGAAAAATGTGTTTATTTCTTGATTACAATATTGTATTAGTGGTTAAAAAAAATCTAATAATTACAATTAAAAATTGAATATATGAGGAAAGAATAAAAAACCAACTTAAAGTAAAACAAAACAAAATAAACAACATTTAATCAGGAATAATTTTAATCCTTACCTTGATTATTCTTTTTTAGGATTAACATTTTCTATTTATGAGTAGAAATCAAGTGTTTCTTGTCTTAGGTGAAACTTACCATTTCAAACTTTTAAATCTAAATTTGCAAAAGAAATGGGTAGTCCTCAGGTTATGACTGTAATTGAGCCAGCAATTATGATTATAAGTAGTGACAGTCATAAATCCACTACATGACTGGATCCTATTTTATGACCATTTCTGAATTGGTTGCTAAGTGAACACACAGTGATAGTAAATGATGCTCTTTAAGAAAATACCATGGTTGTTAAGCAAACTCATTGTTTCTTACGGGGTAAGTTTTGCTGGAAATCAGGAGTAAATGCTGGAAACCAGTGCTCCATCATCATGGTCATGTGACAATAGGGTGCTGCAAATGGCCATAAATGAGGGCTGTTGTTGAGCACTCAAAATGTAGTCATGTGGTTATGGGGAGGGGCTGATTATCAGAACTTCAGAACTGGGTCATAGGTAGCTTTGGGGAGAGTCCATCATAAGTTTGAATGGTCATTAAATGACCATCGTAACTCAAGGACTACCTGTATATGCACATGCGGAAGAAATCCAGCACAGTACATAAACCACAAGAGACTCTATACTGAATTGGAAAGCCAAACAATAGTCACAGCAAACAGGGTATTATGCTGGATTTTAGTATGGGATTTTAGGCTATGCCCAAGTCCAAAGTTTACTGTATCTATCTAGCATCCTACAGTTTTTTTCTGCATGACAGAAACTCTAGTGGTTTAAAATAAAGGCAGCAGATCCAAACTCACAGTTAAGTGTGCACAAAGATATCTGAATCAGGACACAGGTTCTGTAGATGCAAGGTTCTTCTAACTAATACTTGCAATATTTCCACTGCAGAAGTAACAGGCAAGAGAAACAAATCTACTGAACTGTAAACAGCAAACCAAATTTTATCATCTTAACAATAGATGCTATTTATTCTAAAACAGCTTCTGAGAATGGTTATCAAATATATTAATCTTAATTAATAAAAATAACAGCAAAAAGCAAATATTTCTGATTACCTTGGCTGACGATCACATCTTTGTGTCTATGGAAAGAAATGCATAATGTTATTAATATATGAAAGTATGAATCCAAAAGTATAGTTGATTCATCCTTAACTGGAATTCTTCAAAAGGGTAACATAATTTTCAGCTCATGGGGCCCATTGGATTTGATAGTTGAAGATAATGACTACTGTTTTCCAACAGAGATATAAACAGTGGAAGACTGATGTTGATCTTAAAAAACAGTGTCCTTGATACAAATTTTAGTGTTAAATGATGTACATGAAAGGTTATAAATAAAATATATATTTAATTTTTTTTATATAAATCTATTTTTAGAACACCAGTTCTACATTTTACATTTACAATTTTACATTTTATATTTTGAAAAAGTAATTTGGCTTTATATGAAATCTGAATAATGGAAAAATTCTGATTAAGTAATGTAACAGAACAATTGACTTCAAAGCTACCTAGTTAAAGGAAAAAATGTGGTGAAGTAAGAATGCAGGTGTGTAGAAGATGAATGAAACATACACCTGGAGCTTTTCTAGAACTACACCCACCCCAAAAACATGCAGGTTCATGACTTGCATATCAAAATGTTGGAAAGGGGGTGAAAGTAAATGCAATTGTACAGGACAACATCCAACATTTTATAATTTTGCTCAATAAACGTTATCTTCCCCATCTTAATATCCAATTCTGCTCTTAGTTATTTTATTTACAATAGATTTGAATGGTGGCAGTTATAAACTCAAGGAAGTGGGAAAATCAATTCCATCAGTGATAGTGATAGACATCACTGGTCTTCAAAATGGTTATATTTTTACAAACCTTCATAGAGTAACAACTCAGAATAACTTTTCTGATACCAACAAGGAATCCACTACTTACTTATCTGCATTCTTGCCACTTTTGGGTATCAGTTTTGATGCAGAAGTTGCTCTTATTAATTTATTACGACTGTCCTCTGAACTTTCCCATGTGCTTTGTGATTTTTCAACTGTTGACAATCTCTTCAAACTAGAAAGACAAGCACAGTATATAAGTACTATATTTAGTACAAGTTAACCCAAGTACTAAATGAGATATTGCAAGCAATTGTGCTGGAAACAAAACAGGTCAAGCAGCAGGAGATAAAAGAAATGCCAGGATAGGCCTTTCTCCAAGAAAATCCACAGGACCCTCAGAAAGAAGGATTAGATAGTGCTCTAACTGGATCTTGAAAGACCGTCAAAAGGGCAACATTTCTTAAAGCCTGTTAGCACAGTTATCAAAGGCTACTCTTATGAGCCCTAGTTGGACATGTGCTAAAAACTCTTCTTCAATCTTCTGTTTTCCATCTGGTTCTGGTTGGTAGACTTAATTCTTTGATAAGATTACAAAGAATAAATTATTGCTAACCAAAATAAAGTAAGCTATCGCAAAGAGTGACTGAAAATGAGAAATAGAACATTTCCCTCCAAAACCACAATTGCTACCTGGACTTCAAACAATAGCTACAAGTCTAGGCAAATCCCCAAACTGTACATTTATTCCATTTGGGGAAGTGCAATTCAGAAATAAGGACAGAAAATGACCAAAGCCAGATGATCCATGAACCCATTGTCAAACAAACTTGTTAAGAGTTGAATTTAAGCCTGACTCTCCCTATTCAGACCTTAATAGCCTCTAGGCACTAGGACAAAATCTTGACATCCTCTTGAGTGCAAGAGGCTGAGATGTACAATTGACTATCATTTGTGTACAGATGCTTCTTGACAACAGGCAGACAGATGTTTCCAGGAGCTTTATTTAGAAGTTAAATAAAGGGTGAGAACATAAAGTGTGAGAGCATCAAGCTCAGGGCATCCTGCAAACTTGGGAGTTTCAGGCTTGATATCTCTCCCCCCTCCCCTCCCCAATAGTAACTGGAAACAGCCATAGAGGAAGGAGGAGAATCATTCAACACCAAGTCAGTCACTCCCAATCTCCTTAGCTGGGCCAGAAGGATACCATGATTGAAAGTATTGAAACCTACTGAGAGACAAGAAGAGACAGGATGACCACCCACAGTTATGAGTAAATGCTATCTGAATCCAATGTTCTGGTGTGGAATCCTGAAACTCCAGTCCAACCACCATCTCATGAACCTTCCTCCCCCAAAAGGAGATTGAGATTGGACAGATTTGGTCCAGGATTGTTGGATGGCTTTTGAGAAGTGTAGCATTATTACCATCATATTCAAAAGGAATTTTATCACTGTGTGGATCCAGCCATACGCCACCTTCTTACAAGGCTTTACCAATCAGGACAGTCTTGGATTTACTGAAGAAATGGCAAGCATAATAGAACTAAGAACCTTGCTCACTTTCTTGGGAGATACAGGATAAACCTCTTCCAACTAAGCAAACAAGATTGTTTACTCACTCATCTTGTGAGGTTGAAACTTAGAATACATTATAGTTCCTACAGTTGCCCAATTAACTGCCTTGCAATGAATCCCGTTAAGACAATTTTTAAATAGACAATTTGTGCAACTGTAAGTTAATTTCCACAAGAACTTCAAAAGCTAAAAGGAAAACAAGAAAGTAACAAAAGTTATGAAGTCAAACATTAGGAGAAAAAAGTGAGAAAGCACCTTCTGAGAAGGCTCAGAAAGTCACAAATTAACATGCGGATCCCAGGAACAGATACCTTGTACAGGAAGATACCAGAAAGAACAGACAAAAACTGTTAAAGCAAAGTTTGTGCAGGATAATAGAGTTCACGACAAACCGTTAAACATGCATTGATTAGAGCTGCATTAAACCTCATGATTTTGCTTACATGGAAAGCATCTGCTATGTCCCCAAGTACTGTAAAAACTAAGCAAGTACAGCTTCCCAGCATATGGGAACACCCTCCCCCTCCCCCATAAAACCCAAGTGACACATGTAGAAATTCATATCTAATCTCAGATTCAAATTGCTCTTCAAGAAGCATATTTGCTCACACATTTTTTTGCTCAATCTGCTATCCATCTTAGGCAATGAAAGGTCATCAGGGCATAAGTGATTATTGGATGGAATATAATAGCTTTATTTAGGACAGAAGGGTCAGTAAAAATAGTGTTTGAAATATGGCTTACAGATCCAAGGATCCAAGGTGTGTTTTCTATTTCTTAGAAATAGGAATACAAAACTCGTGTTTCAACATTTTGAACCTGCTTTAATCAATAGTATTTGATTCCTCCCCTTTTGCAACAGTTATCTCTGTATGTTTGTGTCCAACAATTATTAAAATATACATGAATTCATAGCAAGTTAGTTGTAACTAGAGTTGCAATAAAATATAACAAAATTAATCATGAATATTTCTGCTTCATTACAGTGAAACTTAAGTTGAATAATATGTAGTTAGCCCATACCTTCGGATAGGCAATCTTGTGTCTTACAAATATTGTGGAGGAAAAATGCAGCAATCTCTGATTAAAATGAGGACCCAGACTGTTGGAGGCAATCTAGGTCCTCATTTGCTGATTCTGTAAGTTGCTTAGATAGGACTGTAAAACACTATGAAGTGGTATATAAGTATAACTGCTATTGTTATTGCTACCTTGGCTGTTTTATAATCTGAGGAATAGCAAATTGCCCTTTGCTTAGCTACCATTCAAAAATATACTTTAAAAAATCGTTTTGTTGGAGACAAATGCTACCAGTAGCAACTGAAATTGTAACATTATTTTACTGACTTATTTATTTACATTAAAAATATGTTAAAAAATTAGACAAGATTTGGATGGTGATTTTTTCTGCTATTTTTTTTTTGGGGGGGGGGAAGGATGCACAACAAGATCTCAGCCTGATTCAGATATTTAAGAGGTGTTATCTCTTAGGTCTCAGTGACAGAATGTATACTTTAGATTTTAGCTAAATAGAATCTTTAGTGATCTTTAAAAGCCTCTGATTAGAATCATACAGAACTGCTACTGCCATACATTATGAGGACAGAATAATTTATTCAAATTTTCAAGTTAAACCCAAATCAAATTTGGGATTATCCAGCACTAATTAATATGCAAAATAATTTGAAGATATCATTTAGTTCTTGTAACCTGCCTAGAAGGTTGCATGTTCTGTCTCTCTGTTTTTTAATGCAAAATCTAATCAGGAAAATCTATTTAGATCATTTCAGAAACAAGCCTCAAGGCAAGTATTTACTTCAAAATGTTCAGTTTTCATGGTGATTTAAAAAAAATATTCGAAGATTCTGGAACCAGATTGCCTAAGAAATTTTGCTATTTCTCTCCTTTATCCTAAATCAGAGAAGGTGTTGTTGTTTAAATATCTATGGTTTGTGAGCTTCACATTAGTCATGAACATTTGACTTGCTTGGAAATAAATTATACTGGGTGCACCGGATAAGAGACTGGAATAACTGGCGTGTTGACCAAATAGCATCCTGATTTTAGTGAGTTGTATCTGGAGAAGGAAAGGGGGAAGGAAATCATTTTGCTTGAATCAAGCTAGACTGTGGAATCGGCTGCCGATAACCTTTCACATGCTTCCATGTTACAACATCTATTTCCTTGGAAGGCAAGCCTATTTCTACACCCCCTCGGTGTTCAGAAGTGTGTTACATTAAACAGAAAGAAGAAGTAAAAAAAAAATCTTGCTCGGGAAAGCGTGTGCTTCAGGTGCACCGAAACGCTGACCTTGCCATTATTTAGGTTTCTTTTATATAACGTTTTAAAATATTTTGCTCCTGCTTTGTGTATTATAGTGCTATTTTAAACTGACCATTTTAAATGTTTTAAATGTTTCTAATAAATATGCTCTGGGGGAAAAGTGACTTGGTGGAGAACTGTTATTCTCCAGCAACAAGCAGTATGAACTCTAAAAGGAGTTCAAAAGAAGAATAGAAATCTTTCAAGAAAGATTTTACAAGACATATACATGCTTTTAAGGGGGAGCAAAGCGTAATGTTAGTATTGCTGCAATTGCTTCCTAGCTCTGTATTTAGGAAACCTTTTGCCTGGAGCAAAGCTCTTGACTTCTGGGGTCTGCCTGTGTATTGGGAGAATCTGGGCAGAGGGTTGGGGAGAAGGTGATGCTTGAGATTGTGGGTTTTGATCACTAGAATGAGAGTCCTCTTTTTTCTCTGTTTGTCCTTGATGTTTTTCCTTCTTTTTTTCTGTACCACTGCAAAACAAAGTATAAAAAATGTGTACATATATAGAAATATATAAAATATTTTTAAAGCAAACAAATAGGAAAGAAGCCATTAAAAGTGAATCAGGTTAATTACAGAAAATCAGATATTTAAACAATTTTCTTCATCCAGCTTTTACATTAAGAATTTTAATTTACCTATTAAAAGATGGATACTTCGTCTAAGAATTTAGTGAATAATTTATACATTTCTTGATCCGTGGAATTCATCATCATCCCATCACTGTCTATACCGTCTAGGTTAACATATACTATAGATTTCAAAACAACAACTATAAATTACACATAGCAAATATAGATAGTTCTCAAGACAGGCCATTTAGTGAACATTCGAACTTACAAAAGTTATACATAGACCAGTGGTGGGATTCTGTAAGCATGGCTTATTTGGTGAGCATGGCTTGGTGATCATGTGACTGGGTGGGTATAGCCAACTTGATGTCACTCACGTCAAGGGGTGCCTTGCCTGGCCTCAAAGAGATACAATTTCCTTCTCTATTTACTATTACTGAACATCCAAAATACACTATTTAATCCTATGTATATATGCCATAGGTGTACATACATATTACATAGTATAGTGTGTGTATAGGCACACAAAAAGATACATTACCTGCTATATATACTGTATATGTACACCCGCACAGCTCTTTTAAAACTATACACATTCAACCTCACTGCGTTTGGAAAAACACACCCATAGTCCACTTTCTGCCACACATTTAATTATAACTTCTGTACATTAGAACACTGCACATGTCTTCAGATTTACTTCTCTAGCCTGCATATGACCGTTAGACCCAGGAGATATCATGAATTTAGTAAAATGTGGTGAAACTCACTTAACAATGCTCTTGCTTAGCAACCAAAATTTTGGGCTCAGTTGTGGTCATAAGTGAAGGACTATTTCTGTCTTCCTCTGCATGGCAGCCTTGTCCTAGTAAACTCCTCTGCCAATTTTCCTCTCTGTTAGAGGCACCAAAATAATCCAGATTCCAGATGAGCAGTGGGTTGGATTAGAACAGGGGTCTTCAAACTTGACAGCTTTAAGACTTGTAGACTTCCAACTCCCAGAATTCCTCCTCCAGTCATGCTAGCTCAGGAATTCTGGGAGCTGAAATCCACAAGTCTTAAACTTGCCAAGTTTGAACACCCTTGGACTAGAAGATGATCTCAGAGATCCCTTCCAGCCCTAGATTGCTGTGCTGTTTCAAATAGTCTTCTGAAGTCAGGGTTTGTGTCCTTCCTTCCTCTCCTTTTTTTTCTCTCTCCCTCCCTCCCTCCCTCCTTCCATGTATCTATCTATTCATCTATTGATCCATATATCTCATTCACTTTTCCCTCCCTCCCTCCCTTTCTTTCTCTCCCTTCCTTCCATCACGTCTTTCTTTGTCTATCCCTTTTCTTCCTTTCTTTTTCTTTCTTTCCCTTTTTTCTTTCCTTTCTTCTCCTCTCCCTCTTTCTCTCTCTCTTTCCCCTCTCTCTTTCTTTGTTTCCCCCCCCTCCCTCTCTTTCTATCCCTTCCCTTCCTCCTTCCCTCTTTCCTTCTAAAGCTAGGAGAGGAGACCCACCTGAAACAAACACACACACAGACACACACACACACTTACAAGTGCCCAGCAGCATCGCTCGTTACAAAGTTCTTCCCAGCTAGTCTCTGGTCCTGCTTTACTCGAAAAAGCCAGCAGGCAAGGCTTCCGGGTCCAACAGTAGCATATGCACAGGCAGTGTACATGTACACCAGCTGCGGGACATCCGCCTGAGCTGTGCTGCTGCAGCCACTTGGTAGGGAAAGTTAGGAGAGCGACCAAGGCAAGTGAGCGACCAGGCAACCGGGTCAGGGGCATGGCTAGCCAGCGGTTGCCACCAGTTTGGCAACCCACGCCAAATCACTGCTATTGGTTTGCCTGAACTGGTGCAAAATGGTTGAATACCATCTCTGACACAAACCCATTTCAGTCCCGCTGAAGTCATTTGTCCTTAACACTGACCACAGGGATGCTACAACACACCCATTCACCTCTTCCTCCCCCTATTCTGCCTTGCTGGGTCCCACAGGCAAAGAGGCTTTGCCGCCTCACCAAATTCCACATGCCTGGTCACCATTCACTCACTTTATGTTAACTCTACTGGCCATGGGGGAGTAAAGCATTGCAAGGAAAGTAAAGCTTCCAGGAATTCTTCTCCTCAATTCTGCACATGGCCAGCAATGGAGCAGTCTTTGATACTCCCTGAGCTCTGGTTATCTTTGAAAGGTAACATTCACACAGATAGGCAGTAGATCCATAGGGCTGTGGAGAACCCAAAGGGCAGGAAGCAAAGATATTGGATATCTAAGAGTGAGGGGAAGTGAAATATCAAGCAACTCCATCGTTTTAGGGACAGAAATCCCAGGATTTCCCATTGCCATCATTAACTGAATCCCACTGGCCATTAGATGAGGACCCCGTCTAATCCAAGTCATTCCTAACTTGGTCTTTTCCAGCTGTGAGGCTCACTAAGGTAAGGCACTGCCTCCTCTTGGACTTCCTGATTATCTCCCCCCTCTCCAATTCTGCCTTTTTGGCTATGCCCTAACATCTCAGTGGCAGTGCCCTACCATTGTGGCTGAAGTAGAGGCCTAGGCATTCAGCAGTCTCGGCTACTCAGCCATCACCCTCAGCTTCAGCTTGTGCCATATCAAGCTTCTGCAGCAGCCAGCCATCCTAGTGCTAAAGCACCTCTGTTGTCCCCACCATCCCACACTCTGCAGACCCTGCAACACACAGCTGACTTTTACCATCTTCTTCCCACTACAGATGAAGCACACAAAGCCTGTCCTTTTCTGAGGTAGCTGCTGAAGCAGTGCTGCCTCACAGAGAGCCAGGCAAATGTGTCTCATGAGCAGCAGGAGGAAGATGGTTAAGGTCAGCTGAACACAGCATTGCCTGTGGAATCAGGATACCAAGAGCTTGGGGCCATGGCATTGGGCTGGCTGGTCCAGAGCCAGGGCATGCTCCTCAGCAGCAACATTGGGCTGAAACAGAAGCCCAGGGGCAATGCAGCCAACTGGGATTGCTGAAAGCCCTGGGCCTCTACTTCAATCCCAGTACTGTCTCCAAGGAGTGCCATTGTGCAGGACAGCCAAAAGAGCAGAGATAGGCAGATGGAGGTGGGGGGGAGTTGAAGTGCCTTTGAGATTGTAAGTGTATGCAGGCTGCCAAGTCCCCAAATTTTGATCATGTGCCCATGGGGGCACTGCAGTGGTATAACTTTGGGACTGGGTATAACTAATTTCCAGTGATCACTGAACAAATAGTTATAACTCATGGTCTAACTATAAAGAAAACACCATCTCCTAGATCACAAAATTACACACAAAAAAGAAAGCTAGAAGGAGACACAGAGAGGTTAAGAAGAGAAAGGTAGTGGCAGACAGCATAAGGTATACCTTTTAGCAGCAGATGAAAGGGTTTTTTTCCCAGCAATAGGGATAGATGGACTACGATTATTTTTTCTGTTTCCTGGGTTTCCATTGGTGATGCAGGACAAAGAGATAGCTTCACGGAGAGCAGGCTGACCTAAACAAACACAGTAAGGAAATACATAGCAGTTTGTTAATCAATTGCATGTGGGCAGAATTTAAGCAAAAAATGTCATTTCAAGATTTGAATCAACAAAACGTGATTTGGAACAACAGTTTAAATTTATTTTTTCCCTTCATTTTTCAGAAACAAAATCTTTTCCTAATGCAGTATAAAATGTGGTTATTTTTGAACTATTAATCTACATGGAAAAATCTTTGAACTGGTTGCCCAAATCTTCATATGCATTTGATATGCAAATTGAAAATTCCAAAAAATATATTTTAGGAGTAGAAAAAAACCAATAGCATCAGATTATTTATATACCTTTTATGGTTACAATAAATAATTTACTTTAATATAATGGGATATATATCTTTTATGTTCAGAAAAAATACATAGTTGCGGTTAATTAACAGAACATCTTTTCATAGACTGTTAATGTCCTGTTGGTTACCTAGAACAGGTTATCCTGTTTTTGATTAACTTTTTAAATCTGCTTTAAAACAACTGTACAAAAAAACTATAAAAGCAACAAGGTAGATGATTGGAATACAAATAAAAAAATCAATAACATACCACGGGGGCTCATTTGAAGTCCTATATTAGGGTCATTTAGTTTACACATATTGAATTGGCAAACTCACATCTAGCAGAGCTTTCCCATGTAAGCATTTAAATCTGTCCAAATTTAATTTTGCTCCCAGAAGCCTTCTCTGTGATGTTTTTACAGAGATATTTGCTGATAATTTGTTTTCATAGCTGAGCTAATCTGGACAGCAGAGTCAAGGGGATACATTTTTAAGTCCTGAAGATATGGATAAGCTGCTTGTGGCAGCACTGTTTATCATCAATCCTTTGGAGCTTTGCTTAATGTAGTTGATTTCATCATTAATGGAAATTATTAGAACAGGGTGTCAAACTCAAGGCCCATGGGGTATTTAGATCTGGGCCATGGGGCCACCCTGGAAACAGTGAAGGCCCTCCCGAACTCCGTTTTCCCTGGCAGAGAACTGCAGGAGGCTGTTGTGGCCAAAAACAGAGCCCCAACAAGTGATGTTGAGCTAGCTATGCCTATCCTGGCCATGCCCACCCCCAGCCCTCCAAGGTCAAACATAACCCTGATGCTGCCCTCAATGAAATTGAGTTTGACACCCCTGGATTAAAATATTGAACATATATGTTATTAATGCCTCACAGAAGGAGAGAGGAGTCCTTGTTTAAAGGAAGCAATGAATGATTAGATCAGGGGTGTCAAACTCAAGGCCCACGGGCCAGATCTGGCCCACAATGTGGTCAGATCCAGTCCATCCTGGTCTACCAGATGCAAAGAGGAAAGCTCAGGCCATCGTAGCTTCAGCCTGGTCTACCTAATGCAAAGACGAAACATGGCAGCAGTTTGGGAAGTGGCATCAAGTTGGTCATGCCCACTCAGTCCGCCATGCCCATTGCCCCCCCCCCTCCTGAGGTCAACCACAGCCTGATGTGGCGCTCAATGAAATGGAGTTTGACAGCCCTGGATTAGACTGTTAAAAGATCTTCCCTGGTTCCTTTGGTAGTAGACAATCTACCTGATCCTCTGGCTGGGAGACAAGATAGAGAAAACTATACCAATTATCTTCAAAAGTTCTAAGAATAAAAATATTAACTATGTCCATTTCAAACTGCCTCTAGGATTGAGGTGGCTTAATAATTGGACTGACAGATGGCATTCAAGGATTACAGAGTATGATTATGTTGTCAAACAAAGTTATTCTCTCAGTGGCTTTCAATACTATTAACTATAGTGTCTTTTTGGACAGTCCAAGGTATTAGGTAATGGAGAACTGAATTGCAATGATATCATTCATACAGTATATCTCCTCAAAACAGGAGTAGATACAAGGAATTCCTCAAGGCTCCATTCAATCATAAATGTTTTAACAACTACATGAAACCATGATGTGAAATCAAAAGAATTTACATGGGATGTTACCAATATTACACTGTTCAGTAGCTATGGTGATATCTCTCTAAATTATGTTTGTACGCAGTACTGGATTCAATGAAATATAAACACTTATTTTCATTCAAAGATTCTATCCCAACTTTTATATGGGACCCCATATGAATGCAAAGTATTGTAGCCAAACTGAAGAGCATTCAATCCATTTTTTAAGATGATGAATGTTCTCAGATATGTATAATTCCATATCTTCTGCTAAGAAATTGAGTCATTCCCAGTAGTAGGCAATGCTTGGGCAAAAGTTTTTTTCCTCAGATTTAACTGAGCTCTTATTATATAAGGACCTTCCTACCACTCACAGTGAAATTATTTCCCTAATTTCTGGTCATAAAGTTGCTAGTAATAACTCAATTTTGTGACAAACTAATTTTATTTGTTCAAAATCTGATCATAGATTTTATTGTATTGTTGACTTGATCTAAACAAACAAAAACAAAAAAGACTAAAATCAGCAAAATAAGGATGTGAGTGATTGCATTGGGAAAAGTGGAATGGATTTTCTTGTTCTGCATGAAACTAAACTCCCCAGAAAGAGCAATGTCCAACCTGTAAACCTTCCTGATCCTAGTTTCAACTGGTGTCTCAAGTCAAAGGCTGTGTTTAGGGGTGCTTTTACAAGCTGCGATCAATGCAGTAGTTTTGCATAATCTTTGAAAAGAATTATCTCAGATCAATGGTGCATTAGTAAGGGGCTTGCAGCAGCATTACTAATGTGTATATCTTATATCAGGCTACTTTGGGGTATAGTACAACTACTTCAGCTAGCTTAATAATATGATAGATAAATTAATCTAGAGGGATATTATACTGTACTATAATGTTCCTTAATAGTTGCACTGATTTCCCTTGACTTGAACCAATAGATTTTTAGGTTACATGCTGTCTTTAAAGCTCTTTGGGACTTTAGGTACAAGGGCATTTTTTTCTCTTTGTGATCCTCAATCCTTATTAAGAGCTTTAACCTATGGTGCTAATTTGTCTGGTGGAGGATTTGTGACCAGAATAATTATATGCCACATTAATCTGAATGACTGCCTGCCTTCTCAATTATTGCCTCTTTTTAATATGCTGCCTTAGTGCAAAGGTTTCTCAGCCCACAGAAAGAAAAAGTCTGTGGGAAGCATCTCAGAAGGAATCCTTCCTAGTTTTAGGGAAACAAAAAGTAAAGAGGACAGAAGCACTTTCAGACTTGCAAGATTCTTACAATAAAGGTAGTTTGTGTTAGAATTCATGGTTTCTGTCTGTTCCCTTGAAGGGCTAATATTTAGGTACTTACAATTTAACTATAAAGATCTACTTTTGACTATTAATAACATTTTGAAGATTTTAAATGTAACTAACTGTAGATCATTTTAATTGGAGAACAGTAGCAATAATAAATGTCCTGCTCAATGCTTTACAACTGGCTGAAGTCAAAAGGACTTGACTCAGTTATGACTCATTTATGCCATTCATTTGAGTGGATCAACTCCAAATGCAATGAAACCTGGATGCTACTCATAATCTTTTATAGATGAAATGCAACATCTCTGCCATTTCTCTCCAGAGCTTTAGACTAGCAACCTATTTTGAAAAGCAGACAAAATTTCTAATTTTGGCAATAATTGTCTATTATTTCAAAAAAATATTTCTTATTACTGTTTCAGTAATATTGTAGTAATCCTGTAGTACCCAAATTGATAATTTATTGGCATATATGTATTAGTATGTATATTTATTTACATAATAATTATAAAGAAAAGTACATTATTTGTATCAGATGTTCTACTGCACTTGGCATGCATGTCTTTAAGGGATGAGAAAATATATTATGTATATAGGGGAAAATGAAAACAGCAAGTTTAAAAGTTAAACAATGGAGAAATTTTAGGAAGATATTTCTAAAAGAAAAAGTGTTCATCTATTTTACCAAGAAAACTCTTCTTTAAAAGTCAGACAGATTTCTGTGAAATTAATTCACCATTCAAGACTGGTCCCTTTTATAAAGTAGATTAAGGGCATTTTTTGTTAAGTGCAATTAATTGATTGCTATTAACAAATTATTTTTTTGTAGATCCTTTCCAGACATGAAGGTAATAAAAGTTTATTTTCTCCTTATCCATTATCATTATAGATCAACATCTCAGAAGCTGTCATCAAAGGAATTCTGATACATAGAACAGTGAATTGTGAGGGAACACCCTGAATTAGTTCTACATTTCCATTCAAGCATTAAAAGGTATAACAGCATTTATACCATGTTGACATCAGCCCCCAGAACCAGGGCATTGTTTTCTCACATTTGACAATTGTAGAGAAATAGTGATCTGAAGTAGGATTGCTGTAAAGAAGGACAAGGATAAAAAACTCTTTCTCCATCCCAAAATCCATTTCAAGAGTACTGTTCTCCAGAGATAAAAATAGTTTACATTAATGGGTTCTGTAGGAAGATCTTTTGCATTCATAAACTATAAAAATAAACACAGTTCAAATAAAGCTCGGTAGGATAAATTAATCTATATTATGCAAGTTACTCATTTAATATTCATGAAAGAGTATAAAAATAATATAAAGTTGTTAAAAATGGCAAAATAGAACATTAAAAATATGAATCCAAACAACCATAGCATAACCATAAAACAGTAGCAACAAGAAGAGACCAAGAATGCAAGTGCTAGTTTATGCTACTGAAAAAAAAAATTGCTTATGGAAACCAGAATTTATTTAAGGAGCTGGAGGGAGGGGGGGAATACTTTATAATTAAAATGCTGTTTCAGAATTTAGACATGAGGGCTTACCCAATAAATTCATTCAAAAAAATAGGGCCATTAAGGTACCCTGATTTTAAAATAAAGTGCTAAAAACTAAAACTTGCGTACTTGGAATGTTAGGACTGTCATCAGCAACTTGATGGCAAACATGTTTAATAGTGCTTAAAAAGTTTGATTTGCTTGAAGGGAGGAGACCAAATGTGGTCCACAAAATTTTGATAAAACAGTGCTAAGTATTTTTCAAATAATAGGTCAGAGTAGAATCTTAAGAGATGGACTGTCAGCAGAATATACATTCTTATCCCAAAGGTGCTTTGCTTTTTTAAGGAGGCAACTCGACTTTGTTGCCTCCTTCTTCAGCTCTGACAGGATAGCGGGGAATGGAAGGATTTATATTCCTTGCAGACAGCTAGTCATTTGCATCCTTTTAGTTGCTGAAGCACTTGGAGGTTTATCTGTGTCCTCAGGGTCACCTGAGTGTTCTTGTAGTCTGCAATTTTTCCTCTCGAAATCCATGCCTATTCCCACACCATTCAAAGGGTGTTCATCCCAAACTGTATAGCTAACAGTCTCTAGAGATTCTCAGTTATCCAGGTCATGGTTGTCCTGGACTTTTTTATATTGTAATTATTATTATAATAATTTTAATTTCTCCAAGTTTCTTCCCCCAAATAGCAATGAATTCCTTGTTACCTTTTTGTGCTATAAATTACTCTTCCAAAGATTACCCAGTCAAGAAAAAGTATTAGTGAAGCAAAGGGAAACTGGAGCATGAAATTTCTGTACCATCCACAATCAAAAGTCTGATACATTAGTGAAGAAAACTTCATTGTTTTAAAAGGTCATTTCAGATGATTACGCATCTCTACTCTGTGTCACTGACGTTCACATAGAAAAGCCAACCATTTTAAAGGCAGCCTATGTAGTAAGGTCAACTTTATTTGCCCCAATGATACATGTTTCCATGACTCATTTACAAATGAATAGCTCCCTTTATGCATGTGGCTGCTACAGAGGGCACTCTTAAGCAACAAATGGAGCTGAATTACCTGAAACAACTACAACAGATCAGCACTCTTGTGCTTTCCATATAAAAAGAGATTAATGGTAGGGTGCATATACAAATACGGACATAAATTGCCTCAAAAGCAGTCACTGATATCATTTGATTCAGGACTGGAGCCAGATTAGAGCTGAATATTAAATGGGTTCCTATGTATGGGTAATTAAGATTAGAGTCAAACTGTGGGAGATCAAAGTGGTGAAAATGTCTTCCACAGATAATGAATTCCATCTCTATTGTAATAATTTCCTTAGAATAATATCTTCCAAATTCAAGAGAGATATTTCATTAAAGCTTTGTCAAATATCCAACTGTGTAAATAAGAGATAACTTATATTCAAATAAAATCCTCCATAGCTTTCTTTTCCCCCCACAGGAACATATTCGGGAAGCCAAAATTATCTTTATTAATAAAGCTGGAGAATGATGGAATATTTTTTTGCAAAAATGTATCAAACAAAATTATTGATCAAGCAGAGTTTTTAAAGGGAGCTAATTTTATTCTTTAAAAACTACAACAGTTATAAAATAAAAATAATTAAAATGAGGATAGCAAAAGAAACATGCCAATTGATTGTCTATATTTGAGCTCACCGTAATGCATATGTTGAAGAAATACTAACTGATCCTGGTTCAAAGCATGGAAGATAACTGCCTAGTAATCCAAAGTGACTAATTTGATAGACATTTTTTAATAAAGTTATTCATATTCCAAAAAGTTGCAGTTTCAGCAATAGAAAAGAATACATATAGCTCAGGGTTGAACCATGGAATCCTTATTGTTCGAGTTGGCTTGTTTGCTTGTAGATGGTTCATTACTCAACTAGGTAACATCTTTAATGCTAGAAAGGAGTTTATATATAAAGCTTGCCTTGTCAGCATCTTGTATGCATATATGTGTGTGTGCATTCTATTTTCCTTAATAGTTTCTTGATTAGTCTGTGGTTTAACTGCTTGTTTTTCTGAATTGACAGTTCCATTATCAGAGTATTGTTTACTACTTGATTGTTTGTTTGATATTAATCCTGGTGTTAATCCCCATTTAGGAACTGATTGTGGGTAAGAAGGTATTCTGGTATTTTTGTTACCTTTTTAGTTTCTTTATAATCTCTTTTGGATGCAAAATGTTTATCTCCATGTGCTTGTTGATGGCATATTTGTTTGCATGCCAAGCTTCCAGAAATTTCCTAGCATTTTTGGATTTTGCTTGGTATGGGATGCTCAGTTTTCCAGTTGAAATTATGGCTAAGTCTGTCCATCTACTGTGAAATTAAGGAGATTTCATCATGTCTTCTACTAGTTAGTGTTCATGGATACCCTCTGCTAATCTTCTGGCTGGCTGTTCTACATAGTGGCTGTTACAAATCTTACATTGTAGATTACTTTTATTTTTTCTTCTTGGGTTACTAGGTCTTTTAGTTTGCTTGTTTTGGAAGACTTGATTGGCTTGTATATGATGGTGATATTTGTGTGGTTGTAATAGTCTTCTGGTTATTTCAAGAGGATTGTACCCTCAGTGTGAGAGTTTGCCATGACCAAAACATAGACAATTACAGGAAGTTCTCACTTAATGACAATTGTTCAGCAACCATTTGAAACTATGACAGTATTGAATGAATGGTAACATCCTGCCTCTGGTTTCAGTTATACACTCCCACACTCAGTTTCTAAAGACATTAGCAGTTTACTCAAGGTCAAGGAGATAACAGTAGAGAAGAAATACAACCTAAACACAGTGTTTGAAAGAAGTTTGTCCAAATGGTTTGCTTTTTAACATGAGTGCAGAATAGTCAAAATCTAGTCCAGGGTTGCAAAATCCAAGTCAGGGTTGTCTGCCAGTCAGAATTTCACAAGCATCTAATTTTGTCCTAGTTCTACTAATTCCCCATTCTCTCTTATCTTTTAAATATTTTGATTGGAGCTGCAAATAGGCCCACCATTCGACCTCAATTCCCTGATTCTTCAACTCTTGTCTAGTTTGTAGTTCCCCTTTTTCATTTAATATCTCTTCGTAGGTGATGATTTTGTATCTTGATTGACTGGCAACATTGTGTTACTTTATTGGAGGTCCAATAAATTAACACAATGTTGCCAGCCAATCAAGATACAAAAAGAGCCAAAAAACAGACAGAAGATATTAGAAACACCAATCAAGCAGAACACAGCAAACTCCAAGACCAATAAACACAGACCAAGACTCCCAACCAATCAGGATGAAGAAAAAACCATTCTGGCACAGCAATAGGCTGCCCCAAATTTAAATCTGAAACCACTGTAAAAGTCTGACTCACAGATAAACACTATACAGAAGCCTGATGATGGCAGATGAGATTCTGCCGAAACATTGCTACAACTTTAAAAGCACAACTACAATGATGTGGGAAAATACCCGAACAAAGCCGAATGCTATACATACATAAACACACACACACACACACACACACACACACACACACACACGTTTTATTGGAACTTAAATTGGAAGAAGAAAAAGTAAAAGAAATGATGGTGGTATGGATGAAAAATTTTGGTCATAGCCATTTGGTCATTTAGATGATTGGCAAAAACTATGGAATAGAAACAAAAAATGACTTTAGCGATACCCTTCAAAGAAAATTTGTACAAATTATTTTATAGATGGCACATACCACCATCAAGATTGGCAAAAATGAACCGCAAACTTTCCCCCATGTGCTGGAAATGCAATAAAGAAATAGGAACCTATTATCACTTATGGTGGAGTTGCAAAGAGGCCCCAAAATACTGGCAAAATCTACATAAGTGGATAGAAGAAATATGTGGAATTAAAATACAACATAGGCCTGAGTTCTTTCTGCTAGGAATTAACACTGGGAAATACGATAAAAAAAAACCTGTATTTAATAATCCATGTAATTACTGCAGCAAGGTTGTCGTATGCACAGAATTGGAAAGTAAAGATATCCCAAATGAATTGGAAATATTGAGGAAAATTACAATGTGTGCAGAAATGGATAAATTAACAAAAAAACCTAAAAAATAAGGAAGATTTGGATTATTATAAAACATGGGATAAATTTTATGGTTGGCTAGAGATGAGGAAGATCCATGAGAATAAGGAATGATTATATTTATATTTAAAGCATGTAGATGGAAATTATATACTACTACTATTGGATTTAGCGAAGTAATGACAATGACTGATGTTAGGAAACTGTACCACGTTCAAATTTTTAATGTAAGACTTGTTTGTTTTTGCGTTTATTTGTTTAATAAAGTTTTTTTTTTAAAAAAATTCACAACCAGACTACATACAATGTTACACAAGAGCCAATGATCAGATAGTTGATTCCAACAAAAGTTAAGAGGGATGCAGCTTAAATCACGCTGCAGTCAGATGCTTTAATTTACTGCCTTGCTTGGTAAAAAGCTTCACAGAATGTCTTTGTTCTGATTTTTGCTCTACTCATTGGATGAGAGGTCTCAAAGACCTGACATATCATCTGACTGCTCCTGCTGTGAAGATGATATATGTATTTGGTCAGCCTCAGATGATTCTTACCTTTGTGTCTCTGACAATTTTCTGGTTCTGTGGAAGCAGTTTCTTCAAATTCATATTCAGATTCAATGCTGAGTCATGATAAGTATTTATGCCCAATCCTCCATGTTATGTTATGACTGAACACTCACTACTGGCACTACCAAAATTGCTGTTGTTAAGTGGTGTTGTCATGTGATATTTCACCTATTCTAAAATTTCTGAAATGGTGCTTCTTTAATTAATAATCCAAAACATTATACTTCTGTATTTTAGAATGAGAATTCTACTGTAACTACTGCCAATAATAAAAGGTGTTAAAATGCTGTAAATGGCTCTTAAAATAACACAGCAGCTTTTAAAAGAGCAATCTTGCTACATGTCAAGTTTATTTGCAGTGCCATCTTCATTTCTGCTTCCCTTTTATTAAACAATATGCAAATATTACCAAGTTGTACCCTTTGTTTTATGACTCATTAATCATCAGAAGTTGTTCACCAATGTTCTATTAAATGAAAAATACCCAGCTACTCTCAATCCAAATATTAATATTGGAAATTAAACAGTAGCAGAAATGTAAAATAATATAAATGATACAATTCACTTCCATATATGTAATAGATTATGTTATTGTGGCTGAAGAAAGGAAGTTAGACATGAATACTACCACCAAGGAAAAAAAATAGCTAGGCAAGCTTTGGAAATCAAATTTATTAAACATACCAACTTGCTCAATAACTTCTTTCCTCCATGTATATTTGAAACTTACATATGCATTTCTATATGTATACACTTACATATCATCTCTTTTTTCTGTCTCCCATTCACTTACTCACAAATATATGCACATATCCAAATGTGCATTTTTTCAATACTTTTTTCTATACAATGTTTATACAAACTAGGACTATAGCAAAAACATATTTACTTATATTTTTATTTTACTCTTAGTACTGCTGATCATCAGACTTAAAATATGCCATAAAAATGAACAGCCTTCCATGCAAGTGGCTGAATGTTTGAAGTACCTCAACAAGGAAATTCAGTGATTATATATCAGTCCTAGCTAATATAGCAACAGCGCTTAGACTTATATACCACTTCACAGTGCTTTACAACCATCTCTAAGTGGTTTACAGTATCGGCATATTGCCTCCAACAATCTGGATCCTCATTTTACTGACCTCAGAAGGATGGAATTCTGAGTCAACCTTGAGCTGATGAGATCCAACTGCTGGCAGCCAGCAGTCAGCGGAAGTACCTGCAGTACTGCATTCTAACCACTGTGCCACCATGGCTCTGTATCCAGTGACAATATATCAGTATCAGTATCACTTACCTGACATTTCTATTCCTACGCTACTTTAGCTCAGATATATTAGACTTCAGTTTAAATGATCTTTGTAATGTACTTTATACTTTTTAAAGTATCGGTTTATGTCTTGGATTTATTGGGGGTTTGAATTCATTTGATGGCATTTTATGAAAAGATAAAATAAAACCTACCCAATAATGTACTAAGAGTTTTTTTTCTTTATTACATTCTTGCAAATTGTTTCCTTGATTTGCTGTTTGGAGGTGTAGATTAATGAATCTACACCTAAAGAATCTAGCAGTAAAGAGGAACTAGCATCCCAGCAGTGGTAAAATTTTCTTTGTAAATGATTTCTGCGAAAAACTATTTTCTGTTTCCATTATGCCACTAACTTTAGAAAATGCCCAGTAAGAACTGGAGTGGGTATTTTTTCAGTCATTTTACAGGAAATAAAATTTCTTGCCATTACTATTAATATAAAGTAAAAAATTTGCCTGATTATGACAGTCTTGCCTATTTTAAATTCTAGACAAAGGCAAATTTCTACTTTAGAGTACTTTCTTTCTTCTCTTAATCCTATCCCCTGGTTATTTAACTGCAAATGATTCTCAAGATATTAAGGGAAAAGTCATAATTCTTTAGCAAAACTTTGTCAATTATCCAAGAGTTAGTCTACATGTAATATAAAACAAAAATAATTGAATTTAGGCAAGAAAAATCAAATGCACAGGTACAGTATATGTGGTACCTTGCTCAATAGTAGTAACTGTGAGAGGGATCTTGGAGTCCTAATGGACAACCATTTAAATATGAGCCAGTAGTGTGCTGCAGCTGCCAAAAAAGCCAACACAGTTCTAGGCTGCATAAACAGAGGGATAGAATCAAGAACACTTGAAGTGTTAATACCACTTTATAATGCCTTGGTAAGGCCACACTTGGAATACTGCATCCAGTTTTGGTCGCCACAATGTAAAAAAGATGTTGAGACTCTAGAAAAAGTGCAGAGAAGAGCAGCAGAGATGATTAGGGAACTGGAAGCTAAAACATATGAAGAATGGTTGCAGGAACTGGATATGTCTAGTCCAGTGGTTCCCAAACTTTTTCAGTCCACCGCCCCCTTGGTGCTACAAACTCATCCTCAGTGCCCCCCCACCCAGGGGTGGGATTCAAATTTTGGTAGGCGTGGCCTAATTTGAGGGCATGGCCTGCTTGGATACGTGACTGGGTGGGCGTGGCTTGCTGGTCATGTGACTGGGTGGGCATTACTTGCTGGTCAAGTGACTGGGTAGGCATGGTTTGGTGACTGGCAAACCAAATAAAAGTAGTCCTCACTTAATGGCAGGTTGCTTAGCAAGTGTTCTAATTTATGACTGGCCTCCCCAGAGCTACTTGACCTGTTTTTGGAGTTTTGACAGCCATGCACACACACATACATATACATACACACACACACACACACACACACACACACCCTTCTAACCCAGCTGGTTGGACTAGATATCTCATTCGCTTTCTCCTCCCTCCCTTTCTCTTTTCTTTTCTTTTCTTTCCTTCTTTTCTTTTCTTTTCTTTTCTTTTCTTTTCTTTTCCAGTCCACCTCCCCCTTGATGCTACAAACTCATCCTCAGTGCTCCCCACCCCCACCCCCTATAAACAGCATTATTTGGAATAGCGGTTTGCGTGACCCACCAAAGAAGATAGTAACAGTAAAATTCAAAATTGTAACAATTAATTGCACATTTATTCAAAATCCAATTTAAAAATCTTTTACGTTAATGTTAATTCAACAAAATCATTGAACATGATCCAGTGATATCAGGTTTTCAAAGTCTGATAGTCATTTATCAAGAACCTTAGTAACTAGTAACTTGGCAAACTCAGTAAAATTTAAGAATTTACTGAACAGTGAAGCAGTTACTAATGCGATGGATGGGCTTGATGAAGTGATACCAGTTTCCTAATGTCTGGTTTTAAGTCACTTAGCAGGAGTCTTAAATCACCACGGTCAGTAATCTGGAGTCGATTTCTTTGCTTGGAGAGAAGTTGGATGACCACACTGAAACCACGTTCCACCAAATATGATGTTGGAAATGCAACAAAGATCTTCTTAACTACTGTCCATAGTGCAGGATAACGATCAGAAATTCCTTCTGTAACCAAAACTCTTGGTATGATTTCTTAAACTTAGGCTTCAGCTCAATGTCATTTTTCATTTCTATTAGTTGTTCCTCCACTGCCCCATCTTCCTCAGTATCTAAAAATGGATTATCACCCAATCTGGAATTTCCATCAAAAGAAGATCCTGATACTGCTCAGACGCATCTTTATGCAGCATGTCCAAATGGTCACAAAAAACATGCAGATCGTCATCTTGTATCCCACCTTTCTTTTCTAGCTCAGACAAGCTTGGAAAGTGGTATAGCTCACGACGGCCTATATTGCACTTGAATAGAGCTAACTTTGAAATAAATGTAGAGATGACAGATTTGGCCTTAATAAGATTGACTTCATTTCCTTGCAACTGCAAATTTGAACTTTGTAAACAGTTCTGCTAAATAAGTAATGTCATGCCTGATCTCTGAGTTCATCATTGAGCAAAGCATTCTTGCCTTCAAAAAACTCTACAAAAAGATTGTAAAAGTGTCTCAAACAGTTGCCTTTTGATAGCCAATGAACTTCTGTATGAAGCAGCAAACGATCAAAATCTTCATCATTCTCAACACAGAGCTCTTGGAATAGTCGATCATTGAAAGCATGTACTTTAATTTTGTTCACTGCAGTAATGACAGTGTGTAATGACTTGTTCACTGAGGTTTTTTGCAACCAGATGTTGGCGATGAATGACACAGTGAATGGGAAAGACATTTGGCACTGCTTTTTTCAAGTAAGCAACACACCCACGGTAGCAACCAGTCATTGATGGCACTCCATCAGTTGCACAAGCAAGTATGTTGGTTAGTGGAATTTCCTTGTCTTTGAAGAACTGCTCAACAACATGAAATATTGACTCCCCTTTAGTATCTGTATTTAGTTGCCTTGCAAATAACAACTCTTGAGTCAAACTTTCATCTTTAATAAAGCACACATAAGCAAGAAGCAAAGATTCATTGCCTGGCAAAGTTGATTCATCCAGCTGTAATGCAAAGTCTGTTGTCCATAGTATGCTGCACAATACATCTTCCACATTCTCAGCCATTTCATCTATGCGTCTTTGAACTGAATTGTTGCTGAGAAGAATTGTCTTAATTATATCATGTGGTGACTTATGCAAAACAGTACTCAGAACCTCACTAATGGCTGGTAGGATGAGTTCTTCACCAATAGTATGTGGCTTTCAGACTTAGCAATCAGCAATGAAATGTTGTACGATGCACGCAAACCGTCAGTGTTTTGTTGGGAAGCATTTGAAAACATGTGAGACAGTGTTGGGTGCTTTTGAAATTTGTCATGGAGTGATTGGAAAAAAGTTAGATTTTTGTCTGCCTTGTCAGAATGTGCCTTCTTCAAATGTTCGTTCAGTCTCCAATGCTTCATTGCCTCATTAGAAAATACTTTTCCACATATTAGGCACTGTGGCAGCTGCTGGTTTGATGATGCTGGTATAAATCTATTCTTCAGATACTCCACACTATATTGTCTACATTTCTTCTTTAATTTTTTTGCTTCTGTCATTTCTGCTCTGAAAATCAGAGTATTTACAATATGTGTGTGTTCACATTTGGTTTGAAAAGAGTTACAGTTGCGGGGGGGTGGGGCGGGTTAGTAGAAATCTACTTTTTTAAACCAAATACAAGTGGTCCTTGCTTAATGGCCGGTTGCTTGGCAAGTGTCCTAATATTTATGACTGACCTCCCCAGAGCTACTTGACCTGTTTTTGGAGTTTTGACAGCCATGCACACACACATACATATACATACACACACACACACACACACACACACACACCCTTCTAACCCAGCTGGTTGGACTAGATATCTCATTCGCTTTCTCCTCCCTCCCTTTCTCTTTTCTTTTCTTTTCTTTTCTTTCCTTCTTTTCTTTTCTTTTCTTTTTTCTTTTCTTTTCTTTTCCAGTCCACCTCCCCCTTGATGCTACAAACTCATCCTCAGTGCTCCCCACCCCCACCCCCTATAAACAGCATTATTTGGAATAGCGGTTTGCGTGACCCACCAAAGAAGATAGTAACAGTAAAATTCAAAATTGTAACAATTAATTGCACATTTATTCAAAATCCAATTTAAAAATCTTTTACGTTAATGTTAATTCAACAAAATCATTGAACATGATCCAGTGATATCAGGTTTTCAAAGTCTGATAGTCATTTATCAAGAACCTTAGTAACTAGTAACTTGGCAAACTCAGTAAAATTTAAGAATTTACTGAACAGTGAAGCAGTTACTAATGCGATGGATGGGCTTGATGAAGTGATACCAGTTTCCTAATGTCTGGTTTTAAGTCACTTAGCAGGAGTCTTAAATCACCACGGTCAGTAATCTGGAGTCGATTTCTTTGCTTGGAGAGAAGTTGGATGACCACACTGAAACCACGTTCCACCAAATATGATGTTGGAAATGCAACAAAGATCTTCTTAACTACTGTCCATAGTGCAGGATAACGATCAGAAATTCCTTCTGTAACCAAAACTCTTGGTATGATTTCTTAAACTTAGGCTTCAGCTCAATGTCATTTTTCATTTCTATTAGTTGTTCCTCCACTGCCCCATCTTCCTCAGTATCTAAAAATGGATTATCACCCAATCTGGAATTTCCATCAGATCCTGATACTGCTCAGACGCATCTTTATGCAGCATGTCCAAATGGTCACAAAAAACATGCAGATCGTCATCTTGTATCCCACCTTTCTTTTCTAGCTCAGACAAGCTTGGAAAGTGGTATAGCTCACGACGGCCTATATTGCACTTGAATAGAGCTAACTTTGAAATAAATGTAGAGATGACAGATTTGGCCTTAATAAGATTGACTTCATTTCCTTGCAACTGCAAATTTGAACTTTGTAAACAGTTCTGCTAAATAAGTAATGTCATGCCTGATCTCTGAGTTCATCATTGAGCAAAGCATTCTTGCCTTCAAAAACTCTACAAAAGATTGTAAAAGTGTCTCAAACAGTTGCCTTTTGATAGCCAATGAACTTCTGTATGAAGCAGCAAACGATCAAAATCTTCATCATTCTCAACACAGAGCTCTTGGAATAGTCGATCATTGAAAGCATGTACTTTAATTTTGTTCACTGCAGTAATGACAGTGTGTAATGACTTGTTCACTGAGGTTTTTTGCAACCAGATGTTGGCGATGAATGACACAGTGAATGGGAAAGACATTTGGCACTGCTTTTTTCAAGTAAGCAACACACCCACGGTAGCAACCAGTCATTGATGGCACTCCATCAGTTGCACAAGCAAGTATGTTGGTTAGTGGAATTTCCTTGTCTTTGAAGAACTGCTCAACAACATGAAATATTGACTCCCCTTTAGTATCTGTATTTAGTTGCCTTGCAAATAACAACTCTTGAGTCAAACTTTCATCTTTAATAAAGCACACATAAGCAAGAAGCAAAGATTCATTGCCTGGCAAAGTTGATTCATCCAGCTGTAATGCAAAGTCTGTTGTCCATAGTATGCTGCACAATACATCTTCCACATTCTCAGCCATTTCATCTATGCGTCTTTGAACTGAATTGTTGCTGAGAAGAATTGTCTTAATTATATCATGTGGTGACTTATGCAAAACAGTACTCAGAACCTCACTAATGGCTGGTAGGATGAGTTCTTCACCAATAGTATGTGGCTTTCCAGACTTAGCAATCAGCAATGAAATGTTGTACGATGCACGCAAACCGTCAGTGTTTTGTTGGGAAGCATTTGAAAACATGTGAGACAGTGTTGGGTGCTTTTGAAATTTGTCATGGAGTGATTGGAAAAAAGTTAGATTTTTGTCTGCCTTGTCAGAATGTGCCTTCTTCAAATGTTCGTTCAGTCTCCAATGCTTCATTGCCTCATTAGAAAATACTTTTCCACATATTAGGCACTGTGGCAGCTGCTGGTTTGATGATGCTGGTATAAATCTATTCTTCAGATACTCCACACTATATTGTCTACATTTCTTCTTTAATTTTTTTGCTTCTGTCATTTCTGCTCTGAAAATCAGAGTATTTACAATATGTGTGTGTTCACATTTGGTTTGAAAAGAGTTACAGTTGCGGGGGGGTGGGGCGGGTTAGTAGAAATCTACTTTTTTAAACCAAATACAAGTGGTCCTTGCTTAATGGCCGGTTGCTTGGCAAGTGTCCTAATATTTATGACTGACCTCCCCAGAGCTACTTGACCTGTTTTGGAGTTTTGACAGCCATGCACACACATGCACACACACTCCCTTCTAATCCTGCTGGAGCAGGTCATTGGACTAGAATCAGCAACGCATCTCTGATTAGATTCTAGTAGTGAACAGAATCTAAATCAGAGATGCTTTGCTGATTCTTGTTCATTTGTTTTATGTCCGAGTGGAGTGGTGTACCAAATCAATGGGGTGAGCCTGAGAGAAGGAAAGAGAAAGAGAGGAAAGAAAGAGAGAGGGAAAGAGAGAGAGAGAAGAGAGAAGGAAGAAAAGGGAAAAGGGAAAGAAAGAAAAAGGGACAAAGAAAGAGTGGTGGATGGAGGGAGAGACAAAGACAGAGAGAGAGACCTGATGCATCAGATTGAAATGAGGTCTAGTTTAGAGGCCCTTTCCCACATTGAAACATCTTTGCCAGCATCTTTGCCAGCACATTGAAACATCTTTGGCTTCTATTAATTAAAGGTTTTGTGGACGAAACATGGCCAAGACTATCAGGAAGCTCTCACATTTTGTTGAGGCTTTAAACAGGATCCATTGGACCAGTGCCAATTCTGAAGACGACAAAACCAAAATGTACTGGTAAATTACAAGAACACACACACACACACACACACACTCCCTTCTAACCCTGCTGGAGCAGGTGATTGGACTAGAATAGATATCTCATTATATTTCTCCTCCCTCCCTCCTTCTTTATTTCTTTTTCTTTCTGTCCCTTCCTTCCACCCCCCCACCTTTCTTTGTCTGCCCCGTTTTCTTTCTGTCCCTTTTCTCTTTCTTTTCTTTCTCTCTCTCTCTTTCCCTCTCTCAGGTTCACCCCATTTACTGATGCATGCTCCGGTGCAAGGGCTTAATGGGGTAAGCCTGCGGGGCCTCGCCTTGAACGCAGCTGCAGTGGGACATTTGAAAAGGAGAGCAAAGCGATTCTGGCTTTCCTCCACTTTTCAAACATCCTGCCACCACTGAGTTCAAGGCAAGCACGTCAGGAAAGCAGAGGAAAGCCAGAAAGCACATCAGGAAAGCGGAGGGAAGCCAGAGTGGTTTTGCTCCCCTTTTCAAACATCCCGTAGCTGCTGCATTCAAGGAAGGCATGTCCGGAAAGCGAAGGAAAGCCAGAGTGGCTTTGCTCCCCTTTTCAAACATCCCACCACCGTTGCGTTCGAGGCGAGGCCCTGCAGGCCCACCCAATTGACTGCTGCACACTCTAATGCAAGGGGCTCAATGGGGTTACCTGCGGGATCTTGCCTCGAACACAGCAGCAGTGGGACATTTGAAAAGGAGAGCAAAGCCGCTCTGGCTTTCCTGCACTCCCGCCGCTGCTGTGTTCGAGGCAGGCACGTCGGGAAAGTGGAGGAAATCTGGAGTGGACTTGCAGAGTGTAACTCACCTAGATCAGACGGTGGTAGGCAGGCAGGGCTGGCTGGCTGGCTGGCTGGCTGGTGCTGGTAGCGATGGCGGGCGGGAAAATGGGAAACAAGAGCACATGTGCTACATAAGAAGTGACTGGGTGGGATGGGCAGGAAATGCTGTCAGCGATTGTTGCACATGCGCGCAATGTCACACGTGCACAATAAGGACTGACAGCAGAAAATGGAGGAGCGGGGGGAGGGGGCAGGGCCAGCCAGGGGCCCTTTTTGCCAGTTCTTCAACCTACTGGAACGATAACAACCAGTTCTTGTGAACTGGTAAAATCTCACCTCTAAATTGTGCCCTGCGAGGGGCCCACCTCCAGCGCCCCCTGCCACCTCTTAGCACCCCCCTGATGGCCCCCTTGCCTCTTACCACCCCCTAAGTCATCTCACTGCTCCCCAGGGGGTGGTACCACCCACTTTGGGAACCACTGGTCTAGTCTAATGAAAAGTAGGACTAGGGGACACATGATAGCAGTGTTCCAATATCTCAGGGGCTGCCACAAAGAAGAGGGAATCAAGCTATTCTCCAAAGCACCTGAGAGCAGGACAAGAAGCAATGGGTGGAAACTAATGAAGAAGAGAAGTAACTTAGAACTAAGGAGAAATTTCCTGACAGAACAATTAATCAAGTGGAACAACTTGCCTCTTGAAGTTGCTCCAACACTGAAAGTTTTTAAAAAGATGTTGGATAACCATTTGTCTGAAGTGGAGTAGGGTTTCCTGCCTAAGCAGGGTGTTGGACTAGAAGACCTCCAAGTTCCATTCCAATTATATTACTCTATTATTCTATTAGGTGTAAACTAATAAGCAACTGAACTTGAATGGATCGCGCTGTCTCACTTGGGCTTGGACCTGGCATTATTGAACATGAATCTGCAAAGAAGATAAATTAGTACCATGACAGGCCAATATATAAGAAAATTGCTTTCCCAATATTTTTATATAAAATCCATTGGTTTCCCCCAAATATTTTATATTTTTTTTTACTGGCAAGATTATATGTACAAAATTCAATCGAACAAAATGTTCACTGTATGTGTGGCCATTCTTCTTCTTTCCATTTTATGATTATTATTGAAAATAATTTAGTTGTAAGATGAAGTTCTTTAAAATGATTCCACAGGGTGTCAAATCGCTGGATACCACTGCTATAATAAGAGATACAAAAGATAAGGAGAGAAAGGCTGTCCTACCTTTACTAGGTGCCGATTTTCTCACAGATGCAACATGATCTTCTGAGATGGCAAGTCTTCTCACTACATCAGCCAGAGCTGCTTTCAACACTGTGATTTCATCTTCTTGCTGCTGTACTCTCAGTTCAAGAGCCGAAAGGCGATCTTGGACATCAGAGGTACTTGCTGCAGAAATGCTATCATCTGTGGGAATAAAAGACATGGTGCTTTCAAAGTGTGCTGTAACATTCTAAAAGAGAACTGTTTGTACATTTATGTCGTTCCATCAAAATAAAAGTTTGTGCTGACCAATTATAAAATAGAAACAATCAATCTATATAATAGAAACAGGAGAAACACAATAAAATTGAGAAGTCTGTGAAAATATTTATAAAAGAAATTTTAAAGTCTCAAGTTTATTCAAAGTGGTTGGCCATATTTTGGTATTTGAATCTACAGTATCATTATTATAGAGGCAGCCTGGCATCCATTAAATGTATTGGGATTGTAATTCCCAGAACTCCCAGCCAAAGTGGCAACATTTAGAGGAACTATGGAATAAATGTCTTGACTGTAAACCTCTCCATTAGATGTGAGAAATTGTTGAAAGCCATATCTTACATTAAGCATCTATATGCAACCGCTTCTACCCACACAATCCCAAAAAGGCTTTATGGGAAATTAAAGTAAGGGGTACCAAACAGGAAACTTAACAGAATGTCCAAACTGGTAAATAAAATCCCTAATTTCACATGGTGGCAAAAAAATGCTTAGATCCAATACAGATTAGAGCAGACCTGGGTATTTTATGACCCCCGGCCACATCTGGCTCTTTGGCTGTCCCTGTCCAGCTTGCATGAGATAAATCAAAAATTAGAAATTAAACATAACTAAGCAAGCCACAGGAAGCAAGAAAAGAAGTCCAGTAGGGTCTTGCTCTATGCACTTGCAACACATTCCTTCAGTCAGCTGGCGGCTGCACAAGAACAAGGAGAGAATAAAGCATTTTTCAGTGCCTGCACAGTGTTCACCCCTTGTCTGACACAGTTTGGGGAGTTGAGGTGGCAGAGTTTGAGGGCATCAAATCAAGGCCCTCCATAACAATATCAGTTTCTCATGTGTCCCCTTGGAAAAATTAATTGCCCACCCTTAGATTAGGGAACTGTGTATACCATTCTCCATGGAAAGGGACATTTCAAATGTTTCCAATTCTTTTAGAAAAGGCTGAAGAACAAGAGATGTTGCTGGTACATTCTGGATTATAGAGAAAGCCAAAGAATATGAAAACGAAATTAATATGTGCTTCACTGATTATAGAAAGGCCTTCCATTGTGTCAGCCATGTTGAAAATGGGAATCTCATAATATCTCATTGTCCTCATACAAACCCTATAAAATATGACAAAATGGATTAGTTCCAGGTTGGTAAAGAAAGGAGTCAAAGTTCAATACTGTCTTCTTATTATTGAACCTATACAAGGTTCAATACATTAATAGAAAATCAGTGTGATTTAAAAATTGAAAGAAAAATCAACAATAGCCTATGCCTAGGATGCTATTCATGACAGCAGGTAAAAATGCAAACTCTAGTAATAAAATTCCAGGAACACAATGAAAAAATGGAACTGAGATTAAATAAAAAGAAAGTCACACAAATGACAAGTATACCGGGTTTCCCCTGAAAATGAGACCTAACCAGAAAAGAAGCCTTAATGCATAGAATTGTTCTCTCTTTGAATTCATCAAATAACAAGGATCTACTCCAGATTGCCATTTTATTTGGTTGCAGTGGCACAACATAACAAGTTATGGGGTACAAACGTACTCATCTAATGAATCATTCAGTATATACCGAATCTTCAATTGGATGAAATATGACTGAAATGACTATCAAAATCAGCTTTTTACAGTATTATAACTTCCAGGTATTTATTAATGCATTAGAAGGTCCTAATGAACAATACTGAGATGTCCATATAACTATTCCTATGATTATTAAAGGCATGCACAAATAGGGTATCAAAAGAAAATACTTAAAAAACAATATCTCAAGCTCATCTGTGAAATGAGACAGTCCTACAAGTAGCCTGGGCTGGACCCATGCCATGAAGGACTTTAAAGATAATTATCAACTCCATAAATTGTACCCAAAACCAAATTGGCAGCCAGTGCAATTTGCAGACCAGTAGTGTTACAAAGACTACTCTGGGGGCCCCAAAAATTGCCTGCGCCACTGTACTCCTGCAGCTTCCAAATGCTCTTAAAGGATAGATTAGAAAAAAAAGATAAATAAAAAGTTAGTTAGAACTATGAAAACTATTTTTAAAAAATGGGGTATAGCCTAGATTCGTAGATGTGTACAATCATGAATTTTATGATTAAGGTTACTAAGTTACCAATGACATCTAGCACTATACCTTACTGAAGTAAAATTTAGGAGAAGAGGTGAGTTTCTTAAACAAATGCTTAGGTACCATTTGGGGCCAGATGAAAGTTATCAAATGGAAACTGAAACTTACTATTAATAATCAAATCAACCAGTGCTTGCTTGGAGAGACTGCTGATATAGATAGGGTTACATACTGACTGAAAGATGGGATAAACTGTTTGGGAACTCTCTGGATTTTATATTGCTGCTGGATGCCCTTTGATGGCAGCTACATGGAGGTTTAGCTAGCCACAGCACTTCCATTTGGAACGTGAGCTTTAATCTGTCTTCCACATATTGGTCGCTTCTACTATTTATACAGATTAAAGCTTCAACTGGTGCAAAATACAATTGTTTGTCTATTGATTAGATTGCACTAAAATGTTGCGTTATTTTGACTTTGTGTTATCTAGCTTTCTTATTTTTTTTTTTACTGAAATACACTGTTATTTGCAACTGATTCTGATCTAAATCATTAGCTAACAATATTGCAGGTTTCGTAGTAATCTAAGTAATTCCTAGTAAATCTAAGGGAAAAAAGGGATAAAAGTAAGTTATTTGGATAGATAGTGAATGCAGTTACTTCTTCAAGATTCCCAGAAGTATATATGTAATTAAATGTAAAAATGTTACAAGAAAATAAATGCTCAGAAAAAAGTAAAGCTTCATTATTCCTGTGTAGTGCAGTCTAGAAATGCCATTTTGATTAAAATGTTCATATCAAGCTAGCTTTGCAAGGATGTAACGAATTCTATTTGTCTCCGTAATAAACTGTTTGGAACTATACAAGTTTTAGTACTCCATCCTGTTCTTATAGTACTATAGTTAATAAGATCATAATATTCAGCACATTTGGTGGGCTGTCAAAAGCTGATTTCAACTCCCTATGTGCAATACATGCTTATTTTCAAAAAAAAACCTGTTTTCATTCCATTCTATGAACATAGCCATTTAAGTATCAACTCCTTCAAAAAAAACAAAAAAAAACCCTTCCTATGTTCTTGAAATGCTATCAAACAGCAGTTGGACTTAGTACAATGTATCTTTATGACTGTTGAAACAGGAACTTGGCAGGAATTGGTTAACTGCATGTCTTCTAACCGGAAGAGATTTAAGACCTCTTCACTCATGGAAATACCAGTAGTTCAGACCTCACTTTCAGTAACTGACTTCTCTTACTAATTAATTTAATGTAAAAAAACAAAATAAATTACCCTTGTCTCTGGAAACAATACCTAGGATATAGAAGAACAATATGTAGATGTTAATAACCATCACAAGCATTTAATAATTTGAGCCTTGTCACTTGAATTACATCTGAATTTAATGACCAGAAAGGTGCTTCACAATATTTCAAAATGATGAAGCTGACAGGAAAGATTAAGATAACATAAGATGGTATATCATGTAACTCACCTCCCTAGGTTACCTGCTATAAAAGACAAATAAACCTCCACTCCCCCTCCTTTATTAGAAGAATAAAGGTAGTCCTTTCTTACCAACTGCCTTGTTTAACAACTGTTCCAAATTATGACAGTTGGGGAAAAAACAAACTTGCAACCAATCCTCACATGCAGTGGGCCATAGTCCCATGATCACTATTTGGGCACTTTGCAATCAGTGCATATTTATGATCACTCCAGCTTCTGCAGTCGCATGATCAACATTTGAGCACTTCACATCTGGCTTGCAAATAAGCATAATTATGCAGAAATTAACAACAAGCAGAAAATGTAGAAGTGAAATCTTACGTCATGTGATTTCCCACTTATTGCAGTTGTTTTGCTTAACAGCAGGAATGGAAATGAACTTGTAGATCAGCATGGTCATGTGATTTTTCATTTAGCAACTATAGCACTTAATAATGGAGTTGCTGGTCCCAATTGCAGTTGGTATTTGAGCGGCTCAATTCTCCAGAATGGTTTCGACAGGATCCATGTGTTGAGATGTATTCAACTCTGGTTGGTTATAGACTGAATAGAAAAACTGAAGACACACCCCCTCTGGGCTACCATCTCGTTCTTCTATTCAGTCTCGGCTGATATAGACTATTGCTCAAGAGCTCCTCTGTTTTCTTTTAGCTTCAAATTCTTGATTTTTTATTTTGGTTATATCCACAAAATAGTCCTAAAGGGACTACACACACAACAGACCTTAAATCGTCTTTGTGTTTTCAATCAACTGAACGAATTGCTACAGGCTCAGCAAACTGCCTGACTGTTTTACAAGAGTCTCCATTTTGCACACAATTGCATTTCTCTCCAATCGCTCCCAAAAAACCTAGAAAAGAGAATTGGGAGCGTGGAAGACTTTTCTGACTGCTGGGTAGCCTGCCCACATTAAGGGAGAGTTACCCAGTCAGCACAGGGAGTTCAAGGTACGGAGCCAGAAGCAGTCAGTGCTTAACAGCTGACTGGCATCTATCAGTTTGGCGCATTACTTCAGGACAACTCACTCCCAAAATC
This sequence comes from Pseudonaja textilis, assembly GCF_049901715.1. Taxonomy (NCBI): domain Eukaryota; kingdom Metazoa; phylum Chordata; class Lepidosauria; order Squamata; family Elapidae; genus Pseudonaja; species Pseudonaja textilis. Next base: position 44,188,513 of record NC_141990.1, read on the forward strand.
ATCACAAAAAGGATTGGGAGTGTCAAAGCTTTTTTTGTCTGCTAGGTAGGCTGCTCATGTTAAGGGAGCGCTACCTAGGTAGCATACGGAAGCCAGAAACAGCACCCAACAGCTGACTGGTGGAGACCCTTTTCAGCATTTATTTTGAAGATCACAAGAATGAAGGTATTAAAGGGCTCCTAAACTGAAAAAACCTGACAGACAACCTGGATCCTGTCTACACCATCTGAGAAGGTGCATTCTCAGTCTACCAATGCCCTTTTCTTGCTATCACTCTGACAACAGACAAATGGGAGCAGTCAACTCACGTTGTTGTTTTTTTGTCACAGCCAGGGGTGGGTTTCTACTGGTTCTGTCCACCTCTGTAGAACTGGTTCCTCCAAAGAGCAGCAGACATAGAACCGGTTCTATGTCTGCTGCTGTTGTGGCCCACCCCCTCTCCTGGGCTCTTACCTGACCTTTATTTTCTGTTTTTTCAACTGCAGCTGCTTTGCGCGACACAGCTACAGTTGAAAAAGCAGGAAAAAAGGGCTTTTCCAACCACTGTGCACCCACACGTAGCACTGGTCAGCTGTCCGGGCAGCTCAGCAGGTTGTCAATTGCACTTGCATGACTCATGGGACTCGTGCATGTGCGCATGACACTAATAGACAGAACCGGTAGTTATACCAGTCAGATCCCATCCCTGGTCACAGCTGAACAATTTTGATGCTCTGTAGCTTTTTGGACTCTATAATGATTCTAGTACAGCAGGGATATCACTCTTGCTGTCACCTATTGGTCCCTAAAATCACCAGTTTGTCATTTTTGCAATCATCCAATGCCAAATCCATCAGGAGGCTGGGCCATATTGTGGAGGTGTTTGTGGCTGGGATTGCTTGCCTCCTCTCTTCTGCTGCCTCTGAAGACTCCTTGCCTCCTGGATTAATCAATCCATGAGTTTGGATAATAGTTCTAATAGTTCAAAGCTTCCAGATTCTGATTACAGCCATGGTGAATGTAGTCACTTGGCTGTGGCTCTTCTTTTGCACTCCAATCAGTGAAGCTTGTGGTTGTCCAAGTCTCCTTAAATTGCAAATAAATACATTTAAAACACATATTACTTCATGCTGCTTCTTGTTCCTTCTTTTTAGTTCTCAGCCTTCCAGATAGAAGTAAGAAAAAACCCACTGATTTTCTCTAAAAGGTAAAGCTAAAGTCTGAAGGGAAAGGTCTTGTCTTCTAGCTGATTCTATCTAGATAGCTGATTCTTTTCATACTGGCCAATACTGGTCAATAACAGAATACAATATTTTGCAAACGTCACAACCCTCTTTCCTCATATGCTACATACTGTAAACTTTGTTCTGGGCTTCATAACCAAACAATCACATCTTCACTATTTCAACCATTAAATCAATTGATCCTTCCATGAATGGAACTCAACCTACCTCAATCACAAAGAACTCTTGGTAACATTCAGGAAAACAAAAACATGAAATCAGAAATAAAGAGCTTTTTAACAGTAATATCTGACCCAATTACATTAGCAGGAAAAATGGCTTATATATATTTTTTGCAGATTACGAACTCCAATGTAAAACATTTTTATATTCTCAGTTGTAATGAACCTTGTCCCACATATTGCTAGGAGAGGTCATCTAGAACTTTGTATCCCTACTGAGCCTTATCATCCAATTCCAAGGAAACAGTTGGTACACTTGGGCAATAATAGGATGCATGACTAATGGGATGGACATGAAAAAATGAACTGAAAAAAAAATCCAGACAGGACAGGTATCAGACATACAACCCATTTTAGAAAGGAACAAAATCTCCCCAGGAAGAGCATCTTTACACTCTGTCACTAGATTTGTAGGCAAACAGCTGTGACAATGAACATCTCTGCACAATCGTATCTAGTGCACTAGCTGAGTCTCTTTCTAGCTGGATTTAGTAATGACTATTCACCCCTTAAGTTATACCATGTCTTAATTATCCCAAAGGTGTTTTTCAAGAGGCAACTGGACGTTCTTGTTTTTCTTTGAAGATGTTTTGCTTCTCATCTAAGAAGCTTCTTCAGCTCTGACTGGATGGTGAGGAATCTCCAGTCAGAGCTGAAGAAGCTTCTTGGATAAGAAGTGAAACATCTTCAAAGAAAAACCAGAAAGTCCAGTTACCTCTTGAAAGAGTACCTTTGGGACAACCATGACCTGGATAACTGAGAATCTCCATAGATATGTCTTGATTACTACAACACCCTTTTCACAGGTTTACCCTTGAAAATTGTCCAAAAGTTATATTTGGTATAAAATGTGGCAGCGAGGCTACTAAGCAGTACAAAGTACAGGGATTGTGTACACATGAAATATCTGCACTACCTGCAAATTACCAGGCACAACTTTTGTTGCCATTCCTGACCTCTGGAATAATATTCTTCTTGGAGTTGAAGAACTTTAAGAAAGTTCTTAAAAATCTTGATATTCTGGCAAACACAATTGATTGGTAAACCTGCAATGAAATGAGATGTCATTGATGTTTCTGTCCTTCCTCCACATAGCTGTTTAATCATTTTGTTTTTTGCTATTATTATGATTATTACTGCTTTGCATGTCTCCTTAAGTGGTTTTGCAATTGGGTGATTTTACCTTTGAAGTACAAATCAATTTTTACACTTCATATCTGTGTAAAGTAAGCAAGAAAGGTCCTCTTGAAGATACTCTCTTTCAGAAGGTCATTCTTGTAAGCAGATGACGCTGCTACATGCATTGGCTTCCAATCTCACAATGTTTAGAAAATATGTGAAGATAATACATGTTTTTCATTAGTTCATTAATTGTTAAATATTTTAGCATTCTATCTGCATTTTTAATATTCAATATTTCCTTATTTTTAAATCTGTAAATGCCATGAGTGCTGTCCAAAGTGAAAAGATGGAATATAAAGCAAATAAATACGTATAGGAAAAATAAATTGCTAGATATTGTTTTGTCAAAGCTCTCAAAAAAAAGAAGCTTTCTCCCGCACTTGTGATGCCTTCCACTTAACTTACAAGGAAAGTTTACCTACTGCTTAACTTTGGTATACCTTTTATTTATTCTGTTCTGTGCCACTTTTATTTGTTATGTATTTAAGACTTTTAAAAAATAAATTATACTAATCCTGATGAAAAAAAATCCGTAGTTTTATTGGGAGAGGCAGAAAATAAATGAATTGCCCAGACAATCGAAATAACCTTTTGGGAATTAGCAAATTCGTTAATTCAGCTTTGCCTCTAGTCCATTCAGGACTTCAACAAGTTTTCATGTTTCATCCATATCCACAACTTGATGTTTGCAAAATATACCCCCTTCGAAATTACAAATCAGTATGGCCAAAAATATGACTTTCTGAAGTTGTAGTTCAAACACATCTGAAAGGCATCGATTTATAGACAGTTTGTAGATGATCTGTAATATTCAGTTACACCTCCAATTTTCTTCAGATGGCAACCTTATTATCTTGAACAGCTTGAGGCTGAGTAGAAAATATTTTAACTTAAACCACAATGGTTCTCATAAAAAATGTTTCAAACCATTTGTTAAACCATCAAACAAGAACAAGAAAATACATCCAATCATTTTCCTCTCAGGAACTCAATGTGGCTTCTGCACTGTTAAGATATCCCATCTTACAAGCTCTGACTTTTTCCCCACAATAGGAAAGTACCACATGCCAACCACAATTTAAATTAGAAAAATGTTTAAACATTTCCCCTATACAGGGAAACTCCAGCACTTCAGCTTTCAAGATATTGTAGGCACTTATAATTTTTTAAAAAAATGTTAGCTTAAATAAAAGAATTACACATAATATTTAAGTATGCAGCCATATTAACAATAAGGAATATTATTCAGAATCAGCAAGTCTGAATATTTACCACAGATTGGGACCTGCTTTGTAAATCTCATTACTACTGCTGTTTCTGCCACTAGCATCCTTTCACCATCTTATGACATGTTTGCTTTTTAAACAGTGTGGTCTATAGTCAAATACTAGCCACATAAGATCTGAACGCTAAAATTTCTGTAATAGGGTTTATCCAGTTTGCTCCTGGAAACATTCCAGGAAATAAAGTACTATATTCTAATTACTCAATTATGGAACATTGAAATATTCCATAGCGTTTTTAACATCACCAGTTTTATCTCAAATTCAGATGTACTTCAAAGCCTTTTTACTGTCAATTACTATTGTTGGTTAGCCAAGTTACATTTTTCTGCAAATATCAATCAACTATTATATAAATAACTATTTAGTTAAAATATTGTGAAAATATAAAAAATAAAAACAAATGTTGCTTATTTTCTGGAACGACTATAGGATTTAAACCAAATTCTGATCCAGAATAGATCAGTAAGAAGGTTGCACCAAACATTGGTTGGGTGTGCCTATCAATAGCTGAAGAATAATACAAAAATAAATGGACCTGGGTATGGTGGGATAGGGAGAAGGATAAGACCCAGATCCCCCCCCAAGCCCACACCTCCTGGCCCACATCAAATTTCCACATGCCTCCCCCACCCCGCAAGACACCCACCCCACACTCTAGTTAATAATCCACATAATTGCTTAATAACCACAACTAGAAAAGCTGGGATTGCAGTTGCTGAGTGAAGTGGTCACGTGGGCATCTTACTTAATGACCGCTTTTTTCAATTACTTTAGTACTCATTCCAATTCTAATCTTTAAGTTGAGCACTATCTGTGCCACTTAAGTTACTTTTCCTATAATGAAACTGAATCATTTACTGAGCTGAACCAGAGTATAAAAGAGTTAAATACCAAAATACGTGTAAAATTTTAAATAGATAAAGCAAACTATGATCAAATTCCTTTTGGTACTTCTAAATGCTATCCACAACCATGAAGTAGGCAGTACTTAAGTTCATCTGACTTCAATTTACTTTTTCCTAAACTTGCTAATTATGTTTCTGAATGGCAGATTGATTATTTGTTTATTTGTTTATTTAAAATATCTACATTTCCATACAACTCAAGCAATATTTGGCAGCTCCCAACAATAAAACCAATGAATAAAACAATCAACAGTAAAACAAGAACCCTGTGCCTTAATAGTCTCCGTGGGATGCCCCTTAACAGGCTCAGCTGTCCTCCTCCTATATCTACCTATACAATCCTAATACCTCAGTAAAATACCAGTCTATAGCAGAATGTATGAATGATTTGGGGCAAAGAAAGGAGATGCTGTCTAGGAAAATTGGACAAGAGAGGCAGGAGCCCAAAGTCGCTTAAGGATCAGAAATTTTTTTAGGAAAGACTCGCCCTAATGGATCAACTAGTTAAAAATTGAGGTGAGACTTCAGACTTGCAAGATTCTAACATAACCTTACAATAATTAAAGAATTAGTTTATCTTATTTTCTATCTGGTTTTCCTAGGAGGGATGACAATGACCCTTCCAAGCAAAGATGGGAGCCTCTAAATCACCAATGCGGGATGTTCCACAAGTTAGGACGAGCCATGTCTAGGCATCTGGACAGCAGGGCAACAGCATCACCTGTCCAGCCAAGAATAAAGAGGTATAACTGGTTATCATCATAATCCTGATGATAATGAAGCCCCACCATCTTTCCACAATGGGATCAGCCCACTCAACTAGTCCTGGCAGAAGAGGCCTACTGCAGATCCTATCAGCTGAGGAACTTTGGGTGGTGGGATCCAAGAGAAGTGTTTTTTTTTTTTTGCCTCACCTGCTGCTCTTTGGAACATCTTGCCACAGGAGGTAAGAGCCACTCTTTGGGTCTTCAGGAAAAGGCTTAAAACTTGGTTATGCTGGCCAGCATGGGATAGTGAAGGAAAAGTTGTTAGCTGGAGGAGAACAGCTAACAGAAAGGCAACCCCACCTATCTCCCTTCCAAACCCATGTTTTTAGGCTGTTTTAACTTTTTCAATTTTAATCCATTGTTATATTTAAAATTCTTTGGATATTTGTATATTGTTTGGATATTTGTATATCTTTATCTTACTTAAGCCAGTCAAAGTTGCTTCAAATGAATGATGTGATGAACATAATAATAAAATAGCAAATTTTCCTCCATCTACAAACATAAAACTAATGATATATGTAGATAGATTAGTACTGAAATATTTTAGCATCTGTTAATTTTGAGAAAACATTTTATAAATATTAAATTCACAAGGAATACAAACAGCAAATGATTCAAATCATAATGTTTATAATGAAATATTCTGCAGATACTTTATGGCATAAAACATGCCTTGTGTTAAAAAAAAATTGCCCCAAGTTTCAACTTCTACCAAAAGGTAGTCTAAGTCTTACATATAAATGAGTGTCAATTTTAAACTGAAATGAATTCAATTTCGATATGAGTATTCTTTAATGAGATGGAAATGTCCATTCTGCCATACAGAATGAATTTCAGATTACTATCTGTTTCACAAAATATATAACAGACATTAATTAATAAAAATAATTTCATTTGAAGTTTCCTTAAAAGTGATATAGGAAAAAAAAATATATTCCAAAAAACCAGTGGAAGTTGTTTTTCTTGCTACACATTTGATCTGATAAATATTTTGTTCATGGGATAGTGAAAAATTCATATAAGAATAAGAACAGAATTCCTCCACTGGAATAATGAGATATGAGAGATAATCACTGGCATTATCAGTTCACAAAAAAGAAACTCTGCCAGTACAAAAATTCATGAGCACAGCGGCAAAATTGTACACAGAAGCAAGACAAGACAAGGCCTCTTCCATTCTTGCCAGCTCTGTCTATGTTTCCTGCTACTTTCCCAGAGTTTCAGAGCAATCCCCAGATCTTCAAATCAGATAACATTTTTTAAATTCTGAGGAAATCCTGCCAGTCCAGATGGCCTACTACAAACAGCACAAGTAAAATGTTTTTTAAGAAAAACCTCTAACTTATTGAGGAGATAGTCTCTCTTTTTCCTACTACTTACTAAGGAGTGTATAATTGGGAGAAATAAAGAAAAGATGAGGCAAGCAATCTGAAGTGGGATGTATTACATGGGGGAAGAGAAAATTGAGATTGCTCTAAGGAGTGGTTAAACCTCATCATCATAAGTAATAAAGACATTTATTAAAACATATATTTTGCTGTGATTTAGCATATAGAAACCAGAAATTAAAGAGTTTACCAAATGCCACGTTTAATTTATTGTATTTTTAAATGGAAGGATAATAAAGCTTCTACAAAACCTTTATTAAGTGTCATATGCAGTTAAAAGAAAATCTAGGACCTCTCTTGTTTCAAAACAGAATGCTTGGTTTAAATTTTAAGACCTAAATTTTAAGCTCCTCTTTGTCAAATAAGCTGAATTTTTGACACCAAATCATGGAAGCAATGACTAATAATCATTTTTATAACACATATAAGGTCACATTATGTTATTCCTCTAAAAGTTATGCCAAAGAACATTCATAATCTTGATTAATACAATGTAAAATATTCCACAATAACTGGGGGAGGGAGACTAAAAATTACAACAAAGTTAATAGTGTTGTATGCCTCTGGATACAATTAGAGAATAAAAATATTTGTTTCGAAGGAAGCACAGAAAAGGCAAGATATGACAAACAAGTTCCACCTATATTGATCTGTTATGACGTAACAAAATGAACCATAGAACTATTAAACTTTTGTGGCCTGAAAAATAGTAAATACACAATTTTGTGTCTCATGTAGATAGTAACCAGAAGCTATCACCCTTTTAACATAATATAGCAATACTTCGGTCAAATACAGTATATACTGTCAGATTAGTTTCTGCTGAGGCATCTTAGAAAATTGACAGAAAACAAAGAGGTAGGGAGTGGGAGAGAGAAATTTCTGTAGGCAATCTCTTCTTTATTTGAGAAGACAGAGGGAGGGAGAGGGAGGGAGAGGGGGAGGAGAAGGGGGAGGGGGAGAGAGAGAGAGAAAGAGAGAGAGAGAGAGAGAGAGAGAGAGAGATCCCCTATTGCTTTTTGTAATTTTGAAGTTACATAGTTGTCCATTAAAAAGACACATTATCGCCAACTGGGGAAAAGTGCAGCTCTCTCCAGATTATCATTTCATTACAAATGTGAGAACTCATATTACAGCTGCACAACAGTTCATTTAATATGATAATGCTTTTGTCTGACTTGCAAAACTGAACAGAGCCAGAAGAAAGTTAATGAATGCAACATGTGTTCAGTCTTTTGATAGCTGTGACTAAAGCCAACTGGCAAAATGATCACAGCAAGATAAAATTCAAAACAAAGCAATCTTAGTTTGTAGAGTGCTCTCCACCCCCAAAAGGCCTTGCACGATCTCTCCAAATGCACAACTTGAAAGTATACAAAGGGAAAAGAGAACTAGAATGAAAATAGAAGTTGTGATGGTAGCGTAATAGTTACTTCCCTAAAAACTTGCCCAATATTATCAGATTAGATTTGTCAATGAGTGCTGTTCCCTGGGATTCCTCTCTCAGAAAGCATGCCTTTACATACAGAGAACAAATTCTTCCAATCTACATTTCAACTTGTTCTTGGTATCTTGTCAGGAAGCAATGAAGCGGATGAGTGGCAACTCTGAAGTCCCACCGATTTCTTCAAGCCCTGAGGCTCTTAGGAGCTGAAAGTCACCCTGGACGGGTGGTAAATGCAGAGGGATGCTTCGGTGGTCGTGAGGAGAGTCTCCTCGACTGACCCAAAGAAAACCCCTCCATCCAAACTAAAAAGAGAACTGCCAGCATGGCTGAATTGAAGCCGGGAAGGCAGCTGAGACGGAAGTGAAAAAGAAAGGAAAGATCTTGTAACAGCGTGCTTAGTCTTGGTAAGAATCACTGATTAATTCATTACCTCAAAACTTATAACTTTTCTGCCTCATTACCAATATCAATGATTAGATTATCAATTTCTATAAAATAATTTATTAATGGTTTAATTTTTATTGTTTTAATTGATTAGTGTGATTGGAGTGTTTAGTGAAAATGGTGTGATTACTGATTAGTTTAAAAGATCAAGATTTATGTAATTTAATTGATTAGTAAAATTAGTGAATTAGTGAATTTAATTGAACAGTGTGATTAATGATTAGTGTAATTAATTGATTAGCGATTAGTGTAATTAATTGATTAGGCTGATTGTTGCTTAGCAAAATTATTTGACTAGGGAGATTATTGCAATTCATTGATTGGTGTAATATTGGCTATACTGATTACCCAAAATTGTTTCAATAAGTAATTTAATCAATGTGCCATCTTAACAAACCTACCATGCCAAGAAAAAAATCCAATGCCAAACCACAACCTAAAGAGAAAGTAATCCCCACCAATGAACCACAAGACTCCCGCACATGCTTTAACTGCTATAAAACTCTAAAGGATAATGAAAATTCCATCAAATGTTCTCTGTGTAACAAATATGCTCATCATGACTGCTTCGGATTACTTGAGCAAATGATTCAATACCTAGAATCATCCAATGAGTTTCCATACCTCTGCAAATCATGCAGACCCAAACTGGATCTGTTTGAAAGAGTTGATACCATAGAAACACGAATATAATCCCTTGACACCACAGTAGCATCCCTGGACGCTTTAAAAGAAAGATTATCCAACCTTGAAAAAAAAGATACAACGCAAAAACCTTCACATCCAATAGCTACAAACCACATCTCTACTCAACAACCACAACCCAATCCACAACCCAATCCACAAAAAAACATAAATCATACAAATAATGATATCCTAATCTTCATCAGAGAAGCTGTTGGGCGCAAACAGAAACATCCAAACGCCATCTTATTTGGTCTAGAGAACATCAATGACAATAATGACATTACAACTGTCCAAAACATCATCAGTGATTATCAAGCATCAACCATCTCTCCTGATGAAATACTTGACATTTCCCGCATTGACCGAGAGCTCAAAAACAGAGACAGCTCTGTGGCCCCACCCTTCTGCAGGCTCATTTGCAAAAATGAATCAAGCAAATGTAAATTCATTTCTACTATAAATTCACTTGCCAAAAGCAACACCAACCATAAGAACCTCCGTTCTCGCCCTGACCTAACTATACAGCAATGTGCCCATTCCCATGTATTCCTCCTAGAACTCAAAAAATGTCTAGACAATGGAGAGAAGGACCTGTACATTGACTTCCATACTGACTGTATCAAAAGTAAGTCACACAACCCATAACTCAGCTTTAACTTTCAATCACAACCCTACTTCAACCAATCCACCATCCCCCAAGACTAGGCACGCACGCCCCTAACTACCTCAATTCTAACTACAGCTGGCTTTAAATGCAAGCTACTCAATGCAAGAAGCCTTGTGAATAAAATACCTGAATTTCTCCTCTTACTAAATATGGATAAATTCGACATCATATTTGTCTGTGAAACATGGCTCAATGCATCTCTCCCTGACTCCATTACCACAGTAAGAGACTATCATGTTTACCAATCAGATTGTGAAATTCATAGAGGAGGTGGTGTTGCTATCTTCTATAAAAAGTCCTTCCATCTAAAAAACATCCAAGTTACCCAGGAGCTTGCTCTTCTTGAGACCATCATCTGTGAACTATCCTTAAATATCACATTTCGATTCTTACTATGTTACAGAGCACCTGATTAGGACATAGAACATGTAAACAAGCTAAATTCGCTACTAACATGGGCAACATCCTGCCCACATGTTTTTATCTTTCTTGGTGACTTCAATCTACCTCATATTAATTGGACCCTAAACAAGTGTACAACTGAAGGCATACATGCAACCTTCTACAATGCTGTTACAAATCTGGGACTGGAACAACTAGTAACCAACAATACTAGACTGAACAACTGCCTCGATCTCATCTTCTGCAATAGTTTGAATTTAATTTACAGAATACAAACTAAAGAACCCTTTTCCAACAGTAACCACAATATGATTTGACTTTTGTCTCACCATATGCCAACACAAAAATCATCACAATGATGTAATCCCCAATCATAACTTCAAAAAAGGCTACTATGATCTTATAGACAACGATCTCTCACCCCTTGATTGGCAATCTCTGTTCTCTGGATGCAATACTGCTGAAGACCATTACAACATATTTTTACTTGAAGTCAAAAGAGTCATCAAACTATATGTACCAATAACAACTGCCCCCACCCCCAAAAAATAGATTACCCATAACAATAAGGAAACTTCAATCCAAAAAGAGATCACTCTGACGGAAAAACAAATCTGGTCACGTTGCCAACTTCAAAAGCCGATACAAAAATGTATGTCACCAGATAAAGACTGAATGCACCAATTATCAGATTAAACAAGAGGAAAACTTTCTACGCACCAATTCCACCCACGCTTTTTACAATTTTGTAAACAACAAACTAAAAGACTCAAGGTCCATCCCACTCCTGAAAGGACCTAATGGTAAAGACTGCAACGATGACACTATTAAAGCCAACATCTTTAACACATTCTTTGGCTCAGTATTTGTAAACAGCAATGGACCATGCCCAGTATTTCCTAGCCAAATCACAGAAAACTACAATGATCTAATATATATCGATTTTACAGAAGACAATGTTGAAAAAGCACTATGCAATCTAAAACTATCTCTATCTATTGGACTGGATGGAATATGTACCTGCTTCTTTAAAAAGCTATCCACTGCCATAGTAGAACCTCTAAGCATAATCTTGAAAAAATCTTTCAGGACCAGCTCCTTGCCTAACCTGTGGTCACAAGCCATGGTCATTCCCATCTTCAAAAAGGGAGACCACAGCCTAGTTGAAAAGTACAGACCAATCTCCTTATGCTGCATCACCTGTAAAGTCATGGAATCAATTATTAACCAATCCATTATCCTCCATTTAGAGACAAACAACCTACTCTCTAATAAACAATTTGATTTCAGAAAAAAGCTATCCTGTAATCTGCAACTCTTACACTGCAAAAACATATGGACTACACAACTTGATCAGGGCAAAACAATAGACGCAATCTACATAGACTTCTGTAAAGCCTTTGATTCAGTGGTACACGACAAACTACTCCTAAAACTAAAATCTTACGGTATCTCTGGACACCTGCATAACTGGATAGAAGCATTCTTGTCAGACAACAAATGGTCAAAATTGAGAGTGACCTATCAAATTCTCTACCTGTCAACAGTGGTGTCCCCCAAGGCAATGTTCTAGGACCAACTCTCTTCATACTCTACATAAATGACCTCTGTGATCATATCAAGAGCAACTGCGTTCTCTTTGCTGATGATATAAAGCTGTTCAATACCACAGACAATACTGCTACCCTTCAAAAAGATCTTGACTATGTATCAGAATGGTCAAACAAATGGCAACTTCAAATCTCAACAAATAAATGCTCTGGCTTACATATTGGCAAAAAAAATCAGAAAATAAAATACAAGCTGAATAATCAAGACCTTGTTGATGATCCAAGCTCTGTAAAGGACCTTGGAATACTCATCTCTAATGATCTAAGTGCTAGAGCCCACTGTAACTGCATTGCCAAAAATGCATTATCATTAATCTTACATAGCTTTTTCTCTGGTAATATCACACTACTAACTAGGGCATACAAAACATTTGCTAGACCAATACTCGAATACAGCTCATCAGTCTGGAAACCACATTACGTATCTGATATTAGCACAGTTGAGAAAGTCCACAAATATTTCACAAGAAGAGTGCTCCACTCCTCTACTCGTTGTAGAATACCTTATGCCACCAGACTTGAAACTGTAGACCTAGAAAAACTTGGATTACGCCGTGTTTGGTCTGATCTAAGTATGGTATATAAAATCATACATTGCAATGACTTACCTGTCAATGAATACTTCAGCTTCAACCATAACAACACAAGAGCACACAACAGATACAAACTCAAGGTTAACCACACCAAACTTGATTGCAGGAAATACGACTTCAGCAACAGAGTGATCAATGTCTGGAATACTCTACCTGACTCTGGTTTCTTCCCCAAACCCCAAAAACTTTAACCTTAGACTGTCTACTATTGACCTCACCCCTTTCCTAAGAGGTCTGTAGGGGGCATACATAAGCACACCCACATGCCTACTGTCCCTGTCCTATTGTTTCTTTTATTTTTCTTATATGTACCCATTTCATGTATTCATAACTATGTATATACTTATACCTATTATCTTGTAAGTGATTGGCAAATCAAAATAAATAAATAAACAAAAATAAAACTGGCTGTGCTCATTCCCAAACTCAACCAGAATAATTCAACTTCATAGATGGAAGGAATAACAATGATGTATTAATAAAGTGAACAGCATAGCAATAGCACTTAGACTTATATATCGCTCCGTAGTGCTTTACAATACTCTCTGGGAGGTTTTCAATATTGGTATATTGCCTCCAACAATCTGGGTCCTCATTTTACCAACCTCAGAAAGATGGAGTTTGCATTAATTGTTCTAACCATTGTGCCATCAGGGTTCCAACATAATGAACTTACAAAGAATGTAAGAACTAAGAACATTTTGCCTACTACATTTAATACATATGTGCAATCTACAGTTGTGTTTTATTTTCTCAGTGCACATTACTTACTTTATACTACACTGGTATAGACATTGCAGAGGGACCACCTTGCTGATCTCAGCTGATTTGGAACAAAGCTAAGAAATCCAGCCCTGGTTAATATCTGATTACTATCAGGAAATCCTAGGATTGTAAAGTAGAGTAGGAAGTAAAGAAGAAAAAACCTCTTGGAAGAAGCCATTACCAAACCAGTTCCCTGTTGTTGCTATCTAGATATCCAAATATTCACCAGGAGCATAATTGAACTTAGGGAATATTCCAGTAAAAGAGGTGTTAGTTCTTACTTGACACGCCCATTCTCTGTGAGCTGTGAAGAGCATCCAGGCATGGGAAGTGCTCCATCTGTCATTCAATAGGCTGAGCTGATTTCTGAGGACACTCCTCCTCCTCCTTGGAGTTCCTCCCAAGTGTCCCCAATTTTGGCGAAGTCGAAATGATAAGTTCATCACTGTTCTCCTTCACCATTGCTCATAGTCTTGGCCAGGATTGGACCCAGACCCAGACGGATTCTGGGTGAGGCTGGAAGCTCTTCACAGCTGCTTGGCAAGTGTCCTAATATTTATGGGTGTGTCAAGTAATAACCAACGCTCCTTCTCCTGAGAGCTGTTCCAAGCATCCAGGCATGGGACATACCAAAGCTGGTGTGTCCTACAGGAGGGTCTCTGTCTGGTTTGGAGTCCCCTATCTATGTATGCATTTGTTGTAAGACCTGTCTGCCGAAGGCTGCTTCAGCAGAAGCAAAAATGTCCAGTTTACAGTGCCTTATGAAAGGCGATGGTGATGCCTAAGTCGCCACCCTACATATCTCATCAATTGACGCTTGAGTATCCCAAGCTGCTGATGTTGCAGCACTCCTAGTTGAGTGTGCAGTAAAACCTGTAGGCACAGGCAATGACTGTGTTTCGTAAGTTTTTGCAATCGTGGCTCTCAGCCACCTACCAATTGTTGATGAAATGACTTTTCTGCCTTGAGTAGAAGATCGAAAGGAGACAAAAAGGGCCTCCATCTTCCTGAATGATGCAGTCCTGTCATTGTAAATTCAGAGGGCACGTTTTACGTCTGAGAGATGCCATTGTTGCTCTAGAGTGTGGGCTGGTCTAGGAGAGAAGTTGGGGAGTACCAACTCCTGTGCTTGATGGAAAGCCGAATTAATTTTGGGAAAGTTGGCTCTAAACCAGTGGTTCCCATAGTGGGCAGTACCGCCCTCTGGGTGGTGGTGAGATGTCTTAGGGGGCAGTAAGAGGCAAGGGGGCTGGTGGGGGGGCGCTAAGAGGTGGCAGGGGGTGCTGGAGGTGGGCCCCTCGCAGGGCACAATTCAAGGATCAGATTTTACCAGTTCGCAAGAACTGGTTGTTACCGTTCCAGTAGGTTGAAGAACCGGCAAAAAGGGCCCCTGGCTGGCGCTGCCCCCTCTGCCCACTCCTCCATTTTCTGCTGTCAGTCCTTATTGCGCATGTGTGACATTGCGTGCATGCGCAACAATCACTGACAGCATTTCCCGCCCGCCCCGCCCAGTCACTCCTTATGTAGCACATATGCACTCATTTCACATTTTCCCACCCGCCATCACTACCAGCACCACCAGCCAGCCAGCCCTGCCTACCACCGTCTCATCACAGTCAATGGGGTGAACTTGAGAGAGGGAAAGAAAAAGAAAAGAAAGAGAAAAGGGACAGAAAGAAAATGGGACAGACAAAGAAAGGGGGGATGGAAGGAAGGGACAGAAAGAAAAAGAAATAAAGAAGGAGGGAGGAAGGGAGGAGAAATATAATGAGATATCTATTCTAGTCCAATCACCTGCTCCAGGTGATTAGAAGGGAGTGTGTTTGTGTGTGTTCTTGTAATTTACCAGTACATTTTGGTTTTGCCTTTTTCAGAATTGGCACTGTAATACATTGGGGAAAAGTAATTTTTTAGGGTGGAGGTCTGGTCCAATGAATCCTGTTTAAGCCTCAACAAAATGTGAGAGCTTCTTGATAGTCTTGGCCATGTTTCATCCACAAAACCTTTAATTAACAGAAGCCAAAGATGTTTCAATGTGCTGGCAAAGATGTTTCAATATGGGAAAGGGCCTCTAAACTGGACCTCATTTCAATCTGATGCATCAGGTCTCTCTGTCTGTCTCTCTCTGTCTCTCTCCCTCCCTCCCCCACTCTTTCTTTGTCCCTTTTTCTTTCTTTCCCTTTTCCCTTTTCTTCCTTCTCTCTTCTCTCTCTTTCTTTTCTCTCCCTCTCTTTCCTTCTCTCCTTCTCTCAGGCTCACCCCATTGATTTGGTGCACCGCTCCACTCGGACATAAAACAAATGAACAATAATCAGCAAAACATCTCTGATTAGATTCTATTCACTACTAGAATCTAATCAGAGATGCTTTGCCAATTCTAATCCAATGATCTGCTCCAGCAGGGTTAGAAGAGAGTGTGTGTGTATGTGTGCGCATGGCTGTCAAAACTCCAAAACAGATAAAGAGGGAGGTCAGTCATAAATATTAGGACACTTGCCAAGCAACTGGCCATTAAGCAAGGACCACTTGTATTTGGTTTAAAAAAGCAGGCTTCTACTACCACCACCCCCCACAACTGTAACTCTTTTCAAACCAGATGTGAACACACACATATTGTAAATATTGTAATATTGTAAATATTCTGATTTTCAGAGCAGAAATGAGTGTTGTATATATGGTTCATGGACAGACATCTGGCTGCTTGGATCATTGAGATGGCTTTGCTGGAGAGTTTCTTGGCTTTCAGGAGTCTCCGCTCAAGCGCCATATGGCTAAGTGTAGCCATTGTGGATCCGGATGGTGAATTGGACCCTGTGTGAGTGAGACTCTTTCCGGCAGGATTTTCCATGGACCTGTGATCGATAGATCCCTAAGATCCACAAACCACAGATGTCTGGGTAAGCATGGTACGACCAGCAACAGTTCTGCTTTCTCCTCCAGGATTTTCCAGACCTTGGGAATCAATGTGAGGGGAGGAAAGGCATATAGAAGACCCCGAGGCCAGCGGCAGCATAGGGCGTTTACTCCCTCCTCTCCTTGTGTTGGAAATCTTGAAAAGAACCTTGGGAACTGTGCATTGAGGGGCGAGGCAAAAAGGTCCAGGTCGGTTGGCTGAACCAATGTGACATCTCCTGGAACAGTCTTGAGTGCAGGCACCACTCGGAATGGTCAACAGTGGCCCTGCTCAATCTGCCTGGATATTGGACTAATCCGAGATATGTTCTGCTCTGATAGAAACTAAGTGTCTCTCTGCCCATCAACATAGTCTCTCTGCCCCTCTCATGAGTGATTTCGAGTGCATGCCCCCCATGCCTGTTTACGTGGGCCTTCGCAACCACCTTGTCTGTCAGGAGGAGGACATGCTGTCCCTAAATCTCTGGTTGAAATTTGTGGAGGGCCAGATGGACAGCCCTCAGTTCTAGCTAGTTGATACTGCAGTGTGTTCCATAGGGAACCAGCGACCCTGTGCTACCTGAGACTGGCAGTATGCGCCCCATCCAAATAGACTGGCATCTGTGGTGACCATCTGCCGGTGTGTTTCCCTGAAGGTACAGCCCTTGGAGACATTTGTCGTGGTCCACCAATGGAGTGAAAGAAGGACCCTTTATGGAACGACAACGTTGGTTATGGAATTGCTCCTTCCTGATCTTTGGTAAGAGAGCAGGAACCATTGCAGGGTTCTAGCATGAAGGAGGGCCCAGGGAAAACTAGAGATGTATGAGATCATTTTTCCTAGTAATTTAGACAACTGGGCTAAAGATACCCACTAAAAGGTTCTGATAGTTTTAGCCAATTCCTTGATACTAGATAGTCTGTCCAGGGAGAGTGGGTGTTAAGTGACTTTTTCTTCAATTAATGGAAAAACCATATTCCTGGAGTCCCTGGATTGTTGATTGAGTGTCTAGTACTGCCTGTCGGTGGGACGACAATAGAATTAGAATGTCATCCAGTTAACACTGGAAGCAGACTAGCTTGTTCCTGAGGTGTGCCACCAACACTGCTAGAATTCTAGTAAAGGTTCAAGGGGCTGAAGCTAGACCAAATGATAAGGCCCTATATTCATAATGGCAGCCAGAATAACAGAATTGCAAGAACTTTCTATGGTTGTCCCTTATAGGGATGTGGAGGTACGCCTCTGTCAAATCTATAGAGGTTAAGACATCTCCCTGTCTGATACTCAGCAGGATGGATTGTAGGGAACTCATCTTGAACCTTCTGCAGGTTGAAAATAGTTCAAGTGTTTCAGATCCAGAATTGCCTTCACCACCACCACCACCACTGAACTTTCTGGGACCACAAATAAATGAGAATAAAATCCCTGTCCTTGTTGATCACACAGTACAGGTCATTAATCTGTCAATAATCTCGTTAATCTGCTCTGCTCAGGTCAGCTTTAAATTGTATTTGAAGTCTCTTTAATTTAAGAGGCTTCAGTGGCTTTTTGTGCCACTATGGTCCTGAAAAGGACCCAATGCAGCCAGCGAACAGCTGATTAACTGATGTCGGCAGTCAGCATTTTAAAGGGGAAATCCTTTAAGAATTCAGGGGGGGGAAAGGGTGCCTTCTAATCTTGAAGGCTATTGAAACCTGTTTTTAGCTTTCCAATCAGCCTGGTGAGGAATGCACATCTAGCCTAAACAACAGGCTGAGTGAAAACTGGGGACACTTGGGAGGAACTCCAAGGAGGAGGAGGAGGAGTGTCCTCAGAAATCAGCTCAGTCTATCAAATGACAGCTGGAGCACTTCCCATGCCTGGATGCTCGGAACAGCTCTCAGGACAATAAAGAATTCTGCAGATGGAATTATAATGCAATTGTGTTAACTAGTATATATATTATAGATCTGCATTAAAGTTGCCTCCCCACAAACCAGTCTTCAGCCTACTCCACTAATCCAGCACATATTTTGAATGACAATCTATTTAGACTTTGAAATTGCAGAGTATTTTGCATTATCCAATACTCACACTGCTTTTTAATTGTGGAACCTACTTCTGCATAGCAGAACATTAGCAGCATCTTGCCCATCTAGATGAGCATTCTGTCATGCAAACTGGATGCTCTCAAAAACATAACATTGGCAGAAAGTTAATATTCCCAACTACTGCTCCTCAAATATTCAATTCATACTTGTTGATTTTAGAGGTAGCAAAACACCAGCAAAATTAATAACAAAATAATTACACAGAAAAGCTCAGACATCTAGAATGAAGATTTTGAACTATTGTCAAGGGTCTTTTATCAATATTGGATATGAAAGAAGGTGCAAGCAGTCATTTAAGTCCTTAAATGTCTGCCCTAGACCAGACTTGGACCCCCAAGTTATAAATACTAAAATTACTTTTATTATCGGATTACAATAACAAAAACTTGCAAATCTGAATGACCCTTTCCCCTTCATTGCCTTTATCTTAAAAAGAACTAGAGAGGATAAAGTCTGAAGCACTCTCTCAAATTCCATTCTGCTTTCGGCTTAAAATCTAAAGGTGCTTTTATAGGAGGCAACTGGATTGTTTTTTCTTTTGAAGATGTTTTGCTTCTCATCCAAGAAACTTCTTCAGCTCTGGCAGGATAATGGGGAATGGAAGGATTTATACTCCTTGCAGACAGCTGGTCATTTGCATCCTTTCAGAGCAAGAGTGTCAAATTCGATTTCATTGAGGGCAGCATCAGAATTGTGTTGAGCTCGGGGGCCAGGGTGGGCATGGCCAAGGTGTGCAGGACCAGCTCGACATCACTTGTGTCTGGGGTGCCTGTGGCCCAAGAACTCCGTTTTCGGATGGGACAGCCTCCTACAACCCTCTATCAGCAAAAATGGAGCTCGGGAGGATTGTGTTTTCACTGGCAGAGGCACCGCGGGCCTGTCCATTATTTTCAGGGCAGCCCTGCAGGCCAAATCTGGCCCCTGGGCCCTGAGTTCGACACCATTGTTTTAGAGGGCCTTTGAAGCACTTTTTCCATTTTGCAAATATGAAATTGCAGCTTTGTTTTTAACGTTCCTAGTTATCTTATTACAATCATGACACAAACAGGAGACAGCCTATAGCCTATCAGTGTCATATAGGCAAAGAATGTTGCTACAGCTCAGTTTCTAGTGCTACCCTTCAATTATCCTTTGGAGGAAATTATAAAAATCCCCATTATAAACTGGAAATTTGAACATCTCATACAAAATGTCACACAGAAAACAAGTTAGAGATGTGCAAAATTCAAAAATTTGCAAAACACTTTGAAGAATTACTCTTCGAAACTACTAAACCATTCCTAGGACAGCAAGTCTTAAAGGTATTTCCACATAACCATAATGATAAATGCAAAAGTAGATGTGTATATGAGGTGATAAAAAGGTCATGCTGTGAACAGGAAGAAACTAACAAATAATGCATGTTGCCTGGTCTAAAGATACATTAACAATCATCTACTCCTAACAATAGGAGAAAGAAAATGAAAGTAAAAAATTAGGAAATGGAAAGACTGAACTATTTTTCATGATGTTTCATAAAATATAAGTGAAAATATAAAAATGAATGAATGACATTCATTAGATATTGAAAATAAAGTTAGTTTTTAGGTTTAAATACAATTATTTCAAAATATTTGTCCAAAGCAAGGAATCTATGCATAAATCATTTTTTTCACCAATATTTTTTCTATCACTTTCAGTGTATTAATTGTACCCAAGTTTGATTTTTTTTTTAGCTGCAACTCGTAAAGCACCAATATTTAAGCCTTAGAATCTCTTTTCTGAATCTGATCCTTTATGTGCCGAAATAGATCACTAGATAACATCAGTATTCCATAATTTTAAGATTTGTTACATTCTAGAATATGAAATATCTCTTATCTGCACCAATATTTTATCAGGAACATTTTTGTAATGGTGCATAAGCATGATGTAAATCAAAGCCCCTTGCAAGAATAAATCTAAATCATTTTATAACTTATTTGGGGGGGGGGAAGGACCCACAAGGACTTTTGCCCTGGGTTTTACTAGAATGCAAATTGCTTTAAAAAGCAAAGCCTTCATCTTTGCACATCAATCTGTTTTAAGAGATGAAGGACGTTTCTTATTTTAGAAAACCACAACTATTGACATCTAAAGAACAGATGCTTCATCTTCTGTGGTGTCATCTTTGATAAAGCATATATTTCCACTTTTGATTTTTAATAGACACCCAATAGCCCTCTTGAGGGTTCTGAGTCCTGACTTTTCTGAGAAGTAATAAATGTATTCTTCTTTAGGAGAAAAATATCTCCCAGGATAAATTTAGCTCTCCCATTGACATTTTATCAGATCCATGTTGTGCTCCCTGCTGCTACTCTATTCTTGTTCTTAGAACATACAAATCAAATGTTAACTGGATGTTAAACACAAGATGTTCAGTGGCAGGTGGTCTGGCCAGAGATATATGACAAGAATATTGTCAGTATTCTGCATTAACAACTAAATCAAAATCTTGAAAATGATAACACATATAGGATGAAGAATTCTTTTCCTGTCTTCTTAAAAATGTCTTCCATTATGCTATGCAGTAGTGAAGGATATGTTTTTTGCTTCATAGTAGCAGTTTTTAAAGGAAATATATAGCCCAATGTATGCAAGAGTGGGATTAGCCTTATGACCCTTCCCCGCCCCCTTGATGACTGCATCATCAATATTCTTGTCATGCTTTCTTCCTTATAAGAAAAAAGTTCATTAAAAAAATTAAGCAAATTGATTATTCACATCATTTCTCCATATTATATAAACTGGACAGACATCAATACTTTCTGTGTTTCTGGGATTACTTTGGAGGATCATCAAGAATGTAAAAATCTGTACTGATCCTACGTAGAGAGCCAGTTTGGTCTAGTAGTTAAGGCACCAGGCTAGAGAGTGAGAGACAATGAGTTCAGGTACCATCTTAGGCATGAAAGCCAGCTAAGTGGCTTTGGGCCAGTCACTCTCTTTTAGCCCAATTCACTTGAAAGTGGTTGCAGGGAAAATGTCAACATAAACAAACAAACAAATAAAATTTCCTCAAAGCCATGGGATGAAAGAACATATTGCATTAGATTATCCTGGATTTAACTTCATAGATCTGAGCCAAAATGTTATCTCTACCATGAAGAGCTATGGCATATTTTGAAAGCTGAATTAATTAATGTCAGTCCCATGAGATACACCAAACCAGAAAATACATGGTGGACTGGGAATAAAAGAATCCCACCTCCAGACCACTCATCATCTTGGTTTTTTAAGCTTTTCTATTTAATTCCTCTAATTTTAATTGTCTTGCAGGACATTTTTACCAGTGGTGGGATTCAATTTTTTTTTACTATCAGTTCTGTGGGCATGGCTTGGTGGGTGTGGCAAGGGAAGGATACTGTAAAATCTCCAGTCAGAGGTGGTATTTGCCGAATTACTCCAAATTTCCACTACCGGTTCTCCAGAACTGGTCAGAATCTGCTACCATCTCTGGAATTGTAACATATGGCAGAAAGCTAGATATTGAGAAAGAATACTAGAAAGAAGACAGACTCCTCTGAATTATTAATCTAAAAAACCAACTGATAAGAGATAGCTGTCTTTGGAACAATGATCAGCATGTCAAAACTCTCACAACTGGTACGTATGATGTAAGCAAATGATAAACTAGAAAATAAAGCTGGCCTTGACAATGTTGTGACTATAAAAATTATTGATAAAATCTTATAATGAAAGCAAGACTTGAATAACCAGGAGTTTAGCATGATTTCATAGTACTTTATCTAAAATGTAGGACATTAAAATATAGGCAGTTCTCAAAGAGAACTACATTATTCTTCACAGCATAGCAAAAAATGACAAAACTATGAAAAAATTTCAGCTTTAGAGGAAAAACATTAATGCTTGAGAAATTCTCAAGAGCATTTCACTCTTAAAATGATTTTGTTAAGACCTTATGCAATTTTTCTTAAAGATATGTGTATGTATATATGACACATATGTACCTACGGTATAAATTTGCCTTATGAAATGACTATTTGACTGATTTCTAGCAAGATGCAACCACATTACTGCATACACAGAGATACCTAGTTTCATTATTACTGCAACTACAGCTTTAAATGAAATGTTTAAAAACTAGATGCTCAAATTACTTTTTATTTAAACAAAAGCCATGTCCTTTCCCAAGTATATTTTATACTTTGGGAGCATTCATGATAGTTACTGAAGCAGATTCTATTATATGAGTTTGCTAATTGAAAACAGACACATTGATGTCAAGAGTTTTCCAATACTCTGGACAGAAGGTATCAAAAGTATGAGTCATGTCCTGTGAATATCACATAATTTTTACTTAAAGACAGGGTTATCTCTTCTACACAGAGCAAATATAAGCAATTTCAACATAACTAAAAGTTTACCTAGATTTAGCTTAAATGTGAAAAAGTGTAACTTGAACTATTTTTAAATATGCAATGTATAATTCTAGCTATCCTGAGATTATAGTCAGAAAAATTCAGCCTAGTTCCAGAATCATTATAGTTCTTCCAGGTTCAAGTTTTTATTTGCCTAAGTCATATCATAAGAGGTGCTGTAAGAATAAAAAATTTTTAAAAATGAAAACAGTCCTGTATACCACTATTTGATTTAAGAAAAGCTGTTGAATGATAAGATTGTTACAATGAGAGGGGGGAACTTTATTAAATTTGCATAAGGTATATTAATACAATTAAAATTAACCCAGATAAAAAGAAAATGATCCTAGTCAGGACATGCTACCCAAATCAGCATATTTGGATCTGACAATTTTAGTTTATCCTGCGTGAGTGTTACAAATGGATTTGCATGTAATATTGTGATTAGCATTCTTCACTACCAGTTAGGTTGATTCAGCTGAATAAACTGAAGAAGACAACCATGTATTGTCTCAAACTCATTATAGTTATTTCTACAGAGGGCAGAAGCTGGTACGGTGGGAAGCAGTGATGCCCAGTCCATATAAAACCATCATGTAGACAAGAAGTAGGTGTATTCCAGCTACAAGGCTGACAAAAGAAAACCCCAAGAATCTGTTGACTTGAAAAAGTGGAGGCAAAGGCTTTAAGTGCCTAAATGGTTCAGGATTGAGTTCTTTAAACTTTAAATTAGCCTTTAAACTGTCATTAAGCTCTACCAAGTTGATAGATATCATTAATAAGTAATTTCAACAGTAGAATCACATTAGCAAATTTGCTCTAAGATGATGTGCCCCTCTATATGAGGATCTATATAATTTTTTAAAAAAATACTTAAAATTTAAATAGATCGATCATGTGGAATTCAGATCTCCCGCTGGCTGAAAGGGCGGTTCTAGTATTTGATCGAGAGGCAGGGGGATGGGCTGGAGACCCTCGCCTGGGTGGATGCTCCCACGATCCACGCCCCGGACCTTATACGGATGTTCCATGATCATTTCCCCTTGCGACCACATCCTGACTGTCAGACTCGGGGGAAGGGCCCTGTGGTGGGGGATAGTGTTGTGGCCCCGATTCCCGAGCCTATGCTGTCAGAGGAAGAAGACCTGGAAGATGAGGAGGAGGAACTGGGAATGCCTTCCTCCCAGGACCTTCCTCTCTGGCAATGCCTTCCTCCCTGATAATGCCTCAAGTTTCATCAGACAACTGAGAGGAACCGCCTGAGATTAATCAGGAGGAAGGCATATCGGAGCAGCCCCTGACAGGGAGTAAAGAGGAAGAGTGTTGGCTTGATCCTAAGCAGCGTCGTAGGGAGAAATGTGAGCAGCAACATAGGAGGGGTGGGAGGGTCAGAGAGTGAGCTGAGTCATTGAGCCACACCCCACAGGGGAAAAAAGTGGGTGTGTTTTCAGCTGGAACTTTGTATGGGACAAAGTTTAATCTTACTTCAGATTTTCTTCGTGAATGATTTTTGTGGACTGCCTTGTAATTTTCTGTGAGTAGATTTTTATTTGTTATCAGTTTGGACTTGGTAAACAGAGCGTGTTGGAATGCCAAGGATATTATCAGTTCCAAAAAATTAACTCTGTGAAGTCCGAGCCAGCTTGCCTGCCTGTGTTTGTGTGAGTTTGTATTCTTTCATCTTTTGGGAAAGAAGAAAAGTGAGACAGAACATATACCTTATAATATATGTATGTTTGACAACCATCTATGTTACGAATGATCACTTTTTCTAGATAGTCAGACATAGACACTTTTTATAAAAGTGATATATTAGGTCCAAACTGCCCAATAAATATACATTTTAGCAAATGAACAAATATTGGGAGGAAGTAAATAAAGAGAAGGGGCGTTGTCTTACCTGAACGCCCTTTCTCAGCAGGTCAATGGAGAACCCACACTCGAGTTGACACATGCCTTTCTGCCCAGAGACTGAATCCTCAATCTTTGCCATGCCTCTCTGTCAACCATCACTGTCCCAGTTTACCACAAAGGTGCAGTCATCTGATGGACTTCTCTGTGGTATTGGCTCTGTAGTTCCTGGATGTGGAACCAGACAGTTGCCAGGATGAGAGTGGATTCTCCATCAACCTGCTGAGAAAAGACGTTCAAGTAAGACAACGCCCCTTCTCCAGCACGTTGATTTGGAGACTCTTGCTTGCAACCGGTGAAGCCAAAGTAATGAAGTCTTCACAAAAAAGGAAGTGGCCATAGCCACCTTTACTGCCCAGGCATTAGCTAGATGGGTTTGATGGAAATTTAATTCCGCCTTCCTTTCTTCTGTTTTCAGGGTTTCTGCTTATGTCCCTAGAAACTGCGAAGGGAGAAGCTAACGAAGCCAAGGTATCCATGGTGGGTAATTCTAGGGCTTCTGATAGGGTGGAAGCCATATTAAAGAACCTATCATTCCCTCCCAGGTTGGGAAATGTGCCCAGCTGCCCCCATTGTCTTTGGACCACATTCAGGAACAGCTTGGGACATGGAATGTCCTCCTGCATTATAGTTGGTTCAGAAAATACTGTATTATTGGGTCCCTGGGGTTCCAATGGTTCCCGCTCCTATTTGGGCCTTTTGGAGCAGGGACTTAAATAGCACTGGATGGAATAGTCCAGTGAAGGGAGGAGGATCTGGAGAGAGATCCTCATCCTCAGATAAGCCCTGCTCTCTGTGGTCCTCATCCTCCAATACTGACACCCTACTTCTGAAGAAATAGACTGGTGATACAGACCCCTGTGACCTCCTTTCCTCAGTTGGGAACTGGTGATGCTGGACCACCTGAGGGAGAGGTTCTGAAGTTATAGAGGTCAGATGGCCTCTGCTCTGCAAGGTAGTACAACTCCATGCAAAATTGCCTGAGATATGAGGGACTTAAGTTCCTCAGATAGGCCAGATCTGCCTGTCCACTGGGCAGACCCCCGCCGTAGTGGGAGTAAAGGTGGCTTCTAGGGCATGGGCTCTATTTCTAAACTGAGTTTCTGTAAACTCAGTTGCCATATAAGAAAAAAGAAAATTTCTTCATCATCTTCCTCTGTTGATAGAGGAAAAGGCAATTGTTCCCTATCACCGTCTGGTGACCAAGTCATGGGGATTACAGGATATGGCACTTTCAACTGCTGAAGTTGTTGAGGGTGGGAAATGACAGTTTCTGTCTGAGGGGGAATGACAACCTTTTCCTGGTCTGCCTTTCCTTCGGCTCTGGAAATCTGGTTTTCTGTCTTCTGCTGGCATCCTTTTCTTCTGCCTTGGAGGCCTTCCTGGAATAAATGGCCTTGGCCTTAATCTTGTCAGCTGTACCTTGACCCAACCCTTCTGGACCCATGCTTTTTAAAAGAGGTAAATGTGGAAACAGTTTGCTGCTCCATGCTGTTGGCTGGTAAGGAATGATCAGCCATTTTGACAGTCTTCTGTGCTCCAGTAATGTTGCCCCCTTTCTAGAAGAGTGTTGCAACCATGCTCTGCACTGGAATTCTATCCATGTTAAAAATGAATAGATATGGGGCTCGGAGTAGTGGCAGCAAGACCAAGGAGCTGGGGCAGCCTGCACACTCACTCATACACACACATGGCTTTATTAGTGCTGGGTTTTCTAAGCCTGGGCAATCCAGCCAGTTGAAGGCGCCATGGCTGCTGGCGACATTTTGGAGTTACCCAGGTAAGCCAGCCAAGGTTTTGAATCCAAACCACTAAAGCCACAAGTCTTCTAAGGCTGGATTCCGAACACCAGCTGTAAAATGGCTGCAGCTTGTCAGGTGAATGGTTCGGTTTCTTTAGGCTGTTAGCAGCTGACTGTTGAAGAAAAGGAGGGGGGTTATTCCCTGTCAGAGGCCTAAATTTATCCAGCTGTCAAAAGGCGGAATGGCTATTTTGGCAAGCTGAATCGCCGGGAGCCGCAGTAGCGTTTGACAGCGCTGCAGTTTCAAACCTGACCGCTGAGTCTCCTCATCAATTGAAGAATCCGATGCCTTTCTGTTCAAAGTTTTCTGAGCCAATCTAAACCACATCTCTATCGGGCAAGACTGAGTCGTAAACTGGGACAGTGACAGTTGATGGAGAGGCGTGGCAAAGATTGAGGACTCAGTCTCTGGGCAGAAAGGCATGTGTCAACCCAATGTGGATTCTCCAATCAACGTGCTGGAGAAAGCACATTTGCAAAAACTAGTAAATTACTGCAATCAAATCAGCCAAATGGTTCAGCAGAAACTTTCTAATAGGGAAAACCAAATTACAGTTGCACTCTCTCTGTTGCAAGAATTTGTAAATTTAATATTAAAAGGAGATTTGTATTAGAAAAGGATATTGTTTCAAAAAGTTATTTCCTTCTTTATTTTTTATTGTGCTCATAAATTGCCCCAATTCCAAAGGACTCTTGGTGGCAGTAACATTAAAAATAAAATAACAAATAGTAACAAAATTGAGAACAATATCAAAAACAAAAAGAGAACACACAGAAAGCAAAAATAAATCCCTAAATAAAATCTGCAATGGAGTTAATCAACTGGGATTAAAGTGCACTGAATAAGAACAAACCAACTTTAACCTGACTCCAGAATTGCAATAAAATAGAAGCCGCATATTATTTTGTGGAAAGAGTACCACATAAACTAGGGGTTATGTCAGAGAAGGCTTCATTCTAATCCCCACTTCACAAACTTCATGAAAGTAGAAATTTTCTAGCAGGTCCTCTCCCAATGACCAGTTTGAACAGGGACAGATTCTGGCAAGGTGTTTCCTTTTGTATCCTGGTATTGCATCATTTAAAGTTTTAAAGTAAATGACCAGTACTTTAGATTAGGCCCAGAAGAGACTTCAGTGTAGATTTGATATTGAAAAACAACAGGCCTTTTTGATTCCATGACGGTTTCATGTGGAATATATAACATTTGTCATGGCATGTTCTGTAGTTGAGAGCCAATAACAACATTATGTTATTGGGCTTTCTTAGTTATTCATAACTTTGACAAATTGCGTCCGTATGGTTTGAAAACCTATGTATTTGATTTTTGTGCTTAAGAAACAGTGTTGGTGCTTTAAATCTTAATTATTTATTATTTCTGTGTTTTAAAAAAATGATATGCCATTCTCCTACAAAAACTGAATTAAAAGAAGAAATGATGGTTAATTTTTTTTATTCCATAGTATTCTTACTGAAGAGTTACAAGAACTATAGGAGCAATAATAAAGTTAATAGTCACAATGCTTGCATCACAAAACTGGAATTCATCAAAGAGAAATACTAGTTGTTACAGGGTTCACAGCAAGTCTTGAATCCTTTACCTACAAGAACTTTATACAAACTAAACTGATGCATAGCCTTATAGAAGCCTGTAAAATTCCTTCTCTTTCTCTGTGGGGTTTGCAGTGTTCTTTTCATAACACAGGTTATGAAATTAAAAACATCTTTCACATACCGGTTAACAAATAATTAACTTTATGATGTCACCAGTTGGTTATACTCAAGGAAGATTAAGAAATGTATAATCTTCAGTGATTTTATTTTTTACTTCCTTGCAGCTTTCTGTTGTAAACTAATGAAAGAGAAGTCCTTGAAAAATGAGTCATCTCAAACAAAATCTATCCAGCAAGAAAATAATTAACTAAGAATTGACACAAATCATACATTGGTGCTTAAAACATTTTGAACTCTTTTGAATGTTCAGTATTTCTGTATGAATATGACCTACAAAGTGACACAAGTTCTAAAACTAGATAAAGAGAGCCCAATTAAATAGTCACAAACACTATACTTGTTCAATTATTTATTGAGAGAAATAATCCATACATATTTGTCTCTGGACCACAGTATAAGAATCTTTCCTTTCGATAACTAGTGTGCCCTTCTTGGGTGGCAATAACTTAAACTAATTTTGTTTTGATAATTGTTCAACAGTACTGCACATCAGCTCAGAGGTTTGTACAGATTACAAGGTCCTATTTTATTCCTAATGCTGTTCTCTTGATCAATCAGTGGAGGGATGTCTAACAACCATGCTCAGGAGTAAACCTAGTTCATAGCCAGTATTCTCTCAGCTACATTATACAGAATAAAATAGATTTCTTTATTGGCCAAGTGTGACTGGACACACAGGAAATCCTATAGCCTATTAAAGATCCGAAATGCTTGTTTTTTTAAAGCTTTGGAAGATAAATCAAGTATGTGCTATTTTGTAGCATGATTCAGTCTACTGCAGATTTTGAAGATTTAGATTTTCTCTCATAACCTTATTTTCATCTGAAATATAAAGTAATTGTAAAAAGTTACTCTAGATTACCATATACAAAGGTGGTTACAAATCTTATAGAAACACAATTTTTTATGAATAAGTTTTTCTGCAGCCTGCTCTGCAATCTTCAGTTTTTTCTGAAACTATCCTGCATTCTTTGTTATTTGTTGCACTTACACGTTTATCAATATTAATAAAACATAAATGCTTCCATCCCAATTCTATGTATAAAAGTTAGGGAGTGATTGCTTTGTATCTTCTCTTACATGCAAAAATTCTGTGTTTAGTTTAATATAATTGAAATCATCCACTTGCTTATAAACAATTATGGTTTAATTAGGTTGCATGAACTCTTAGCCAATTAGTTTATTTTCCAGACTACATCAAAGCAAACAACAAGTAGTATAGTATATAAATTCAAAGTTCTTGCCAAATGGGAAAAACAAATTGAAGTCAATAGGAAAGAGGTTCTGATTTGTACTTTACCCGGTATCCCTGTTTCTACTCAAAATAACTCTACCCTACTCATTCTTCCCATTCCATGTCAGTCTATAATATGACATATCTCCATCCATTCCAAGTTTCTCTTTAAGTGTGTGTTGGTAAAAAAGTGAAGGGAGATTCTTAATTTAGCATATCTTAGGCTTGCCAGGTGCTGGAACTTGCCAAACTTATTATAGCTAGAGGAGACTGGGAAGCTATGCTGTTTCAGAGAGGAAGAGAGGCTGAAGGACCAGCAGAAACAGAAAGAGGAGAAAAGATTACAATCTATCCTCTCAACACATGAAATGAGTGATTACATAGAAAAGTCATAATCCTAGTTAAGAAGAAATATTGCCATGTTCTTAATAAAAATATCATTCTGACTGCCCACTTCATGAAGCCTCCAGAATTTTAGGGCATACTGTCTATGTCTAGCAGTAATAGTCAAAGAACAACAAAAAAGAATGTTTCCCAAGAAACCAATGGTATAAGATTACAAACAGTAAACTAATTTGGAGGCTGTCTTCCACCTTTTCTTAGTTTCTTGATGACTTTCACTTACATGAAAGTCAGCACTGCAGCAGGTGGCCAGTACAGAGATGGTATTTAGCAGGTTCTGACCAGTTTTAGAGAACCAGTAGCGGAAATTTTGAGTAGTTCGGAGAACCAGCAAATACCACCTCTGACTGGAGATTTTACAGTATCCTTTCCCCTGCCAAGCCCACCGAGCCATAGAATCGGTAGTAAAAAAATTTGAATCCCACCACTGGGCTGGTACCGTAGTTGGTGTACACCTGATGAAATCTGATTAAAACTCCTTGTATGTCTAATTACACTTGGTCAAATAAAAAAAGTTTCCCCTTGTCTAGTCCTATCCAATTCTAGGGAGCGATAGTCATCTCCGTGTATTCAATTCAAATAATAAAAGTCCACCTACTTTTGCAAATTGATTGCATTGCGGCACAACATGGAAATAATAGGAAAGAGTTTGATACTCTATGCCCAATGCAAAGGAATAACAGTGACAGCCAAAGATTGGAGTATATATGGAATTCCCAGATGATCTACAATAGGGCATCTAATGCTGTTTTTAAATGCCAATCTTCATCCATGAACTGATTATAGATTATAGATCTGCCATATATTAACAAGAATTGGTTGGAATGGACCCAGATCTTCTCGCCTAGCTCTGCCCACCTGGGTATTTACTGTAGCATAATCTAGGATGGAGTATAAAGGGAAATGTTGTCGTCATCTAGTGACTCTTCATTGTCTTTTCAGACAATCTGCTTTGAGGATACCTGGTGTTAAGCCAGGGATAGACAGCAACATTGCTGATATATTATTCTCAATGTTCTCCAGTGATTTATTTGGCAAATTGTCTAAGGGTTTCTCTTAGCTGGGTTTGGAGAACCCCAGGTTGAAATTCCTCAAAGATTTTAATGCCATGCAGAATCAGCTCAGGACTTCATGATCACTATGAAACTATGGATTATATACATACATACATACATATATATATATATATATACATACATACATACATATACATATACCTGGTCTTATTTTTTTTTAAGCCCCGAAAAAACGGCTAGGCCGTCTTTTCGGGGGTGACTTAATTTCCCCCCCTTGCATCCTCGGGCGGGCGGGTGGCAACGGCTTGGATGTTGACCTCAGCGTTGGTGGAGCACTTTGTATCGGAGACCTTCTGCCATCGTTGCTTTCCCTTCTCCCCGTGCTGCTGTGGTGTTTGGAGCAATGCTTCGGTGTTTGGCACAAACACGCATTTGGTGCAGCCATGTGGGCCCAGCCAGGGCTCCTCCCTACAACCAGAGCCCAGCGGAGACACTCAGCTTCAGGCGCTCCTGTCGCCGCCTTCCTAGGCATTGTTTGAAGGCAAAGCCCATTCTTTTAAAAACAACACCCTACTACCAGTACAACAACGCCTCCCCTGCCTGAGAGGGCAGCCCAACCCCACATGGAGAGGCAAATCTCCCGGGGCCGCAGCCAGGATCAGCCCACCCCGAGAGAAGCACCCAGCCACCATCCCTGCCTGGCACCGGGCAGAGCGTGAAGAGCTTCGCCTGGGGCACCCAGTGCAGCTGACAGGCAGGCCCTCCTGCCCAGCAGCGGAGCTCTGGCCAAGGCAGTGAGCGCATCCTCGCTGGGCCCTCCGCTCATCCTGCCAGGGTCGCATCAGAACCAGGTGGGCGGGTGCACGCCCAGCTGCCAAGCAAAAGAGCTGGGCCGACCTGAGCTTGGCTTCCCAAGTCCCTCCAGCCTGACCCCGAAGGGGCCCACAGGAGAGGCTGCCCGAGGTAGTGATAGCGCCCACCCACCCATGGACAGGGAAGCAAGGCAACGGCCCGCACCATGTCCTCAACCGAGCTGAGCCCTGCTAAGTGAGCGCCTCTGCCTGATGCCCATGTCGCTGCAGTGTTTGGAGCTGCCGGTGCATTTGGAGATGTGTTGGGACAGGGACAGGCTGGGCAAAGGGTGGAAAGGACAGGCAGCTTTGGGCTCTCTCCACTGGACCTGCCGGCCAGGGAAGCAGCGCTGCCATCGCCTCGCCTCCCTGTCCATGGACGGGTGGGTGCTATCACTGCCTCGGGAAGCCTCTCCCGGTGGCCCCTTCGGGGTCGGGCTGGAGGAACTTGGGACAGCCTGAAGCTGCCCGTCCTTTCCACCCCTCGCCCATCCCGTCCCCATCCCCATGCCATCTCCAAATGCGACAGCAGCTCCAAACGCTGCAGCGGCATGGGCATCGGGCAGAGGCGCTCACTCCGTGGGGCTCAGCTCGGAGGAGGATGCGGCACAGTCCGTCACCTTGCCTCCCGGTCCACGGATGGTGGTGCTATCACTGCCTCAGGCGGTCTCTCCCAGTGGCCACTTTGGGGTCAGGCTGGAGGGACTTGGGAAGCCAAGCTCAGGTCGCCCGGCTCTTTCGCTTGGCAGACAGATGTGCACCCACAGCTCAACTTTCCCGGCTCTCCCCAGACCACCCGGCTTTGGCATGGCCCTGGCAGGGTGAGCGGAGGGCCCAGCAGGGAAGCACTCGCTGCCTTGGCCAGAGCTCTGCCGCTGGGCAGGAGGGCCCGCCTGTCAGCTGTGCTAGGCAGCCCATGTGAAGCTCTTCACGCTCTGCCCGGCGCCGGCAGCAATGGTGGCTGGGCACTTCTCCCATGGTGGGCCGCTCCTGCACTGCGGCCCTGGGAGATTTGCCTCTCCACGTGGGGTTGGGCTGCTCTCTCGGGCAGGGGAGGCTTTATTGTACCTGTAGTAGGGTGTTGTTTTTAAAAGAATGGGGTTTGCCTTCAAACGATGCCCAGGAAGGCAGCAACTGGAGCGCCTGAAGCTGAGTGTCACCGCCGGGCTCCGGTTGCAGGGAGATTTCATGCCTATAAAACATGCTGGGACTTCCTATTGAGGGAGGCCGTATTGTTGGAGAAACACAGTATATACAGTGACTGCATTAACTCTGATAACTGATATTCTCATTTTGACTGTGAATTTTGAATTTTGTGATACGGTTTTATGGTTCATATTGTTTTTATTAATAAATTGTTAAATTGTTTTTGTTGTTTTGTATTATTTTTAAATGTTGGTGAGCAGCTCATATATTGAGATCAACAGTTACATAAATTTTATAAATAAATGGTATAAAATGAGCTATTTATATACAGTACCTCTCCCTACAGGCTATCCATTTTCTCAGCAAGGAGATACTCTGACAATTGGCATTGAAGCCCATTATTATTAAAGCACAAGCCAAAGCTGTGCCTATTACCATATTTGAATTGTATTTAAATTATATAACTGTTGCATGGACAAAAATAATCTACATATATTTTGTTGAGTTGTACAAAGTAGTCAAAATAGAAATTAAATAAATGCATAAATATTATTTTTCTTGATTTGGGAGTAATACTGAGGAAACATATTGAGACACTGATCAAACAAGTATAGTAATGATAATTTTAAAAAGTCATGCTTGACACATAGCCCTGCATATTTCACATGATATTTATCTAATAATTTTGTTTTGCCAATCTAGTATATATGCTAATTTTATTGCACCAATGTATTAAATAAATACATGCAAATATACACATGCGTCTTTGGGGGAAAAAAAGTGGAAGTTCATTCGTTTATGTGCCTAGTATAATTGTTAATAATCATATATTTCCAAAAATTGGATGAACTAATGGTGTAAGATGTTATGTTAGGAAAAAAGGAAGCAATTTTGCAACATTATTTATAGTATAATTTCCTTTATTCTTTCCTCTGAAAAAAAAATCTTTGTTAAACTTCAACTAAAACTAATCTCCAAATACTCCTGATACCATTAACACATCAATGGAGGAAAAGAAAGCCAACAAGCTGATAGCCATCTCACCAATAAATATGATGTTGATGATGCCAAAAAAATGCAACCCAATTGTAATCTTATTTTAGCACAGCACACTGTGTCCAAAGTTATCTTTGCTAAGCAGAATAAGCAATCAATGACAAAGATTATAAGCACTGGGCTGATGAGTACCTGGCACTAGGATATTAACTAAACAAGAATCTGATTGTTGATTGTACCTTTAATCTGAAAAATACATAAAACTGACAAAGCCTGTTTTAAAGCTAATCACAAATGTTGGAAAGGCAAATATCTAAAAACATAAAAAAGGAAGAAATATAATTGTCATAGATATTTTCAATATCGGTATATATCAAAACTAAATTATTATATATGCAAGCAATTCTGCCAAGGAATATCAGTTTGCAGGGAGACAAAATTAAAATCCATGAACTTAAAATAGTTTAATTTAGTTATCTAGTTGCTTTTCTCTCTCTTAATAAAAATTAATTTAGCTGAATTAGCCTCAGAGAGGACTAACTCAGACACCAGTAAATAAGTATGAGATGAATACCTGGCATCAAAGCAACATACACAGAAAAAGACAAACCAGTGTGTCTCCAGAAAATAGAATTTATAAGATTATCTAAGTACGTGAATGTCCTTCCCATACCCAATAGCAGATAGTTCTATAAATCAACTGTATATGTAGGAAAAACTTCCTCTTTTCTACCCCAGCCAGCTTCAGGTACTATTCAGTGAGCTTCAAGTAGGCTTTTTTAAATGGTTGGCTTTTATTCTTTTATATTATATATATAATCAAGGATTTTAGGGTATATTCACAGTAATTTAATATAATATGCTTCAACTACCAAGAGTTTAGCAAGCTCGTGCATAAAATCACAGTAAGATTATCAAGTCATAACAATATTTATCATACAAATAGAACACAGAAAACAAATTAGCACAAGCAGAATTAACAAAGAATAGGTGAAAAGAATATTTGAAGAAAAGTCCTGCATGATGTATAGTAACAGTCAGATAGTGTTGAATCCTGGCTCTGTCCTATCAGTACTGTAGGGTTTGAGGGTAAGCTGTCAAGGAAAGCAAGGCAGAAAACAAAGAACAAATTAGTAATTCAAGGCCAAATATAAACAAACTGAATCCACGGGATGCTGTTCAAAAGAACATATCCAAAACTGTCACAAACCTTCTGCTTCTCCTTTCTATTCCAACTGATAATACTGCCAAACTTCCAAAGGACAGAGCTGTTTTCTAAACTAAACCTAGTCCACTTGTTCACAGTTCAAGGAAATATGATAGGAAAAGGGATATTATGGTTCTAAGGTGAAAGTGGTAATAAGGAATAATTAATTTTCTGCCTGATTTGGGAGCAAATCCTATCCATATCCTAATACTATTTAGTATAGTACTATTTAGTATAGATCTTTCCCCTTCATTGCCCCCCCCCCAAAGTTTAGGCACAGCAATTAAGGTATAAATTAAGACTGAGTAGATCAACCCTCAAGTCCTCTCTCAGTTGTGAAAGCTCACTGGGTATCTTTAGTCAAATTATTCTCTTTCTCAACATATCCTACTCTGCAGGGTAGGTGTTGTGAGAAAAAAAATGGATTAGCTGAACAAAGTGCTACGTACCACTTTGAGCACCAGAAGAAAAGTGGGAAAGAAATAAACATTAAATAAAAACAAGCAAAACCTGAAGCCTGCTTTACCCATACAGTGTAGGAAGGCAAAGATAAGATGAGTTTTGAAAACCGTATTTTATTTCAGAAAGCAGGAAAAGCGAAACTATTTCTAATTTTAAAAAATCCAGACAAAGCAGAATAGCTTCACCTTACATTTGACAAACTTTCCCACATGCTGCCTGAAAAAGAAATCTAGTCTATCTCTATAAGTATATTAATAGCAATTTACAGGGGGAAAAATTGAGAAATGCATTGAAGAGGAAAAACTATTTCTGCAGTAGCTGCAGAAAGGATACAATACTCATTTGCAAAAGGCCTTTTATTTCCAAGTTGTGGCATGTATTTCTTTAGAGCTAAGATTGCCTTATGCATTCATGTTATGACACTTAATTTTTTAAAAATAAAAAATTAATTAGTCCTTTAGCTTTCAGTTTTTTGTTGTTTTACTACTTCAAAATAGTGTTTTAGTAGTAGTGCTTATCTTTGTATCTCATTTTTTAAAAATTACTTTGTGCATCCAAAGGGATACAACATACTGTAGAATTACAAATAAAATGAAGACTTCCCTGCCAAATCTCCTTTTAAATTTCAATGTTACATGTAGGATTACATGTACATATAAAAGATCATCATATCTTCACTTAATAACACCCATTCAAATTTATGATGGTGCTGAATGAGTGCTATTTATGTTGGGTCCTCATACATAAAAATGACCACAGCATTCCCATAGTCATATTATTGTGATCTGGGTACTCAACAACCAGCCCGCACTTACTTGGTCACATTATCTCCATTTGTAGCTTTCACTGTCAGCTTCCAATAAGCAGTCTATGGGGAAACTGGCAGGAGGTGACAAATGGTGACCAAGTATCATCACACTAATGATGGTGTGAGATTTGCTTAACACCACCAACTGTTAAGTGCATGCTAAGCGGCATAGTCATCTTTTGTGCTTTATTGACTGCATTACTTTAGAAAAGTGATGGAAATTCTAATCGCCATCTGGTCACAATCACCTCACCATTTAAGTGAGAATTCCCTGTATTCCCTTTGCAAGTTGTATTTGTGCTTATTTTGTCTGAGGCAAATCACTACAACGTTGTAAATGGCCATGCATTTTACTGACAAGCATTTCCTTTCTTAGCAAAATATAAATAATCTATTAAAGTTTTTCAACTATCCCTCACTTCTCATCAGATTCTTTAAACATATCTGTTACATTAACAGATATAATCATTCAGCACATCCCAATAATTCTTCATAAATAGATCACTAATTATCTTATTTTCTCTTCTATTTTTAAACATAATACCTTAATAGTCATTTTTGATTTATCTTTTTTATAAACCTTTTTCTGATTCCCCCCCCCCCCCTCATCTTAATGGTAACTTATTAGTAACTCAGACTCTCATGGTCTTTTTCTCTGTTGCTTTTTAGGCCTGTTCTGCAAATTACTTTTCTTCTTTCAAACTATAAGTCATACTGTGCTTTGTTTTCCTTCTATTTGGTTTGGAATTTATGACAAAAAATTATTGGGTCTCTAATTCTCTAATAGAATTTACTTGATATATATATAAATTATTTTGTTTCCCTGGGGTATTATTTTTTATATTCCAAGGAAATATTATGGATGATGTCTAATGAGAAAATAGTAGCTTTCTATATAATCCAGTGGTCTCCAATCTTCCTAATTCCAAGGACTGGCAGTGACAGCAGTGGAGGGGGAGGGGAGGGGATGGTCCCACACATGCAACCCTAATCCCATGCCTGTGCAAATGAAGCTTCGCCCCCTCGCCTGCCACTAGTGCAGCCCAGTACCCAATGGTCCGTCCTGGGGATAGGGGACTCCTGATATAATCCCTCACCCATAACTAAATCAACAACATCTACAGTATTAGTTGTTTCTGATTCATGTATCTTTGATAAATGTATTGGTTTTTTAGAAGTTTCATGTTTAATAAATTTCTGTAGTTTGACTGAATTCTGTTGTATTTTTAAAGTATAATTTAATATTTTTTAAACAAAGAACAAAAAAATCATCCTTTAGAATATGAATTATTTGATTTTGCTTGTTTACTTTATTCTTTTTAATACCCCTTCTTTTAGCATTTAGGCATCTGATTATTTGAATCAGTATTTCCCAAAACTCACTAGCGTGTCAATTTCCTAGTTCCTATAAAGTAGAACTTTTGCAGTGCAAGAGAACCTGCTGTCTACAGAATCAGTCCAAAAATGGTCATGGAAGAGGGAGAAGGAATAGAAAGAAAGACATCCCCTCTGACATATAGAAAGAGGAAAAGGAAATAATATCATGTTTTACCTGAACAAAGGTTTTTCTGCTGTACATATTTAATCACTCATTTGGGAAAGATTATCTTCTGATGGCAGGAAGAAGACAAGAGAACTCTGTTAAAAAAATATAAGGGATTGGTATGCAACACAATGTTGATTGATTCCAGACTCTCTCCTATAATAACCTAAAATAGGGTTGATGATATTTACTGTACATCTGGCTTTCAGTATAATAGTCTGAAGAGGACCTACAATTGATAAAATAAATAAAGGACTGTTAGATGTTTAATGATACTGCACTAAAACCAAGGACCCTGTTCAAGTCTTAAATCAATGCCTTAAATCACACATTAACTGGATAAAGCAGGGCTCCTCAAACTTTTTAAACAGGGGGCCAATTTACGGTCCCTCAGGCTGTTGGGGACTGGACAGGCTGGGTGGGCATGGCCAGGTGGTCATGTGAGTGGGTGGGTGTGGCCAATTTAACAGTCCATTAAACAATACACACAAATTGTTTTGTTCCTAGGGGTGTTTTATTTAATTTGTTTGCATGTTGCTCTTTTGGTTAACTTTTTTTTTACTAGATCATTTTTTAGTTGTTTAGAAGTCTAGTGGTCCACTTCAGGAAACTCTGCTTTGAAGCAATTCTTCTCAGTTCCAGGGTGCTTACAATCAACAAGCTTCTCCTTCTCTCTCTCCCTCTCCCTCTCCCTCTTGCTCCCTCTCTCTTGTCTGTCTGTCTCTCTCTGTCTCTCTCTCTTCATGCTACATTTTTCATTTTCCCCAGCTCCAGAATGTCTCTGCAAACCAAAACCAAACTAAAATGACCTGGTTTTTTGCCTCCTAGAATACCTGCATGCACCATTTTGCACCTTCCCTGCCTCCAAAATGGGTGTTGGCATAATTATTTGAGAACACCCTTCCTATCTACGCTGCAAGAGAGTCCAGAATGGGTTAGACTCCTCCCTATTACATCATAAAGCTGAGTCTGCCATATAAAAGGCCAGCCTCTAGCCAGGTCCCTCAGCTTTGGTGAAGATACTTGACAGACTCTAAGTCTGCAAGGGGGAAGCAAGGAACAACATTGTTAGAAAAAAACCCTGTGCCCAACAGTACCGGACATAATAAGGGTGGGATTGGACTCTCTTGCAGCATAGATAGAAAGGGCATTCTCTGGTAATTATACCAATGCCCATTCTCCTATACACTGCTTCGAGAGTCCAGGATGGGACATACCAAAGCCAACATGTCCACGGGAGGGCCCATGTCCGGGTGTTTATTTCGTCTGAAGGACAACTCTTTGAAGCACCCTTCTTCCAAAGGCCGTATCCGCCAAAGTGAAGGAATCAATTTGGTAATGTCTAATGAAGGGAGACAGAGATGCCCAGGTAGCTGCTCTACATATTTCCTCCAGCAAAGCTTGACTAGCCCAAGAGGCCAAAGTAGCAGCTCTCCTAGTGGAATGTGTCGTGAGTCTAGCTGGCACCAAAATGGACAAAGAGATGTAGGTTTTGGCAATACAGGATCTAATCCACCTGCTTAAGGTGGGAGGGGAGACCTTGCAACCCATTGAATTATGGGAGAAAGAAACAAATAAGGCCTCGGTTTTCTGGAATGTGGACATACATTTGATGTAAATACCTAAAACTCTCTTAACATCTAGCTTATGCCATTTGTAATGATGGGTAGGATTAGGGCAAAAATCTGGTAGCATGATTTCTTGGGCCCTATGAAACCAGTATTAACTTTAGGGACAAGGGTGGGGTCCAAATGAAGGACCACCCTGTTGTCATGGACGGAACAGAGATCCTCCCTGATTGATAGAGATGCAAGCTCAGGTACCCTCCTAGCCAAAGTAATGGCAACTAAAAAAAACTACCTTATAAATTAGGAACTGAAGTGAAACATCTGAAGGGTTCAAAAGGCGATTTCCTTAATGCCTGCAGCATGAGGGGTATCTGTGGATCACCGGTGGGCAGATATTAGCAGCTCCTATCAAGAACCTGCGCACAGAGGGGTGATGTGACAGGGATGAAAAATGATCCCAGTGGATAATGGTTGATAGGGGTGCAACCTGGAAGCAGAGAATATTGGGTGAAAACCCCTTATCCAACCCATCCTGAAAGAACATTAGAACATCAGCTACAGATGCTATGGTGGGAACCCGGTCCACCTTCTGGCACCACTGACAGGAAACCTTCCATGTAGCATTGTAAATGCGTGTCATAGAAGGTTTATGTGAGGCCTGAATAGTGAGGATGACTTGATCCAGAATGTTCAAATCTCTCAGGTGTTGCCACTCAAGCACCACACGGTTAGGTGGAACCATTGTGGCTCCAGATGAACCAGGGGTCCCTAGAGAGGCGAGACCTTGTGTTCTGGGATTCTCCAATGGTGGCCAACCGATAGGTTCACCAGATGCACAAACCAGGGTCTCCTGGGCCGATGAGGTGCCAGAAGAATCATCTCCACCTTCTCCTCCAACATCTTCTGAATGACTGCTGGAATGATCAGAAGGGGGGGAAGCGTAGAGGAGACCTGGGGGCCATCTGCTCTGAAGCGTGTTGGTCCCCTCCACTCTCTGAGTGTAGAATCTGATGAAGTATCTGCTTACCTGAGCATTCAGGGGAGATGCAAACAGGTCTACGGAGGGAGTGCTGAACCTGATGGATAGTTCCCTGAAAGAGAGGGGTGGAGGCTCCACTTCGCATGGTCGACCACACTCCAACTCAGCCAGTCGGCCTGAGAGTTGTCAACCCCAGATATGTGATCCACCCTGATGGACAGAAGGTTCCTCTCCGCCCAATGCCCTAGGCATTCAGCTTCCCTCATCAAGGCCC
Source organism: Pseudonaja textilis (assembly GCF_049901715.1). Lineage (NCBI taxonomy): Eukaryota > Metazoa > Chordata > Lepidosauria > Squamata > Elapidae > Pseudonaja > Pseudonaja textilis. The sequence continues at coordinate 44,229,418 of NC_141990.1, forward strand.
TGGACTTTGTTCCCCCGTCTGTTGACATGTGCCTTTGTGGCCACATTGTCCGTCATCACCAGTACATGGCCCCGTCACCCTTGAACGGAAGTGTTTGAGGGATAGAAATATAGCCCTGAGTTCCAACCAGTTTATCGGACAAGACCCCTCTGCCAATGATCAATGTCCCTGGGCCATTTCGCCTTCCAGCACGGCTCCCCAGCCCCAGGGGCTGGAATCTGTTGTGATCAGCAATCTGTCCAGCTCTTTGAACAGATGCCCCCTCCAAAGCACCGGAGACTGCCACCAGCAGAACAAGTGCAGAACATGGGAGGTTCTGCACCCTGGAGTAAGAGTTGCTGGTGCCTGCTCATTGAAAGGGGGAGCAGGAACCACTGAAGAGTCACTGAGTGCAGTCTTGCTCACGGGACGATACCAATGCAAGAGACCATCTTTCCCAGCAGTCTATGAGCCAAAAGGAGATAGTAGGGCAGATTGGTGTGATGTGGACTGGATTAAGATGTCATCCAGGTAACACTGAAGTCTGACAGGAACCGCCTGAAGGGTAGCCACCAACGCCGCCAATACTTTGGTGAAAACTCTGGGAGTTGATGACAGCCAAAAGGAAGGGCCTGGTACTGGAAATGCCTGTACTGATAGGAAAAACAAAGAAACTGGCAGTGATGATGCCAAATAGGAATGTGGAAGTAGGCCTCCATAAGGTTTATGGAAGAGAGGAGGTTCCCCCCACCCCAAACGCTCTCTAGGATGGAATGCAAGGTCTGCATTTTGAAACGCCTGTATGGGATGAACCTGTTTAAAAACTTCAGGTCTAGGATGGCACGTCACCCCCTAGAGGTCTTTGGAACCTCAAAAAGCCTGGAATAAAACCCTCGCCCTTGTTGGTACACAGGAACTGGTTGAATGGCCCTAATATCAACAAGATGCTGGATGGCTGATTCCATTAGGGCCCTTTTGGCACCATCCTGTGATACGGGGCAAGTCATAAAATGCTCTGGAGGAGGTGAAAGGAATTCTAGTTGCAGACTCAATCTGATTGTATTGAGGACCCAGGCATCCGATGTAGACTCCTCCCATCTGGTGATAAAGAAGGCCAGACGACCTCCGATGGGAGGGTGGAACAGGCGTTTACTTGGAGCTTCGGAAGGCATGGCCCCTCCTCCTCAAAAGTGCCATCAACCCTTACATTGGTGCTGTTGTCGGTTATTCACCACAGGGTGCTGCTCCTGGCATTGAGGGAAGGCCCACTGATGACAGCAGAGGCAAGGGGAAGGTTCGGCCCAGAAAGATGAGGGATGGAAGTAAGGGGTTGGGCAGTAATCCACCCTCTTACCTGTCGAGGACTTCCTCTTATCCCTGGTCTCGATCAAATATGGATCCAGAGCCTCACTGAAGAGTTTCTCATCCATATAAGGATCCAATGCCAGCTTCCACTTATGGCATGATTCGGATTGCCAGTTCTGGAGCTAAAGTAGTTGTCTAGCTGTGATCAAGAGGCCATGGCTCTGGAGGTGAATTTTGCTGAATTCAGAGTGGCATCCACTGTAAATTCAGCCGCTGCAATAATTTTGTTTAGATCTTGATGAGATCTAAAATCAGATGGAGGAAGGCACTCCTATAACTGATGCAGCCAGCAGACTGAGGCTCTGGTAAAAAAAATGACACTGCTGTTGATGCTCGGACAGCCCAAGCTGAGGCCTGATGGTTACATTTGAGTGTTTACTCTGATCTTTTGTCCTCAGACTTGAGCATGTCCTCTGGTTCAGTGGGGGTGCCAGAGGAGAAGAAGGCCACTACTGGAATATGCGCCGAAGGGACCACAAGGGTAGAGGCCAAGGCTGGTCCTACATTGTAGAAATGCCGATTGTGTGATGAAGGTCTAGGCCCAGCATCAGAGGTGGCACACTGTTCTTTAACAAGGTCCAAAAATAACAGAGGAGAAAGAAGAACCTCTGTGTGGACCACAGGTTTAGAGAAAGGAGTATCCCCTTGGGTTGAAGGATCCCTCTGGGGTTCGGGTGCCACCTCCTCCAGGGTCAATTGGGCAGTGACCAAGGCCTTCTGTAATAGGGGTTTAAATAAGGCTGGCTTAAAGACCTCCATTGGGGGGGCTGGTCCTGGAGGAAACTTTCTGCTTCAGACATATATGGATCTCTGATCTCACCCACTTTCTCTTCTGACCTAGAGGAGTAGCTACGCTCTAAGGGGAGTAATTCCTTTCCCCATAATCCCCCCAATCAGATTAAGTAGAAGGCCTACCAACCTCCTGTGGTCTAGGGTATTCCCTGTGTTTAGGAGGGGCCCCTAAAGAGGGATTGGGGAACCAATCTTGTTCAACCCCCAGAGGGTGAAAGAGCTGTTGGAAACCCTATGCTAATCCTCATTGAATGGCAGAAGAGACTACTAGGGAAATGTCAGAGGAACCATTGCCTGAGTGGGCTTCTCCAGGACGTAGGCCAGCAGCAGTGGGGGTGAAGGTAGCTTCGGGCCTATGTCTAATGCCACCCTAAATGGTTTGGTTGGGAGGTGGAATTGTAGGGGCCTGAAGAAAATGGGGTCCTGATTTGCTAAGGTCTTGGGGACCCCTTCCTTCTCTGTTACCATAGGAGACCAGGTTTGGGTATAGGAGAAGGAAGAAGAGTGGACTCCCTCTTCCCTGGGCCCCACAATTTGGCCAACCTGTGCTTCCACTGGAAGGGAAGCCTGTTGCAAACATCCCCTCATTTGGTCCAGAGTTTTAGCAAACTGCCTCTCGAGTGCAGCATGCCTCCTTTTTCAGCCTTTAGTTCAGCTTGGAAAACTTTCTTCAGAGCAAAGGCTTTGGCCCTGATTTTTGCCACTGCTTCCCTTTGAGCTGACTGGCCAAGCTGCCTCTTACTTTTTTTTTCCTGGGCCTAGGGTGTATGTGCCTCTAATCCAGAAGCTTCTGTCTGCTTGGAGGCTTCCATGATTAAACCGGGGTACATATGAGATGCTGGAAGTAACCCTCAATATATGTCCCCTGATCTCACTGGGATAGTTCTCTCAGAAATGTTGCCACGGGATAAGACAAACCGACACTTCAATTAAAATGGCTGGCGGCCTCATGCTTTGTGCTGAGGTACTAAAATGGCTGCCTGCATGAGGAGAAATTGTTGGAGGGCCTTTGTCGCTCTATAAGCTCTAAGAGCCCCGAGCAAAGAGAGAAACCCAGAAGCGAAACTTTTAGCCTCGGAGCAGCTGTGTATCAGAGGCTTGAGATCAAACCTGCAACCTTTTCCAGCGAATCTCTAGCTACGATCCTTAATTCTGCTTCCGAGACACGAAGCTCGTTTTGACTAGGAGCTGAGTCAAAGCTGGGAGACCTGGCTAGAGGCTGGACTTTTATATGGCAGACTCAGCTTTATGATGTAATAGGGAGGAGTCTAACTCATCCTGGACTCTCAAAGCAGAGTATAGGAGAATATCTCTGCAGTCCAAAAATGGGTCAAAACAGCCCATTTTTTTGGCCTCCCAGGGTGTCTGCATGCCCCTTTTTTTACCTCCCCTGCCTCCAGAACCTCTCTGCAGTCCAAAATTGTTGGCCCTACCTTCCAGTTCCAGGCTCACAAAGGCAAGTCCTGCACTCGGCCGAAGGGTGGGAGCCGGCGGATTAGTGGGGCAACTTCATGGTCCTGTGTGGGTTGGATTAATGGCTTCAGTGGGCTGTATAGTTTGAGGACCCTTGGGATAAAACAATGTTTCTCAACCTTGGTAGCTTTAAGATGTTTCTTACCCTGGCTGGGAGTTCTGGGAATTGATCCATACATCTTAAAATTGCCAAGTGAGAAACTCTGGGATAAAAATAGAATTTAATCCAAAATACAGTATATATAAAAACTGAAGGTTCAAAAAATAAATCAAGGAATAGGGATTCAATCAGTGTTATATAGGTTGTAATTTCTTTAAAGGCTTAAACATATTGTGCTTGCTGCAAGTTCCCCTTGTCTGCAAATTCTCCTTGTCCTTGGCTCAGTTGTCAATTGTGGCTAAACTGTGGAATGATATTGGTGATGGAAAGAATGTGATATATTTTTAAGAAACAAACTTATTGCTGATCAGATTCCAGGCATAATTCAAACTGCTACTAATAAAGCCCCCTATGATTTGAATCCAAGCTACCTTAAAAAAATAATCTTGCCTTATAAGGTAATTGAGGCATTAAGAAACACCATTCTCCAGTTACCACAATTAAGAGAGACTTTTGGTGTGATCAACAGAGGTCAGACTGTTCTTCTTTCCTATTGTCAGCAGGCAAAAATAGTTTTATTTATGCAGACTTCTCGCATATAAGCAGGGTTTAAGTTGAAAGACAGGAGCATGTGGGTGCTTTTGTTCTTTTTAATTGTATTTTAATTATATTATTTTTCATTAGAAGCCTTGATCTATTGATGGAAATGGTTATAAATGCAATAAATATAATACTAATGTATCATCACCCAAGTTTTATTCTATTCTAGCCAGGTACCCGCTCCTCCATTATCTAGTCTGAACTCCCTCTTTTATTTTCTTAAAAATGAAACAATGAAAGCATTACTGAGCCTAACAGTCTTGTATGAAATATGTTTTCAGATAACCTATCTATAGACTAAAAAATAAATTAAAAAGTCCAGGTATGGGAAAGAGAAAAACTTCAAGCAAAAATTAAAATTAATGTCACTATTTTAACCATTTTTATAATCTCATTATTTCAAATTTACCTCTTAAATGATTTTTTAACAAATTAACATAAGACTGATAAGTGCAAGGATAGGCTGCTTAAATGTAACAATCCTGCACATATGCCTGTGGCTAATGTCAACAGAGCCCTAAGTAATTAGCAGATTCATTTTTCAAATAATAAAGGATGAGCAACTAATTGATTTTCCAATTACTAATTGTACAAAAAAGCAACATTAAGATAATTAGGATCTTCCTAACATTTATTGAAATATTTTGCCATGTTGTACTCTTTGTTTTTTGTCCTTTAATACTAGATTTTTATTGATATTTTTTCTAAATAACAACTAAAATATGAAAACGTGCTATGAATCAATTTAAACTGCTTATACAAAACTAATAAAAATATACATAAGTGAAATGTGAGTCCACTATTTGTTTATTTACTTTTTAACTGTATGAAATATTTTGTCTCCAGCCCATTAAACCAAAATAAATTCCTATTCTCCAGCCAAACCTGTATCAACTTCCAAACTGCTGTTTTTTTTCTCAAGCAACTCTAGCCATTTGTTTTTTAAAAAAAATCAAATATGTTAAATGTAAAAGAATTAAAAGCTCGAAACAAACATTTGGAGAATGTTTGAAGGCTGAGAGAAGAAAAGATCAAAAAGATGGGAATTAAGATTGTACTAGCATTTGAAACAGTTCAATCCATGTTTTCAGGAAAGAAAGCAGCAGGAAATATTGTTCATATGCAACAGAAAAAAGACTGAATCAACTTCCATTATTAGTTAATCTTTACATATCTATGCAGTTCCTTCAGATAAAATAAAACACAATCATCACATAAATCTCATTTCAAAATTTTCCAAGAAACTAATCACCACTAAAGACAAAAGAAATAATTAAGCTCAACTTCATTTTCAGCTTCTTTGCTGCATACTCATATCAAGATTTCAACTGAAAAGTTCTATCATTAAGCTTCCCAGTCTTTCTGAAATAATTTACACTTCAGATATATCTGTAAATTCAAAAACTTTAAAAGTATTCCTGGTACTAAAAGTAACCATAAAATTACAGGCAACTAAAAAATCTATTCTCAAAAGTTTCACCATAAACAATAGCAAAAGCAAAAAGCTTTTACAAACTGAAAGGTGTGTATTCACAGCCTGAAGCAGACACATTAATTTAAGGTGTGGAAACTACAAAGGTTCTTATTTGCATAAAACATATCATCAAGTCTAAACAAGATACAGTAAGTCATTATATTATACATATGAATTAACATGGAAGATAAAATTAAGTTAAAGTTTTAAGAATATAAGTTAATTAAACTGAAGTATCAATGAGTGTTTATTGTTGAAAAAGATATATTGTTTATTAAAGAAATTCATGAAGCAGTTACAGCTCTCTTCCGTACATATCCAATCTTATTGCCTTAAGATCTTTTCCAGGACTTGACTTCTATGTATGTTTTTTTAATTATGTTTTAATTTATTTCATCACCATATATCAAAGAGCACATGAATCGATATTAGTTCATCACAACAAGAAACCCTACCTTAGTATCTGCAACCTCAATTGAGTCAGATAGCATGCAGAAAGAAAATGACATGGCACTTAAATTTGCAGAAATCCAGCTATTCTAGTTTTTTGATAATCACATAAATAATCAGTATTTTTATAATCCTATGCATGCACTAACTAAAAAAAAATCAACCTTCAAGGTCAATTATATTTCTGTTCCTAATGCTTCTGAAAATGTTTCTTCAATCAAATCAGCCTCCGAGTTCCCATTTTCCCAGGACATAGCTGAATAGCTGCCAATTTAGTTGGATGCACTAGAAAAGCTCATACAATTCCAAATTGTTAAATTAATATAGTAAACTACACTTTAAAAATAAAGAAACAGTAGATGAAGTAAGCAGAAAGTTCTTTTAGGTCCTGTGGAAATAATAATTATTCCAAGAAATTAAGGACTAATTCATTCACCCATTTGAGGCAAGAAATCTTCTTTGACCAGTTTTAATCCTAAATACTTATATTCCCCGATCTTTAGCAAAAGATGGGAACCATGAGAAAATCAGCTGTCACTTATGAAAATTATCCTATTACTTATACAAGCAATAAATTCCCCCTATTGGCCTTCATCTGAAAGTTATTTGCAAAATAAAAGTTATAGGTTGGACAATTTATCATTTCTCAATCTGGATTTTTTTTAAAGTAAATCATTATCAAGTTAAAATATCAACTTACAATATCAACTATATATTTCGAGAGCCATTTTGTGATTTAAATTTCTAGTAAGGTCAAACAGGATTATGGATCATGTAGGAGTAGTTGTCTACAAAAATCAGGGAGTAGCAACATTCATGAAAGTTAAGGAGTGCCTAAGAAAGCATTCTTTTGACATTTTTTAGTAACTATTTAAACCAAATAGATGTGGTATGTCAAATATGAAGCATCTAATTTTAGTCCTCTGTATCCTTTAAATTAAAGTGCAAGAAATAATCTATATATTCTAAGGAGTAATGATACTAAAAATCCACCTGCTTGTTCCGTATTTGAAATACAATGTGTGTTATAGCCAAACAAGAATTATTAGAGTGGAAGGAACATAAATGAAATTCATAGTGTCTATATATGTAGATAACAGTTCCAATCAAAACTTCAGTATTAAAGAAGAACAAATGAAATGTTTATCCATCTTGATACTCAGTGTAAAGTAACAATATATTTTATTGGCATCCAACTTCAGAAAGTCAGAAAATATAGCTCATCTAAATTTCTGACTAGAACTAGATCATATCAGAAAACTAAACCAATGAAAAGCCCTACTTTCTTATCCACTATGGTGCTGCAAGAGAAAATAGAAAGAAGCACTGTTGAATAACAAATAGAAATGCAACATAGGTGATGAAGGAGCTGGAGAAGTATGTTGTGTGGAAAATACGAGAAAGGAGTATTAGGTGTGCTAGCTGTCTTGAGTTATTTATTAAAATAATAAAGTGATGAATGAATAAGCTTTTACAATACATCTTTTCCTTATCTCTAAACACACATTTTGTGGTAGAAATTATATATTTTAGAATATGTGGTCATTTAAGAGTTGCTAAGAGAACATTGAGAAATGAGCATACCATATCTATCATATAATACCTCATTTATAGTGAAAAGCACTATAATGTGCTAATCAGCCACATTCTAAATCAAGAGCAAATTAAACAAAAACATTTGTGTCTATCAAATCTTTTAATCAATTTAAAGGTATTGACTTTATACATAAAATTGATTTAAAAATTTGAATCACCTTCAAACCAAAGTTTCACACTGTACTAAGAAGTGCTTTGGTTATTAGTAAAACCAATAACCAATATTTTCACACATGCAATGCAATAAAATACATTTAAGATGCAAGTTACAGCAGGGTTTTATCATCTTGAACAACCAAATTTTATCCCGCCAGTTTCTTTTCAAAAGAGACACATACAGCACATATTCTTTAGATAATTTAGACAGGTAGGAACATAATATTTAATGCACTTTGATATGATCTATCTCAATGCTAAAATAAAGATACTCATAAATAGTAAGCGTAATCTTTCCATGAGTCACACGTTTAGTTAAGAAAAACAAATAGAGCATTATATGTTCATTTCCTGTGCCCTTTTGATCACAAGTTTCAAAATATCCAGGAAAAATTATTTAACAGAATATGGAATAACACAGAGAGACTGCCAGGCTTAATAACATGTTGAAAATTATGTTTGACCTGCCAAACATTCTAAAAGAATGAGGCTCACATTCAAGATAATTTAAATAAATATGTTGTTATACTAATTAACTTTCAGACACAGACCAAGCTATTTAAAAACAGTATTTATATATGTGATTATATTGCTTATTTTAATTTTGTTGTTTGCTTTTTATTATTACAGATATACATGTCAGAGTTATAAATTAAGTTAACTGCCCTTATAAATTCTTTAAATAATTCTTACCATCAGTTTTTGTTCATATGTAATTATGGCCCAATTTATATTTTCAGTTAGAATAAATCACTTTTCCTATTTAAAAATCATATATTTTCATATACCCAGATTTAGTTATGCTTTCTTAATATATACATTACCATAAACAATTGTTCCTAAAGTGATATTTGTTAAGTTCATTAATATGTCTATTTTAGCATATTTTCTTCTTATATCTGCTTTTGTATGAGCTTTGGAGAAAAGTGTTGCAAAACTCATAAAACGTAAGCTTTAAAATACAATTGCAGTGTGACTTCTAAAAGGTTAATTGGGTAAATAATCAGTTACCAATTTCTTCCCTGAGACAATCCTGTTTTTAAGACAAACGATACTGAGGTTTCTAAGTACCTTTCAAAGACAGTCACCAACAAATACATTTCTTCAGCCTTTCTTTAGCATCAATAGATGATTATGTCTCCAAAGTAAGCATACCCAGTGCAACAGCCCACAGCAGGCAAAGTTATACTGGCCATCTTCTGGAAAAAGTCAAGACTGTGAGACTATATTTTCATGGAGGACAGTATCTTATACAGTATACCTTTTAGTTTGGGGGTTATGTTAATCAGATGTCCCCCACCCCACTCCCAGTCTGCTTTAGGAAAGCACTGATGGGTTATTTGACACCCTGTGATTTATCCTCTCAAGCTCAAGCTCAGGATTTGTGCAGCATCCCTAAACTGTGATGTAACTCACAAAACCAAATATATAATGTATGGTTGCAGGAACTGATTATGTCTACTCTAATGAAAAGAAAGACTAGGAATGACTTGATAGCAACTTCCACAAGGGCTGCCACAGAGAGGAGGGGGTCAATTTATTCTCCAAAGCATCTGAAGGCAAGAAAAGAAGCAATGGATGGAAGCGTATCAAAGACAGATTCAACATGGAATTAAGGAGAAATATCCTGTAAGTGAGAATAATTAATCAGTGGAACAGGTTGCCTAGAAGTTATGGGTGCTCTATCATTGGAGTTTTTTTTAAAAAAAATTGGATAGTCATTTGTCTAAAATTGTATAGGATCTCCTTCTTAAGCAGAGGCCTGGACTAGAAGTCTTCCAACATCCCTTCTAACTCTGTTATTCTGTAATTTTGTAATTCTGATATGTCACTCCACAAATCACTTAACAACCTACACAGGCTGCAAAAGCATATTAAATTGAGGCAGAATGTATATGAGAAACACAGTAAGCTAAATCCCAAGTCATATATATAGAAATGGAATCCAAATCTGTATCATCTAGAGCAATAGGCTTTGCTCCAAAATAAAATAGGAATTAGGTGAGAAATCTAGACAGTATATTTTTATTATTCTGAAGCTTGCCTTGAAAATATGTTTTAAAATGATACAAATAAAGATGCAACTAATAAAATATAAACCTTTTAAAATACCACTCAGGTTGGCCAGTATTATTATTTTCATAAAGTAATAATGCACAGCATTACAGTAGGAATTTGCGTGACTAAAAGTGTTTGAAACTTAATCTTTACTGAAGAGATTTCAACAGGGGGAAAAAAATATGCTTCCTTAGAAGCAATCTGACAATTATTTCTACATTCTTATCTCAGCTTTCACTTTCTACAATAAGATTTCATGTAAATATGCTTTTTTAGGAAATTCCTTAACTTATAATTTAACTTTTCAACCCCTGAATCAGCAACTATGGGCAAGTACTTCAGAAAATTTGGAAAGGGACAACTAGTTCTACTATGGGAAAACGACCCAATTTTCCAACCACTGATTCATCAAATGACTTTGACCTTCAGATGCTGAATCTCTAACCCTTTTTTCATTTCACTCCACAAATTCCTATAAAAATGTTATGATAAAAAGAAATATAGTTAAAACTGAAATGCTTATATAGTATATTTTGCTAAATCTTCTACCTTACAACAATAAAACAAATTTCACTAATGCAATAGCACCAACTTTTAATGAAATATTGTTATATTTGTACAAGCATATTTCATATTTCAACTGCATTCTACACCTGATAAGGAGCAGAAACCAAATTCTTACTTATGGTATAAATTGGTATTATGGCCACTTCAAACTACAAGTGAGAACTTAGGTAAAAAAGCAGCATTATAATCCAACTTCTTCTTAAGTTTTTTTTTCCCAATCACAATGATTTTTTTTTTCAGGAAGAACTTAACAGTATACACTGATCAGCTTACAGTATTAATGCCATGCAGATAGTTTTAGTTTTAGTTAACCTATATTTATTCAGCTACATAGATTTAGAATTTCAACAGGACTAAGGACCAGCTTTTGATATAACTACAACTCAAGAAACTAAAAATCAACATTTGGTTAGCATTATCTACAAATTCTCAATGGCAAAATATTAATTTCTATTCTTTGTGCCTTTCCAAATGAACTGGAACAAACTATATTTGAGACGTATGCTGACATGAAAACCTCATTTAGGAAATACCTTTCCATGAAAATTAACATGATCATATGGATAAAAAGAAAGAGAAAGGGCAGATGGAAATCAACATGTTGCTTAAGCATTCCAAGACTATCAGAAATATTTTCCCAAGAAGAATGGAATCAGATCTTCATTCATGCTGCCATTGTATTAGTCCTATGTGAGCATTATAATTTATATTTATTGCTATGCTATTACAAAACAGGTGTATGGATGCGAAGGTTAAATGCAATAGGCAGTTGGGTGGAGGTAAGGACATTAAGAAATTGTATTACTCTGTAGTCAAGTCACAATTTTTAAAAAAGGACATAAGAATAAAGTTCCCTTTTAAAAAACTGGATAAGTTGCTACTCTCTTGCAAGAGATTAAATGAAGTAAGCACCAAACGTTTTTCAAACTTCTTTCAAATCATACAAGAAAAATAGCTATATATTCTACCTCCAATCTTCAATCCAATTCTCCAGTCAAGCTATTGCAGAGAAGAAAAATAAGGTATCGTTACTCCAATCAACTATACTCCTAAATGTAAAAGAATATTTAGGAGTATAATTGATTGGAGTAATGATACCATACTTTGCTTGAATATTTAGGCTTAGGATCCTCCATTTTTCCTATCTATAATGTATACATTAATATGAATCTGTAACTTCATTTTTAATTGTTTCATTATGGTCATTTTTAAATGGTCCAAAACAGTTCAAAAGTATAATTACAGTTCACAAAACTAATTAAATGTATTGTACTGATGATTCCCAGGTTTCATATGACCTGCATTACATAAACTCAATTTATTCATGTATACATTTTCTCTGCCCTCCACTGCCTTGAGCCACCACTGCCACCTGTTCTTAGGACCAGGCCCTGGTGTCTTAGAAACTAATAGCAATAGCACTTAGACTTATATACCGCTTCATGGTGCTTTCCGGCCTCTCTAAGTGGTTTACAGAATCAGCAGATTGTCCCCAACAATCTGGGTCCTCATTTTATCAACCTTGGAATGATGGAAGGCTGAGTCAACTTTGAGCTACTCAGAATCGAACTCCTGGAATGAGTAGTGAGTTAGCCTGTAATACTGCATTCTAACCAGTGCACTTCTTTCCTCAATGATCACCTCTCCCACAGCCTCATAGCTCTATGAGCCCATTGCTGCAGACTAAGTTTAAATACATTCAGACTTATGATTATTTGTTCTCGTCCTTGTTTTTCCTTAGGTTTTGTTTGCTGGCTCATCATAAAAAAACTGACAAATGTCCCTGTGGGAAGACTCTCTCAAGGGAAGAACATAGTATTCATGACTTTCAGGGATTTCTCCCTCACTTCCCCTCCCTCGACAGTTACTTGCAAATTAGATAAGCACAAGATCGAACTTAAGTCTAAATGCACAGCCTTTTTATAAGGCATCAATATAACATAGGTTAGATCAGAATCATATCTCAAAGCAACGTTTTGCCATCTTGTGCAAAGATGTAACATTTTCAGAAATTTTGAAGCCATTAGAAAAGGAGTATTTTTCCTACTCTTCTCAGGAAAACAATCCAGAAATTTCTGGAAAATTGGAATAAATGCATTGTTCATTTTCATATCACCACTTACAAGTGTAAATTAATGTTGCTGTTTAAAGAACATACAATACAGTATGTAAACACTGATTTACTATTTCAATTATTATTTGGTTCTATTTATTATAATATGCCTATTAATTTATTTTACTTTACAATGTGTTAATTTTTCTACAAAGCTACAGAATCTTTAAAAAAATCTATTATAAATTCAGTTCGACAAGTTACCCCAAAAAAATCACAATTCAGGAGAAATTATCAATAAGCAATAAAACAGTTTAATGTCCTTAAATACTTAGGGCTCAAGAATCCAGGTGGAATTGACCCACTGGCCTCTAGAGTAAAAGCTGGCAATAGAAAAACCCATAAAGAAATGAGGCACTGAATCCTCATTCCTTCCTTCTTTGGTGAAAATTAGCAATGCACAGGATGAGCAGAAATGTATCTTGCTCTTCTTGCATTTGAGAGCTGTTCTGCACTGTTTGTCCTCTGTACATTATTTGAGTACAAAAACTGTAGTACTCTGATTAGATTGTAAAAAATCTTATTACATGTTAGTATTTTAAGGGAAATATAACAAATATGAGTACTTGTTTTATTGCATTCATTACAGTAAAAGAAAATATTTCACTAGAGAGATTTTTTATAAATTTCTGAAATTTACAGGGGGGACAAAATGTCCGTTTTTTATCTCTTTGTCCTGGAAGTAAGTAGAAATATTAATTTGGATTCACCACCTAAGGACAAATAACAGATTCACCTACAATAACTTCAATGCAATCATTTCCTGATATATGTGTGTGTATACATATATATGTACATATACATACATGTGTGTGTACACACAAACACATAACACAAACACACCAAGACCTGCAGAAAATCTGGAGGAGGAAAGTAACTCCCAAGAAAGAAAGAACTGAACAGGCATGGAGAGAGACTTCAGTCAAGGTAGCAAAGATGCTATCCGTTTCCTCTCCATAGAAAGACTTTTAATGCATCTACTTATGGTTTTATCAGCGCCGTTGGAGAGATCAGAACGTAGCAGGAACAAGAACCGCTCGTTTTTTTCCTTGAAAAGAGAGCAATTGAACGATAAAGTCATGTATACATTAGCGTGTACTTCGCTCCAGAAAAAAAAACAATGAATTTGTGCGTATCAGATTTGTATACTACAGTAACTTAGTTAAACGTCCTAGAGTCACTCTACTCGTTCCAATTTGTAATTTTTCCCCCCGAAATACATCCATGGTTTTTTCTCAATATTCACCAACCTCTCATTTTCTCTTCCCACCCGCCTTCTCCCTCCCTTCGCCAGTATGCATTTTTCAGGCGAACGACTTCGTTAGACAAGCCTTGCAGAGCGGAAGGTCAGGGGAAAGAATCTCCGCCGTTACACTTTGCCGCGAAAAAGCATTCACCTTGAGGATCAAGGAGGAGTCTGAGGAAGGTTTCGGGTCGCCCAAGTCCCTAGCCTGTCCCTCCGCGCGAAAGAATCCGAGGGAGGAAATGGACCTGGCCTGGAGCTCAGGCAGAGACGCGCACTTGTGTGACAACGCTTCCCCGAAACGACCGCCACCGACTCGGCTCCCGGCCGCCCCCAGCCATTTACCAGGCGCCTCAACTTACCCAAACTGCCGGCGAAACCGTCCATTTTGGGCGCTGCGGCGTTAACGTCCGAGCTCGACCTCGAGCCGCCGGCTCCGTCTGAGAAGGCAGGAGGAAGAAGCGGCGGGCGGGAGGCAACTCATTCACTCGCGCCGCGGTTGCGGCTGCCCACTCAGCACCCGCGGCACGCGCTGCCCGCTCGCGTTCCCTCCCTGCCGCGGACGCTGCTCTGGCCCCACACGACTCCGGCGCAGTTGCTCGGCAAAAGACGGGTCCGCTTGCCCCGTCCGCCTGCCGCCCGCTCGCTCCGAGACCCCCTCTCGCAGGAGCAGCAGCCGCGGCCAGTTTCTAACCCCCTCCCCCAGCCGCTTTCGGGCCCGCCCTGCAGCGGCCGCGTTGCTTTCGCGCTTCCGACTCCGCCTTCCTTTGGCAGCCGGGGCTTCCCCTCCAGCGGCGGTTGCGGAGCGCCGAGAGGGTCTGGGGGCGAGGCGGGCCTGGAGAGGGGAAGGTGACGGCGGCGTCCTCAGTTTGGTACGCCTGCGGCCCGGGCCTTTTCGAGTCAGAAGTCGCCGAATATCAGGGAGCCTTGACTCCAAGCTGCCCTGGAGCATGGGCGATTTGGGGGCAATAGCGTGTTTCAGGGTAAGGCGGCTTTTCTCGGGTATAACAACATCCCAGTAAAAGCTAACTAACTTCTTATTCTTATTCAAGGGCTGCTGCTTGCAATTAAAGAAAGACTTATTCGAGAGCCACCCGTGTAATTTAACGGGAAGCTGCCAGATGGAATGGATTCAGGATTGTAGTTCACCGATTTCTTGAGTCTGCGGAAAATTACACCCTCGTAAAATTCGCTGTCCCAATTGCCAATCTTGATTCTGCTTAGTCTGTTGTGAATTACTGTCAAATAGTGTTTTTTTTTTCTTTTTTAATTCAGACGTTTGTATACTGGCCCAGATTACTTGCCTTAAACCCATGTTAGGAAAGAAAGGGGTTTGCAGCCTTCCTACTTTAGAATGTCACCTGTGAATATTTGCTAGTTGCGAGGGGACCTGACACCAGGATTTTGTCAAGGGTTTTTTTGTACTCCTCTCCCATACTCCCATTTTGTTCAGCACAGTCTTAAAGTGTAACTTCTGAGTTCCTGAAAGTATGTATCTCTTAGACCTGTCATTTCACTGTTACACCACTATATTCTTGTGCAAAGCCAGCAAAAATTGAGGAAATACACCTAACAATACCTGTTGTACAAGCCAGATAGGTAGCACAAATCTGCTCAAGCAAAGGCACAGTAGGTATGTCTCCATATCTGTTCAAGTTTACATTAAAAAGTTACTTCTTTTAGACTAGTGAGCAAACATGCATTCTGTAGTTTCTTTGCAATACAAAGAGGAAGACAGTTATTAAAAGTCAGTGGAGATTTTCAGTCATCCAGATCATAGTTGTCCCTGAAGAGCTGAAAAAGCTTGGATGAGAAGCGAAACTTATTCAAAGAAAAACCAGAAAGTTCAGATGCCTCTTGAAAAAAGCATGGCACAGTTATTAAAACATCTCAGTTCAGTATCTGCCTGAAATATCCAATAGGTGCCTCTCAGAACATACCCACCCCCGGTTTAGCGAATGGGAAAAAAAGTTGTGATATGTCACGTGACAAAATGACACCATGAGTTTGACACCCCTGGTCTAATAGATAAAAACACTGAAAAGCTGTACCTTTTGCTTGTAACCATAATTTTGTGAAATTTGCAAGGAAGTTAATACTAAAAAAATAAAATATGTTGAAACATAGTTTTGAACTATGAATCCCTCTTGTTTCACTTGTATATTTTTTATTATAATATATAGATTGAATTGTGCAAATATATGTAGCTGAAGGGGCTGAAATTTGCATTGTGTTAATTCTTAAATAGAATTTTTATAAAATGATGTATTGTTGGTATATGTTATCAAGAGAAATTGTCTAGACTAGTGGTTCTTAACCTTTGGTCCGTGGACCCCTGGGAGGCCATGATGTCACAGCGGTTTGAGAAAGCTTCAAGAAATTATATGATTTACATCTTAAATTTTGGAGGTCTGTGGCCACAAAAGGTATTTTGTATAATTACAACACAATAAATTCTGGAAAGCATTTTAAAGAAACCATTTTCAAGAATCCATAAAATGTCATGGAACATTTCCTAAAATGCACTGACATGCAAGAGGTCTTTTCCCCAAATTCACTATTTTCAGGTAGCATTTGAATATTTCCTTGGCAGTAAGTTCATTGGATCCGTTTTATACTGATGCCTCCTTGAAGTTGTAGGTATCAAGGATTCTTTATTAACTACCAGGTAGAGATATTATTGTAGATATATTAATATATAAGTTTTCTGAGGTTTAATTAATATTAGTAGTAATTAATATATAAGCATATACTTAATGTATGCATATTTCAATACAGAAACAAGAGTGCCCATCCACAATAGTGTACCCAGTGTTACTGATACAAGTAATGCCTTCCTGTAATACTTTGCAAATCTATTTGAAAGCAAAAATGTATATAAACATACAATAGAAGGAAGAAAGAATAAATATATTCAAAGCCTATCAAAGTCACAAAGCAGTATCAACAAGCACAAATTTTTAAAAAGCATTTATTTTAATAGTAATTGTCAATAAAATAACATGCTATTTTAATAGTAGCAGCTAAAGTGCTATGACTGTTGGAAACTTTCCACAGATGCCAGGGTGAGAGCAAAGGAAAATTCTTGTGGTGTTTCTTTTATTTGCCTCACCTTTTTAAGAGATCTATCTTGCCAAACTCTTATCATTGTCAGTAATATGACAAAGCTCCAAAAGGTGGTTGCTGTTTTGGGGAATAAGGGGAATAATCTTTATCAAAATAAGTTTTTTAAAATGTTTGTGTGAGGTAACATTTCCAAAAACAATCTCCTGCCTGACTTTTAAAGTGGTCTAATCCTAAAAATATTTTAATTCCTCAAATGTAAGAAAATTTTTTTAAAAGATCTGTAGGAATCTTATTGAGTGTGAATCTACGTAGCCTACAACGTGTTAACAAGTATTAAGTGAAACAAACTCAGAAGTATTAAGTGAACTCAAACTTGTCCAGGAATGATATTAAAGGTAATAATGATGCAGGTGTTTTGTGATGGTTAGCATTTTTTTCTAATAAAATCATGGTAAATGCTATGTAATCAGACATAACATGCTCCAGTGTTTTTAGTTAGTGTAACAGGTTTCTAGGACTTTTGCAAAGAAATAAACTACATATTGTTGACAAAGAATGCACTTGCACATGTTAGATTAATTCTGGTGAGTCTCCATGATATTTCCCCTATTAAAAATACTGTTTGCCAGTGGAAGCTGTGATTTAAAACAAACTTAAGAAATTTAGCTTTTTTTTCTTCTAGTAGCAAAATTATAAAAGCAGCAGGCTGGTGAAATTAATGGAATACATTGCTCTACTAGAAAAATGTGCCTTCAGGTAGCAACCATTGCAGAAATTCTGAATGTGGGCAACTCAGAAAATCAAGTAAAGAACCATGGAATACCATCTGTGTCAGCAAAAGCTTTGGCACAGTTAACTGAATGAAACCATTTTCTTCATGGAAGTATTAATATAGCCCTCTGACATGATGAGTACAGGCTGTCAAAAATGTCTACTACCCCCCACACTGAATTTCTGCATCATTTACTCTCTGAAGCAATGCAACCTTAAGAAAATGTGTGAGGCCCATTGGCCATTTAACCTAAAATTCATTCAGGGGAGATTATTCAGTTTATATGGCTTGCAAAAATATTACTCACAAAATATAAAAAGTCAAACAGCAATATAATATCAGAGCAATAGAGAGCTTATCATCACCTTTCAAAATAGGAAGGAAAGGAAATAGAAACAAGCATAAAACAAGAGCTCATTGTCCTGCAAATGCTCTTGGTGCCAGTTCCTGATTGTCCTGCTGGTAATGTTTCTCCTAATGTGGACTCAGACGGTTCATCTACTTTAAACAACCATCCTTAAGAGTGTTTGGATTCCTCAATTAAATGAAAATTGCATGTGGGTGTGTATGGCTTCTGCAATTGGTTTCGGTTTTGGCTTCTGCAATTAAATGCAAATGCAGTGTGTGGGTATGTATACACATATATATGGACATGCATATACACACATGCACACAGCCACATAAGGCATATATACAGAGTATATACAGAGCTGCCATCTATTGCTTCATGGGAATCATTTTCCCTTAAGTAGGAATAAAACAAATCAGCATTTTCCTGCTAAATGTTACAAAAGGATCCTTCAATAAAATGTTTGCTGTTTTCAAGATTTCAGACATTGCAAACTTTAACATTCTGTTCCATTTTTCTTCAATAATAACATTGTCTTTCTCATATCTGCTGAATATCATTATTGAAAATAGGGTCCATGTTAAAGGATTCTTTTTTATTAAATATTATTGTACTTTTCCAAACTAATGTACAGGTAGTCTTCAACTTACAACGGTTCATTTAGTGACTATTCAAAGTTACATCAGCACTAAAAAAATGACTTATGACTATTTTTCAGACTTACAACCTTTGTAGCATGCCCATGATCATGTGATCAAAATTCAGATGCTTGGCAACTGGTTCTTACTAATTACCATTGCTGTGTTCCAAGATAATGAGATTTTCTTTTGCAGCCTTTTGACAAGCAAAGTCAATATGGAAGCCAGATTCATTTAACAATTAGGTTACTAACTTATCAATTGCAATGATTCACTTAACAGCTATGGCAAGAAAGGTCATAATATGGGGCAAAACTCACTTAACAAATGTCTCACTTAACAACAAAAATTTTGGGCTCACTTGTGGTCAAAGGCTACCTGTAGGTGCCTCATTTGCATTGTAGCACTATTACAAGAATTTAGATTGTTCTTTGAAACTTAGTATAACTTTATTATTACTTTGAATGTAAACTAATCGGCATACGTTAAAATGAAATTTTGTTGCATACAGCTCTCAAAGGATTGCTACTTTCAATAGACACTACATAAACATCACTAAATAAATAAATAACTTGTGTGCCTTTTCCTCCATTCATTTTAGACTATACAGTCTCCTATCTTTTCCCTTCTCCCCATTTCTTTTTGGAGGATTTTGAAACTTTCAAGAAACAGCATTCTCTGACCACTAAAGTTGCTCCATGTTCATAAACTGTTTGGGATTTCACTTTTATGCTGTGGGATAGACCTTGTATCTCTTTTTCCCATATACCCGAACTCAGTGAGAAAAATGGGGATTGTCATTACTGGTCCACCCTTAAATCATTTTGGCTAAAAGTGGAATGAAAATAAAGTCTTAATCACTGTTTTGGTCAGTATTCACATTTATGAATTACACTTAGAAATGTATAGATTCTTATAGAATTTATAAAGCCATGTTCAAACTTTGGGATAACCTTTCATCTGCCACCTAACCCTCTTGCATGAATGTTGTTACATAGCCCTAAGTAAAATATGAATTAATTTCTAAATTTTTAGAATTGAAGATATACTGTATATCAATTTCTTGAATGAATTCTGCTCATCCAGAGAAGGAACATTTTCTTTCTTTTCAATTTCTCTTTTAATTGTGGATCCTGCTTTGTGAACACCATTCATAAACAGAATTATTATGTTGCAGAACTGCAATCTGGGTTTCCCCAAGATGGCATTCCAAAATTCCTACCAAATGTTTCCTGGAGATAAGGGAGATAATGTCTCTTCTAAGCCAGCATGTTAATCAGATTAACTTTCAAAGCATGGAAAAATGTTTAGCCATCATATTATGCATATTGTATTCATAATCTTAAATCTCTCACCTAGATTTTACAGTTTCTTTAGATATTGTCAATACCTCATGGGAAGCATACTAATTTTTCTTCTCTCATTTCTCATAACTGCAACTTCATATCAAAGAATCGTGGCTATTTCATATAAATATTTCAATCATTTCCCTGCTTTATCAAGAATAAATGTACATACATTTGTAGCCATAATAAATAAGTTCATACATATTTCCCAAGCAAAATGTTTACAAATTAGATATAATTAACATTTCTAATAATTTTCAAAATATTCTTTGTAACAATAAATGGACGCATTTACAAAGATGGTATCCTTTCAATAAATAAGATACTCTAAATATCCCCTCCTGTGTCTAGAATCCAAAATATAAAAGGGATAGACCTTGTATCTCTTTTTTCCATATACCCGAACTCAGTAAGAAAAATAGGGATTGTCATAACTGGTCCACCCTTAAATCATTTTGGCTAAAAGTAGAATGAAAATAAAGTCTTAATCACTGTTTTGGTCAGTATTCATATTTATGAATTACACTTAGAACTGTATAGATTCTTATAGAATTTATAAAGCCACTAAGTCCCAGCCTCTGCTCAATGCAGGAATTCACATTAAAGCATACCTGACAGATAGCTATAGCCTCCACTTGGAGAATATCACCTCTTTTTATAATTGATTCCACTGTTTTATATCATATGCTATTATGTCTAGAGACTGTTGAGAGTATAGATGAGGCCAAATGGACTGAAACTGAACCAGGGAAGATGGAACTCCTGTTTGTGCATCAGGATTTTCTGTCAACTCTAGTGTTGTTTTGATTGAGGTCCTATCTTAAAGGAGCAGATCTGTGACTTGAGGTCCTCTAAGATTTACTGCTATTTGAGCAAATGGAGACTGTGACCAGGGAGGCTTTTGCCTGGCATACCAGTTGCAACTTGGCCAATAAAGAATTCTATTCTATTCTATTCTATTCTATTCTATTCTATTCTATTCTATTCCATTCCATTCCATTCTAACCCTTTCTGAGGTACAAAGTTATTGCAAGAGTAACTCACACCATCACCAACACAAACAAAAATCAGGGCCATTGCAGTCTGCTTTACATGGACTTGACTTGAAGTTGCCCCAAAGTTCAGATGGTAAAAAAAATGCAGTTGCTCATTTGTTAACAGGTTGCCCTGAAAGTACATTATGCCTGTGCTTCAGGACCCCATACGGGGTTCTGACAGTCATATGGGTGCAATTCAGATTTTTAGTTTTGACCTATAAAATTTTATATGCTTGGAACATGAATGTCTACAGCAGCAAGTCTGACCCACAGGCTATATGTTATCCTGGACAGCTAGTAATGTGACCCCACAATATAACAAAAAAGATTAAAAGTAAAGTATGTTTGTTATTTATATATATTATCTGTATTACATATTTATATGCTAACCAAGACAATTCCTCTTTACTTAGCGTGGCCCAAGCAAGCCAAAAATTAGACACCTATGGTCTATAGCAGGGGTGTCAAACTCGGAGCATCATGACAGTGTCACGTGACGTATCTGGACTTTTTCCCCCTTGGGCCACAAGTTTGACACCCCTGGTCTACAGGATTCTTTTCTCTGATAAAAACCAACCTGGATGATGTGGGTTCTACATGATTCAATGGTTCAAGTTAAATAAATAAATACTTGCTCAATTCTGTGTTCAATTCTTATTTTAAAGTTATTATAATGTCTGTACTTTTCATCCTAAAGTTCAATAAACTTCAATCCATGGGTCAGAATCCCATAATCTGACTGTTCTTTGTGAATACTCATGACTGTATTCCAATGTATTCTATTCAAATTTAAGGCAATAGATCTAATATATAGCCTATGTTCTTATTTATATATTATTATAAAACAACAAGCCCTTCAGGTAACTGATACTGCAGTTAATATTTGATTAGTAAAGCAGAATGGAAGGTCATCTGAAATTGCCCTTAATTATTTACTTGCTTGTACATATAAATAAAAATTGAAAAACTCTGAAACATAACTCACCTTATCGTCATAGGAGTATATACTATATAGTGCAATATTATTATTGATTGATTATGAAATCTTAATCTTTGAGCATTTCCAATTATTCTGTTATCTTGACTTGCCATACATTGTAATTCTTGAAAACCTCTAGATTCTTTCTTCTAGAAATTTCAGTGAAGCTGAGAGCAAAAAAAGCTGATTCTGACCAGTGTCTTTTGTTTCACAGGTTGCAATATCCCCAGTCTATAAATCACCCTCCCCCACTCTAACCTGTTTTCTATTGCTATTTGAAATGGTCTGTATTATGTGCTGGCAAAAGAAATTGATTACACTTTTTTCCTCATTGCTTTATGTAAGATTCTTTTTACTTTGTTTACTTATTATAAAAGTGCTTTAATCTATTAAGTAAACCTTCAGTTGAATGTTTAACCAGATATTGCTTCATTATAACTTGAAAATAATAACAGAAAAAGAAATTAAAATTGCAGGGATAAGAGTCCTGCCAAAACAGAGCAAAAAAAAAAAAAATCTACTCTATCCCTGTATTATTACATCCAGAAGCCTCCGAAACCCAGAGTTTAGGAGTGCAATGGGGAGGAGTATTTTTTTTTCTATTTTCTATTTTTACTGTTTGTAAGCTGCCTAGAGTTGCTGTGAGCTAGTAGGAAGATGATAGATAGGTAGGTAGGTAGGTAGGCAGGCAGGCAGGCAGGCAGGCAGGCAGGCAGGCAGGCAGGCAGAGAGACAGCTTCCATCTTTGTTTCTAGAAACTACATCTGATAGCAAAGACAGCAAACTGTTATCATTAGTTATTACTGGGGCAATAGTTCCATGGTACAGCACATGTTCTGCATACAAGTGCTTCAAAAAACAATTTGATATAACCTGTGGAAAAAAATAAGAGTACAGAGATTGAGAAATTATATATATTTCATTACATGAATAGAGAACATCATCAGTGTTTATGAGTGTGATGATGGAAACTGTTGATGTTATCTAGTCAGGTAATGAAACATCAAGGACTCCATAGTGAATCCAATAAGCTATATCCATTAAGCATGGCTCCTATAAATTCAATAGTAAACCTCACATGGATTTGACTAGAAACCATATTTAAACAGTTTATTTTCTTTCCTTTTACCCCGTTAGGCTTGAACAAAATAGTGTTTCCATTAATGTAAAGGTGGAAAACTGCTAATATATTTCAGTTCAATAATAAGCTTCCCCAGGATGAATAAAAACGCTTCCTAATGTATATTAAATACTTTTAACTTCAGAATCATACTTTTTGAAATCCCACAAGATACAAGGTACCAGGATAGAGTTCAAAAGCACTGCAAGTCTATTCCATGCAACCTATACATAAGAATCCGAACTACTAATGGTCAATGTGAATTGGCACCAAATAAGAGTCAATGGATTTCAAAGTGTGGGGGGGGGGTAATTTAGGTCTCTCTCAGGGGCTTCAGACTGATGAAGCATTTTACCTCAGGCTCAGCCTGATCATCTCCTACAAGGCCTTGAGAGGTTTTTAAGTGGTGTGTGAGTTGGGGGAGGCCAGGAGAGACTGTGCATAGGCAGTGGGGTGCTACAGGTGAGAGCGATTGATCAGAGCAACTTGTGATTTCCCTGTTGGCTTCCACATTACCTTTTTTTTTTTGTGGGAAGCCAGCAGGGAAGGTCACAAATGGTGTTCATCTGACTTTAGCTCCCTGTAACATCGTAACTGCAAGCTGAGCATCTGAGCTCCTCATCACAATCACATGACTTCTGTGGTAAAATTTTATCAACCAGTCATATGTCCTTTATTTTAACAGAGCTCTGAATGGTCACTGAACAAATGGATGTAAGCCAAGGACTACCTTTCATAAAAACGAACAATTGTACAGTTCTATTTTAAGGATTGCTGAAAAAGTACTTGAATTATTAGTGTTATGAAAATTGTCTCGTTCCAGGAATGGAATATTTCATTATCCTCTGGACTATACGTGAAACACTACAAACCCTTTCCAGTTTAAGTTCCAGAAGATTTATTTCCCTCTAGCTACTGGTTTATCCCTTGAACAGTATATTTTGTACAACCTTACAAAATATATTTTATCATTACTGAACAATTTTGGACTGAGGACTATACTTAGTTTTGAGAACCGACAATCAAAATATGAACAGAACCAGGACTTAAATTTGATTTGATTTAAATAAAATAAAATCACTTCCCCTATATTTAATCATTTATCTGTGTGTATGGAGATTTCTGCCCCATCCAATACAGAGGCCCAGATTGGAACTCCAGAATTGGCTCAATCTGATTCAGATCATTTGAATGACCAAAATCAGCATGAAATGTGGAAAAAGAGAATTCCATTCTTTATAATCTGGCACTGAAAAAGATAAATGACTATACATTTTATGTTTTTTTTCAACAGCAATTTGAGGTCAAGATGGAATCTTAGAATTGTTTCAGATTTCATGGAAAACACTGCAGAATTCTTAAGCTGTTTAAATATCCATAATCTTTTGATTTGAGATAAAAGTATGATGACATTTTCAGCAATACGATCCATGTCAAATCTCAAAAACGGCATTCACCACACTGAGGAGTCAGAGAATGTTGAATATTGGGGAAACTTTGGAGTCTTAAAGTGAAAATATAAGAGAATAATCTATCTGAGCATAACATAATTATTTGTTCCGCATCGTATCAACTACTTACTGCATCTCACAAAATTTCAGCACACCTATGTTCAGGATGAATGACTAGCTGAAGAGAAAAACAAACTAGGGATTTCTTCCAAATCTTTCCTCTGGATCTTTATAACTGCTAGGAAATTACCAAAACTCCCCTAGTCACAATGATATGATTTATTTGAAAGCAAAATTACAGATCACCAGATCAGATATTCTTCTCTTTCCAGCCATGGAATTTTATTTAAGCAACAAAAGACATGTTGTATTTCTTCATGCTGCAAAAATTATGAAGAAATGAAATTATGAAGAAATTATGAAGAATGGAGTTTCATGGCAGTCCAACATCTGGCTGAACCCAGTTTAGAAGTGCTTGATCCAAATTTGAAATAAATGAAAATGCATTCTGTTCACCTTGCAATGTAGGCCTCACCAAAGATGATGTACATTTTTAATATTTCTTGTTTTCTCTTAAAATTTGGACACAAATTTTAGAATGCTCTGTGAGCCACATCTAAAAATTGAGTATGGGGGAGGAGCAAGAGTGTGTGACCTTGAATGTGAATGTGTGGCCTTACATGTAAAAACATTTTTATTTTTATTTTTATTTTATTTTCATATTTTATCTTGCCAATATATCCACAATTGTATATTTATTAATCAGATTTATGCAACTTGTACAAGAAACTCTGGGCTGTTTACAATAAGAGAGAGCAAAAAAACCCCCACAAAAAACCCATATAAAAATATACAAAGTTAAAAAGACAGACCATTCTCAAGGCACCAGCCACTCCAGAGCTGTGCATCACTCTCAGATTTCCATATTAGTTGACAGACCCAAGCTTTAATACTCTTCTGAAGGCCAAAAGAGTACTAATCAACCTCACTTCCAGGTTTAAGATGTTCTACAAGGTGGGAACAATGGCAGAAAAGACTTCCCTCGTAGGCCTTGCCAGTCAAAATTCTTTGCTGATACAGTCTATAACAATGTCCTTCCTGCTGGATCAGTGGAATGGGTGATACAGTAGGGATGAGGTGGTTCCTCAGGTAATCTGGGCCTATGCCATGAAAGGAGATTCCTGGAGATGTTCCTACTTATAACCCACTTCTATGAGATAAGGGTAATGGAGGCCAGGAGGCACTATTTTTCACTTGGTGTCCTGGCCCTGTGGAATAGTTTCCTCTTAGAAAGAAACATTGCTACATCTCTTTTAACATTTCTGAAGTTTCTGGAGACAG
This sequence comes from Pseudonaja textilis, assembly GCF_049901715.1. Classification (NCBI taxonomy): domain Eukaryota; kingdom Metazoa; phylum Chordata; class Lepidosauria; order Squamata; family Elapidae; genus Pseudonaja; species Pseudonaja textilis. Next base: position 44,255,483 of record NC_141990.1, read on the forward strand.
ACCTTTTCCAGTGTTTGGTAGGTGATTTGTCATTGCTACCTTTATTGTATTGTACTTTATTATTGCTAGAAGTTTTATCATTATAACACAGATTGTTGCTTGATCTTTGTTTTTTCAATTTACATTCTTACCATAATGTTTTAAACTTTTAACTATAAATTATGAGTGTTTTGTTGGCTGAAGTGGTAAACTGCCATTTCTTCTTAGTTTGGCAGCAGAAAAGTGGAATAAAAACATTTAGTTCAAAATATTTAGCACTTAGATGTTGTGCTGCTATCAAGAGACAGGATTTTGGATCCCAAGTTCAGAAGAGTCAGAGATGCAGGATGGGCAACATACAACACTATGAAATAGATGAAATAACAAGGGGAGGGGATGTCACTCCAAGATCTCTAAACCTAGAATCGAAAATTAATCTCCTGCAATGGTACTTGTAAGCATATACATTTTTAGATTTTATCTCTCCTTTGCAGAAACACAGAATAAAACTTCATACTTAAAACATATATGGTAATTATATTTCCACACAACAGAATTATTGGGGCAGGAAGAAGAAGGAATCTTTGAGTTTTCTAAAAATTGTTTACTTTACATTAGAACAAGTGGCCTCCAGGGAAATGTACTCTGGTATCTTTCATCTCTTGCTTGATTCTACAAAACATAAGTTGCTTATTTTTATAGCAAATAGGTTGTTTTTTTTAAAGGAGGCGAGGCAAGCTAAGAGATAAGTTTGGGAGCCAAGCTGAGAAATAATTTTGGCTTTTAATTTTAGGCGGCTGCAGGGTGGGAAATGCTTCTTTCACTATCTTGTACTTGAAAGGCTTTGATATCTACAGCTGTGGAAATCAACTTGCCATATATCATCAATCCTTAAATTCCATGAAGATGGAATTTCAGAATGAGTGAAAAAGGAGAGAGTATACTCATATTAACCAATGTGAATTATGTCTTCAGTCAAGATCAGTCAAGAATTTAGCCAGAATACCAAATCTTTTCATCTGATTGCATGGCTTTTATTTCTTAGAAGGGGGGGAGGGGGGCAGAATCTTCTCCATCAGTTGGAGTCATAATTGTAAGAAATCAAGCTTTGAAGTTGGGACTTAAGGCCAAAGATGGCAAAATCAATCTTATTTCACATCACACCAGAGAGATTAGAAGCTACTGTTGAAAGTATTGTACTTCATGTTATCCCTCCTTGGTGAGGTTGCTAAAGTTATAGACATGTCATCACCATCTTTTCCTCCAAAGCTTCTCTACCTTCCTCTAAAAGCACTGGGAATAAGGAAGAAGATGATGGTTGTAGATGCTCTGTCCACCATATTCATTCCAACACTGGACTGTAAACTGAGTTTTTCAGTTGTGACTCTCTTGAAGTGGATCTTCCTGCCTTTAAATCATCCAGGATCATCAGTAAGGCAATTTCATCAATTGTCCAGTTCATCAAACAGCTTTTGATGATATTTGGGATATTGGAATAATTTGGGCCTTGTAAATGGATATACTTTTCATTTTTTAAACCAGGACTATAAAAGGTACAGCTTATGACCAGATGTATCCCACCGGCATCAAATTTGTAGTCCCCATATCCATAAAATGAATCGAGTACAATAATTACAGGGCTTTGAGGGAATTGGCATCTGGAACCTGCTCCTGTCTTTGTCGTTGTAACAAACTGCACTGTTTGGTTTGGTGGCAGCCAGAGGCGGTATGCAGCAGGTTCTGGCCAGTTCTGGTGAACCGGTAGCAGAAATTTTGAGTAGTTCAGAAAACCAGCAAATACTACTTCTGATACAGATTTTACAGTATCCTTCCCCTGCCACACCCACCAAGCCATGCCCACAGAACCAGTAGTAAAAGAAATTGAATCCCACCACTGGTGGCAGCAGTGCCTCAAATAGAAGGTCCTTACAGAGAGTGATAAGGACAGCAAAGAAGATTATAGGAAGCTTGCTTCCAGTTGTTTGTGATATTGCTTATAAGCGCTATTTGCTTGGAGCTCAAAGCATTGTTAGAGACCCCACACACCCATTTTACAGTCTGTTTCTGTTGCTCCCCCCTGGGAGGAGGTTTCAAAAGGTTAAACACTTATTCAGTGTTTCCTGGAGTCTTGATAACTACCGGTGCCTTCAATGAATAGCATTAGTTTGACTGAAAGGCTTCTGTTTATTATTGGGCTTATTATTTTAGTGGTGTTTAAAAATTACTGATTTGAAACAGTTTATGGTTTAACATAAACTGGAAATGCTTTTAATATAGAACAGGAAATATTTTGCTCTTCTGCTTGTAAGGATTCCTGGACAGGCACAGGATAGAAAGTAGAGAGGAAGACTTTAAACCCGGGGTCTTCAAACTTTACAGCTTTAAGACTTGTGGACCAACTCCCAGAATTCCTCCTCCAGTCATGTTTGCTCAGTAATTCTGGGAATTGAAGTCCACAAGTCTTAAAGGTGCCAAGTTTGGAGACCCCTGATTTAAACCCATCATTTTTCAGAATCTAGTTCTACTACTGTAAATGGCTCCTTGGGTGGGACCTATCATGTCTTTGACTTTCCAGTGGTCTTTAGAAGTAAAGGACAACAGACGCAAGGCAATTTTCTTGATATGTGTGGATATACTCTTTAGTAACATGACAATCCAGACACTCAGTAACTCCAGTAATTAAACTGGTAGTCTCTGGACTTGCTGCAGTGCTTGAGAAATAGCTCTCTGTTTCTGCAACCAGTGACAATTTTTTAAAAATCACGGTCTCTCTATATATATTGTACATACATCCATACAAAAATCACCACAATGATGGAATCCCTAATTATAACTTCAAAAAAGGACAATCTCTCATCCCTTGATATGCAATTTCTATTCACTGGATGCAATACTGTAGAAGACCATTACAACATATTTTTACTTGAAGTCAAAAGAGTCATCAAACTATATGTACCAATAACAACTCCAAAAACCAGAAAAAACAAATTACCCATAACAATAAGGAAACTTCAATCCAAAAAGAAATCACTTTGGCAGAAAAACAAATCTGTTCACGTTGCCAACTTCAAAAGCCGATACAAAAATTTATGCCACCAGATAAAGATTGAACGCACCAATTAGCACATTAAACAAGAGGAAAACCTTTTACGCACCAATTCCACCCGCGCTTTCTACAATTTTGTAAACAACAAACTAAAACACTCAAGGTCAATCCCACCCCTGAAAGGTCCTAATGGCAAAGACTGCAATGACGACACCAATAAAGCCAACCTCTTTAACACATTCTTTGGCTCAGTATTTGTAAATAGCAATGGATCATGCCCAGTATTTCCTAGTCAAACCACAGACAACTACAATGATCAAATACAGGGGTCGCCAACCTTTTTGGACCTCAGGGACCACCAAACTCATAATTTTAAATCCCAGGGATCACTAACCGGTTCTGTGGGCATAGCTTAATTTGTGGATGTGGCTTGGTGGTCATGTGACTGGCTGGGCATGGCTTGTATGTATATATTATACATATTTATATAAATATTGATTTTTTTTATAAAAAAGAGTGACTTTTACCCAAAATCAGGCAAAGCCACGGCCCACTGGTTGGTGACCGCTGATCTAATACATATCGATTTTAGAGAAGACAATGTTGAAAAACCACTACACAATCTAAAACCATCTCTATCTATTGGACAGGAAAGAATATGTGCCTACTTCTTCAAAAAGCTATCCACTGCCATAGCTGAACCTCTAAGCATAATCTTTGAAAAATCTTTCAGGACCAGCTCCATGCCAAAACTATGGTCACAAGCCACTGTCATCCCCATCTTCAAAAAGGGAGACCCCAGCCTAGTTGACCCATCTTTATGCTGCATCACCTGTAAAGTCATGGAATCAATTATTAACCAATCCATCATCCTCCACTTAGAGACAAACAACCTACTCTCTAATAAACAATTTGGTTTCAGAAAAAACTATCCTGTAATCTGCAACTCTTACACTGTAAAAATATATGGACTACACAACTCGATCAGGGCAAAGCAATAGACTCAATCTACATAGACTTCTGTAAAGCCTTTGATTCAGTGGTACATGACAAACTACTCCTAAAATTAAAATCTTATGGTATCTCTGGACACCTGCATAACTGGATAGAAGCATTCCTGTCAAACAGACAACAACTGGTCAAAATTGGGAGCGTCCTATCAAATTCTGTACCTCTCAACAATGGTGTCCCTCAAGGCAGTGTTCTAGGACCAACTCTTTTCATACTCTATATAAATGACCTCTGTGATCATATCAAGAGCAACTGCATTGTCTTCGCTGATAATGTAAAGCTATTCAACACCACAGACAATACTGCTACCCTTCAAAAAGACCTTGACTATGTATCAGAATGGTCAAACAAATGGCAACTTCAAATCTCAACAAATAAATGTTCTATCATACATATTGGCAAAAAAAATCAGAAAATAAAATACAGGCTGAATAGTCAAGACCTTGTTGATGATCCAAACTCTGTCAAGGATCTTGGAGTACTCATTTCTAATGATCTTAGTGCTAGAGCCCACTGTAACTACATAGCCAAAAAGGCGTTAAGAGTTGTTAACCTAATTTTATGTAGCTTTTTTCTGGTAATATTACACTACTAACTAGAGCATACAAAACATTTGCTAGAGCAATACTCAAATACAGTTCATCTGTCTGGAACCCACATTACGTGTCTGATATTAACACAGTTGAGAAAGTCAAGAAATATTTCACAAGAAGAGTTCTCCACTCCTCTACTCATTGCAGAGTACCTTATGCCACCAGACTTGAAATTCTAGACCTAGAAAACCTAGAACTATGCCGCCTTTGGTCCGATCTAAGTATAGTAAAAAAATCATACATTGCAATATCCTACCTGTCAATGAATACTTCAGCTTCAACCATAACAATACAAGAGCAAACAATAGATACAAACTCAAGGTTAATGGTACCAAACTTGATTGCAGGATATAGGACTTCAGCAACAGAGTGGTCAATGTCTGGAATACTCTGCCTGACTCTGTGGTTTCTTCCCCAAACCCAAAAACTTTTACCTTAGACTGTCTACTATTGACCTCACCCCTTTCCTAAGAGGTCTGTAGGAGGCGTGCAAAAGCACACCAACATGCCTACCCTCTCTGTCCTATTGTTTCTTTTATTTTTTTATTTTTCTTATATGCATCCATGTATTCATAACTATGTTTTTACTTATACCTATTATCTTGTAAGCAATTGACAAACCAAATAAATAAAAATAAAATAAATAAATTGTATATAAATTGCTTTCATATATGCCAAAATAAAAAGTAATCTAATTTTCCTTAAAAAAAAAAAAAAGTATTTCTAGCAGGACTACTAGATTCTGTAACAGTTTTCTTCCCTATGCCTTCTGTCTGGTAAACTTGCAAGATTTGTTTTTCTTGTCATGCACATGTATATATCCGGACTATACTGCCTTGTTTTCTGTGTCATTCTGTGTCATATAATATAGGTGGGTATTTGTATAATATACATTTGTTTGTTTCTTTGTTTATATTTTTGTCATGTTTATGTAGTGTATATTGGAGATGGTGACCCTTTCAGAGCTGTATGCAATGGAATTTCATTTTAATGTATATTGATTAGCGCACATTTAAAGTGACAAAGTTAGTCTAAGTCTACTTTGGGACTGTATAACAGAATAACTGAATTGGAAGGGACTTTGGAAATCTTCTAGTATAACCCCCTGGTCAGGAAAGAAACTCTACCATTTCAGACAAATGATCTTTGTATCTTTTGACATATCACACAAACCCAGGACCACTTTTCAATCATGGATCAATAATATTTCTCTGAAGAGTGGGACAGAAATCAATGAAATGCACATATGATAGAAATAGGCACACATTTGAAAAAGGAGAAAATCAGCATCAGCCATGAGCCTCTCCACATCATCATGCTGGCTCCAAATGCCAGGCCCGACTTTAATTTATGTTTGATATAATTAGGATCTGGATGGTACCTGGTTTCAGAAACGTGCTATCTGTAGAAATCTGTAGAAAAACCAAATACTTTTGAGACTCCGTAGCAGAGAAATGAAAAAGATTGCAGTAGTTTTTCTATGGCTGGTTCCCTTCCTACAGAATGCATTCTTCCCTTAGAGCCCTCAGGAAACAAATCAGTCACACCCTGAGAATTGTGCTGTGTCCTTGAGGTAACCTTGTATGGATTTATACTCCAGACACTGAATTTGCTAACAACAGATCAAAGTATTTTGCTGCTCCTGCTAAATAAGATTATTTTTCTTCCTTCCGCCTGATGACTGCCTGCCCAATAGGAAAAAACAGAAATATTGGCAGCATCTCCTAAGTGGCATCAATTGGAGCCTGGTGTATAAAGCAGGAAGAGCTCCCTGTCTTTTTGTGTGTCTAAGAAAATTATCATTGTCCCCATTTAAGAGCTTCTGAAGCAGCTGAGCCAAATCTGTTCAGCAGGCAGAAGAATGAAGGAGAAGATGGCACTGCTTTCTTTTTATCTTCTCCACAAAGGAAGCTTAGTTTCGACTATGGAGCACAACAGACAGTTAGCTGTGACATAAATGCTAAATAGAAATTACAGCTATAGAGAAGTTTTTAAAAATTACTGCCACATCTGAATTTGCTTTCTAATGTTTACTAAATTCAGTCTGTTTTTCATTCTCTTTTATTTTTTAAAACCAGCAGGAACCATGAATACATTTGGAACATATTTCTCTAAACTAATCATTTTGTGACCACTTTATCCTAATGTACATGCTTTGCACAAGCTTTTCTCCTAACAAAAAGTATTTTTAAAGGTTATTTAATACACATTTTTATTGTGGCCTTTTCTCTAATATTGTACAGCTGTTGAAATAAAGTTAAGAGTAGATGAAACATTGTTTAATGAAAAATATATGTTTTCTGGTTTCAAATACACAGTGTGGTGTAAAAATGTTTAAAGATTAACCTTCAGATAAAACCAGAACTTCTCTTGCTGGGACAATTGGACAGACAACCAGAAAGTATTTATGGATGCTTGTTTTTATACATGGTAACTGCAGGGAGATTATTCTAAGCATAAAGATGGAAAGATTGGCAACATTAACTTGTTTATTTACAGAAAAAAACAACATGTATGTTTATTGCTGATTCAAACCCCTTTATAGACTTTGCTGAAAACAGGAAAAAAACGACCTTGTGTTTTATGGCTTAATTTTTTAGACAGGGCAGAATATGGAAGGGAAGTATGATCTAATGAGAAAGAGAGAGAGAGAGAGAGAGAGAATTATAAGTGCTTTAAAGAAATTCTCTATATCTGTACACGTTTTATCCTTTGTCTTTTATTTTGTTTCTATTCTCTTATTGTACTTCACTTTTATTTTACTTTACTTTCTTTAGATTTGTATTGTTTTACTGTCTAAAATACTTCTCTGGTAAGAAAAAGTATATATGGATGGATGGTTGGATAGATGGATGGGTGGATAGATGCATGCATGTACGTATTCATTTCTACTATGCTCCCTCTTCCTTAATTTAATAGCATCAATTATTAAGCTGAGGTTTTAAAGTACCAGAGTTAACTCTGGTGCATTTACATTCCGTTTATACAAGGTTGCTCACTTTTTCTATCAAATAAACACATAATTGTCCTTTACAAGTTTACAATTCAGCATCCAAAATATTGCTGAAAAGCAACCTGAGTTGCTGCAGAGATCAATAGAAGCAACCAGAATCAAAGTAACTGTGTGATACATGACATCTTAAATACTTATCTAACAACACCCTAAAGAATCTGTTTCTGATCTAAAGTTCATAGTTCTGTTAACAGAGGAATTTCTTACTGAGATTAGTTATTGCAGTTCAGTTTACCAAAGTGAATAGAGATACAGTTTGTAATATCCAAAATATGTTTACTTATGTCCAGAGTGGGAAAGGATGAATCAGTTTCAGTTTTCCCATGCTCCTCTTTTCCCAAATGTGAATTCATTTCAATCAGTCTGTCCAAATTTTTTCTATTTATGTGTTTGCATACACAAATATTATCTCACTTTTATCCATGTACACATTTTTAGTGTTTTCCTAAATGAAATGAAGGCCAAAAAAGAGCTAGGTATGGAAGCTTCTGGTTTTGTTTGCAGTACATAGCTTAAGGAGGCTTGTACAATCACACATTACTATTTTTAATGGCCACAGTAAAGTTTATTTTCCCATATATTTACTTGCTATAAACTGTAATCTTTCCATTTCATGTCATTTGATTCTATGGTTTACATTTTTCTCTCTGAATTCCCTAGGTTCATTTATCTGCCAACAAAGGATTACATTGTATTTTTCAGATCAACTGCATTCCTATACATGAAAATTTAGGTCCATGTTAAATTTTAAGTTTTAACTTAAGAAAATACTTTTCTTGATCAGCTGTCTTGCTTAAAATATAGATTTGAAGCTGGTATGAGTAACCCAGAGTCATTAGTTCCCATTTGTAACCTCTTGTTCTTCAAGTATTGTTTCATATTTTTTGCAATCAGAAATAATATATACTATGGAAAGAAAGCTAGAAAAAAATATATAGTTCCTTTTGATTGATAGGGTTAATCCAGAGCATATGGAAGAACCTAAGGACCTTCCTGGTTCCGGCTGTGGAAAATTAACAAAACGATCTCTCTGAAAATTGTAAATAATTTTTCATTCAACAGTTGTTCTTTAAAATTAAATGGTATTTTTTCATAATTAAAACAAACATGTCGGAAATGAAATTAATACCCAAATACCTCAACCTATTTTGCTGTGGGAAACCATAAATATATAGCATAATTTCTTTTTTAAAAAGCAATATCTTACTTAAATAAATAAATACTTAAGACAACGAAAGGATGTTTTCTATTTTATATTGCAATAGTCAGATGCATTCTAAAAGTTCAGAAGATACATTATCTATATTGCACATAACAAGATCAATATACTTTCTGCCAGTTTTCATGGTTTTTGTTTTGTTTTGTCTGCATTGCAAAATATAAATGCTCACAGATTTTTACTACATTTAGATATTTTTTTAAAAAATTAAAATATGCTTCAAATAATTGTTTAGCTTTCACTATGTCAGCTTTTTATATCCTTGTATGATGCGTTGCTGGTCCCACTGCAGGGATGAGGAGTCAGCTGGTAGCCCACGCCCGGACCGACTGCCCGGACGGGCTTCTCTACGCAGAGGAAATGAAGACAAGGACACAAAGGCATGTTCTTGGGGAGGAAGCGCAGAGCAAACTTTGCCCTCTCTTTTATTGTGCAAGTTTAGGGTGGGGTTTAGGGGTGTATGAGGAAACATTCCTTTGGGTACATTTGACCATATAAGGCTATGTATTTGCATATTTGACCATATAAGGAAACTGACCATATAAGGCATACTGACCATATAAGGTAATACCTATGTTGACCAATCATAGCTTTACACATGTTGTTGGTTGTTTTGTTACCTGCCTCACTATGTTGACCAATCATAGCTTTACACATGTTACCTGGCAGGTATGGTATCATTGGATCATTGGGTGATATCGCAACACTTGTACCTTCCAGATTTTCCAGAATATAATACCATCAGCACCAATGAACAAGGTTAAGTATCAGCTTGGAGAAAGTCATTTTGTGCTATTGGTTGTCTCAAAATCAAATCCAAAATGGCTTGCTATGGATATATTGAAAAACTGCACTACCGAGCATCTCTTTATTAAATGAAGTGGGGAACTAAAAGGTCAGTGAATTCTTCTGGCAAGAAAACAGTTAGAGCTTACTTTACTAATTATCCCAGCATTACTTATTTTCTAGTCAGGCCTTCTGCAGGCCTATATTAGCCCAAAGGAAGTTAAAGGAAGTTGTTTGCTGGACTCTTGTTCTGGTCACTTTCTTCCCATCTCACTTTTTTTTTTTGCTCTGGTTTCTACTTTACAATGAATTGCAGTATTATCTTTGCTATCATCTGTGTTTTACAAACTTCCCCTGTCTCTGCTTCAAGTCATCTGCATCTTTCTTAGTGCATGATTTAGGACAGGGATGTCAAATTGCTGGCCCATGGGCCGGATGCGTCACGTGCTGGCCACGCCCACGCCCAGTTTAGCGAAGGAGGAAAAAGTCCCGATATGTGATGTGATGCCACCATGACAATGTGAGTTTGGCACCCCTGACTTAGAACAACATATGCACTATTGTAGCACATTGTTTAAGTTCATTTTTTCAGTCAATAATTGCATAACAGATGGTATATGTGACTTTAGTCTGAAGAAAGCTTGCAGACTTTTTAAGTTATAGAAGACAGCACATAAGAATTGAGCATCATTGTATACCAAAAGCCTGCTTATCAGCTATTCAAGTGGCTGCCTATATGTTACACCAAAAATTGTGTGAAAAGTTTTTCATATGAAAATACATTCCTTCATCTTCCTTTCCTTCTGCTAGTGTGAATGCCAAACCTTTCCATAGGTATGCAAAATTGATTTTGAATATGCTGTACATGGAATGATTCCTCTTATGAAAGTGACCTGAGGCATAGAAAGAAGCACATTTTGAAAGAAACAGGACAAGCCATGTGAATAGAATGACTTTGGTGCTCTTTCAATTGGCTCTGCTATATTTTTTCCATACAAAATCTTATTGCCCGTAATTTTCCATATCAACTTACCTTTTATTTAAATGAATTCAGCTTGACTTTTTGGCTGAAATAAATGAGAAGGAATATGTAAGTATATGAGTCAGGGCAGGGAAAAATCACATGCCTCTCTTTAGTAATCTATTGCTCATTAAATGATTATTGAAAACAGTTTATCCTCTTTCAAGTTCATTTCAGTTGGAGAATTTGAATTGCCACTGGAATGACTGTGATACCAAAAGAAATTCTCTCAGCGTTCAATTGTCTAATCAGAAAGAGAAACAAATATTTTCATATCTTGGGCTTGCCTGGCTATTGTGGCAGTTCTAGTTTCTTTGCATCATTTTCAAAACATCCAGAGACCCAAAATGAAGTGGAGGAAGAATCAAACTGATTGGCTGAGATTTGATCAAATATGAGGTATCTACCAGTGCAGCTAACTTTTTACATAAAATTTAAAATTAGATTCATATAAATAGGCCTTTTCAAGAGTTAGAAGCAGCTGAAGCAAGTCTGAAAACAGTTTAGTTGCATTGTGAATGATTTCACTACAGAGCTATCAAATATATATATGGCATGTATGTAGGTACATGGAAAAACAGTATGTTTCATTTGCTGCCTGTTTCTAGAGTGGGAGCTATAGCTAATAAGTGCATAATAAACCCAGAATCAAATTTAGTATTCAGAAAAACTACACACAGAATTTGTAATTACTATAGTCAAACATTACAATTTACATTATTGGTTATTTTACTACATACAGATCATTCAATCCATTAATTATTCAATGTTTAATGCTGGTTCAGTCAAAAAACTTATAAGACTTCAATGCAGTATTAAATTTAAAAACATACAGTACAAACATACACTAGGACATTCCTTACACATGTCTCCCTATCAGAGTATGCTATCAGTTCTTCAGAACTCTATTGAATGTCCATAGGCTTTCCTGGTGAGCCAAGTCTTCACTCCCATCCCCTTCTCTCCCCATCAATGCCAATAGGGATGGGAAAGACATTAGTTTCTAGAGTAAGCTATTATAGAAGAGATATTAAGGGTACACCTGGATCTTCAGATTCAGATAAAGCTTCTGTTGTAGAGCGGCGGAGGAACGAGGCTGAGCCAGAGTGAACGTTAAAGGCTTTATTCCAAGAATAAAGGGTTGCCGCGTCTGCCTTCTAACTTGGCAGGTTAGCTGGCGGCAACAAGGCTGACACTGCTTGACAGCCGCCTTTTATAGCCGGCTGTCAAACAGTGTCAGCCAATGGGAGCGGCTGGTGCTCCCGCTCAAACAGCGGACCTGGTTGGGGACTCCAACCAGTCCCAAAGACATAGCACTCCTTTCCCCCAGCCGGGAGCATGCATAGTCCTTCAAGTAGGTTGGTTGTCTGCGCTGGCGGCAGGATCGTCGTAGTCCGGGCAAGCTGCTGGCTGGAGTCAAGTCCTCGCCTCCAGGAAGCGTCTCGGGGGTTGTTGAGGAGCAGGCTCGGTCGGGTGGGGCGCTCTGTGAATTAGGTAAGTCCCCCTGTTCGGGCTGACCTTGGTGAGTCGCTCGGTCCGGACGGCAGACAGGTTTGGTTGGTCGTTGGTTTGGGGTCCCTTGTTGGTAGACCGGGTCCTCCAGCAAACTCTCTTGGTCGATGGGGTAGATCGGGTCTTGCAGGGAGCTTTCGTCTGGGTAGACCGGTTCCGGCAGGGAGCCCTCAGTGCTAGGAGATTGGGCTGGGTAGGCATCAGCTGTGCTTCTCCATTGCCTTCTGAGCTGGTCCACATGTCTACGCCACAGGCGTCCATCTTCCAGGAGGACTCTGTAGGATCTAGGACCTGTGACTGACACAACTTGACCAGGTACCCACAGAGGGTCCCCTGCATAATTTCTGGCGTACACCAGGTCATGCAGGGCAAAGTCCCTGACCAAACTGTCAGATCCTATAGGGGTGTCTGGGCAGTAGTGGGGGTGCAACCTGTCCAGGGTGGTCCTAAGGCGTCTCCCCATCAAGAGTTCTGCTGGGGATTTATTTGTAGTGGTGCATGGAGTCGTATGTTGGCTCAGGAGGTAACGGGACAGTTTGGAGTGCCAGTTTTCCTGGCCAAACCTGGCAAGTGCCTCTTTTGCTGACCTGACTGCCCTCTCAGCCATCCCGTTGCTAGCTGGGTGAAAAGGGGCTGTAAGGATGTGTCTGATGCCCAAGTTGGCAACGTACATACTAAACTCACAAGACGTGAACTGGGGGCCATTGTCAGACACCAGCGTATCAGGGAGCCCATGGGTAACGAAGAAACGGGTCAGAGCCTTAACAATTTCTTGAGTGGTTGTTGAAGGTAGTAGGGCCAAGTCTATCCATTTGGAATAAGAGTCTACTACAACCAAGAAGGTCCTTCCCTGTACTGGCCCAGCTAGGTCGATGTGCAGGCGAGACCAAGGACCACTAGCACTTTCCCACTTGGTAGGCATGGCTGCTGGTGGGACAGCCCTGGTTTCTTGGCAAGGTTGGCATGAGCTTACCCAGCTGGAGATTTGGGCATCCATGCCGGGCCACCAAACGTAGCTGCGGGCCAGAGCCTTCATCCTTATGATGCCCGGGTGGCCCTCATGAAGTACCTTTAGGATGGGTACACGAAGAGTGGCTGGGATGACTACCCTTGTCCCCCACAACAGACATCCTTGTAGTTTTGACAATTCCTGCTTACGGGTTTTGAAAGGAGCAAAGTCAGAAGTGTATTGTGTTTCAGGCCACCCCCTTCCCACCCAGTCCATAACTTGGGCAATTATTCTGTCTTTTTTTGAGTGCGCAGCAATGTCCTCGGCTGTAACCGGCAATTTAAGTTCATTAACTTCAAAGATGGCATGAACGGGTGCTGGGTCTTCGACTGGGACTGGCAGGGGGCAGCGGCTAAGGGCATCAGCGTGACTCAAGTTTTTTCCAGGGCGATGCACCAACTTGAATGAGTAAGCGGCCAGGAACAAAGTCCACCTGGTCATTCTAGGTGATAGTACCTGTGGGGTTTGCTTATCCCCTGATAAAAGCCCCAGGAGTGGTTTATGGTCAGTTATAAGTTCAAAATGGTGCCCAAACAAAAATTCATGAAACTTTTTTACTGCAGCTACTGCAGCCAAGGCCTCCTTATCTATTTGGCTGTAGTTCCTTTCTGCAGTAGAGAAGGTCCTAGAGAAGAAGGCAATTGGTGCCTCAGAACCGTTGGGAAGCCTGTGGCTCAGAACAGCCCCAATCCCAAAGGGGGATGCATCAGCAGCTAGGACCAGGGGGAGTCGTTGATTATATTGGATTAAAACTGCATCAGATGTGAGTAAGGATTTGACTGACTTGAAAGCATGGGCTTCTTTGGGTCCCCAATGCCAGGGGGAATCTTTGTCTAACAGTCTGTGTAAGGGTTCAGCAATAGATGCTTTGTGCGGAAGAAATGAAGCGTAAAAGTTTAGTAGCCCCAGAAAGGCTTGGAGCTCCGTCTTGTTAGTTGGAGTGGGTGCCTCATGGATAGCCTTTACTTTGGATTCGACTGGGTGAATGCCAGAGGCATCTATCCTATACCCCAGAAAGTCCACTTGCCTAGTGGCGATGGCGCACTTCTCCCTTTTAAGTTTGAGGCTATGCTGCCTAACCTTCTCTAGGACTGCTCTGACCCTTTGTATGAGCTGAGGTCTGTCAATTGCTGAGACTAAAATGTCATCGAAGTAAGGGACAACCCCTGGGAGACCTTGGAGAATCCTTTCCATGAGGGATTGGAATATACCCGGGGCTACACTTACCCCGAATTGGAGGCGTTTGCACTTGAATGCCCCTCTATGTGTGACTATGGTTTGTAATTCAGCTGTCTGATCATCGACAGGGAACTGTTGGTATGCCTGGGACATATCTAATTTGGCAAAGATGGTGCCGGGTTCAAGGTGTGTAACAGGTGTTGAATAACAGGGACAGGGTAGGCGCTGACCTGCAGATAACAATTGAGGGTGGTTTTATAGTCTGCGCAGATTCTTATGCTGCCATCTTTCTTGAGTGGGGTGACTATGGGGGTCTCCCATTTGGCAAAGTCAGTTGGCTCTAACACCCCTTGCTTCAGTAACTTATCTAATTCTAAATCTAACTTAGGACGGATGGCAAAAGGCACTCTGCGTGGCTTAAGGCAAAGGGGAATTGCCTGAGGGTCCACAGTGAAGGAGATGGGAGTGCCAGAATAGCAGCCCAGCTCGCTGCTAAAAACATCAGAGTAGTCTGAGAATAGGGCGTCTACGTCAGAGGTTGAGACAGCATGGATCCCCGTTACACTAAGGCCGAGAGAAGGGAACCAATCTAGTCCCAACAGACTGGGGAGGGCACCATTAACAACCACCAAAGGCAAATGGCCTTTAAACCCTTGGAACTGAACTAAAAACTTGCCTTTCCCGATGACAGGGATGTTCTTGCCTTGGTAGTCCTGCAGTGTCAGGTGGCATTTCTGCAGCTTCTTCTTTGAGAATCTGGGATGAATCTTCTTTAGGGTTTCCCAGGAGATGATCGAAAGTGCAGATCCCGTGTCTACCTCCATTCTGCAAGGCTTACCTTCTAAAGAAACAAAAATACTGATTTTATTAGGAGTCTTGGAAGTATGGTTCGCGTGGTAGCAAGTATAGCAGTCCTCCACTTGCCTTTGGAAATTAGCAAGTGGTGGAGGTCTCTGAGGAAGGCTTCGCCCTGCTTGGCAGATTCTGGCTAGGTGGCCTTTCTTCTGACAATTTAGACAGATGGCATTCCTAAACCTGCAGGATGCCCTAGAGTGGGAACCCCCGCAGGCTAGGCAAATGGGAGGTTGCTTGGGGGTGAAGTTGTTTCTCTGCCCCGCTCCTTCCTGTGAGGGCTTTTGTTGCCTAAGGCGGTTAATGTCTGTTGAGTCTATGGGATCTTCTTCAAGGGAAACTTCCTCTGAATGAATAGTGGAGCTGCTGGGTCTTAAAGGAGTTCCTTGAATCTCAGCTGCTGATTGGGCAGAGAGTTCAGCAGCTTGGGCTTCTTCTACGGCTAAAGCTAGGGTTAAATCCTTTTTGGCTAGCAAGTGCCTTTGAAGCCTAAGGTCTTTAACCCCACAGACGATCTGGTCTAATAACATGTCCTCTAGGTAGTCTCTAAAACCACACTGTAAGGCAGCTGTCCTCAGAGCTGCCATATACTCATTAATTGACTCCCCCTCAGCCTGCCTTCTAGTTCTGAAGGCATATCTCCTGGCTATCTGGGATGGTTTAGGTGAGTAGTGGTTGGAGAGGATCTCTTGGAGTTCATCCCAAGGTATGCTCCTGATAGAGCGAGGGGCAACTAGTGCTGTAGCGGTGTCAAAAACCTCAGCCCCACAGTAGCTGAGGAAGAAGGATTTTTTTTTGTGTTCAGCAGCATCTGTTAGACCAATAGCGTCGAGGAAGTAGATGAACCGGTTTTTATATGAATCCCACGTTTCCTCGGCTGGCTTGAAGGGTGGGAATGTCGGATTGGCATTCATTTCGAGGCGGCAGTGCCCTTCACCTTAGTAGTTGTGAATCAAAATTCGCGCTCTTAGAAGAGCGTTTGCGGCTGCGTCTATCAGGCGGTGTCTGTCTTCCCGGCTGAGGCGGCGTTTTGAATTTCGCGCTCTTTGTGAGCGCCGGCGGCTGCGGCTTCAGCGCCCGTGGCTTCGCTCTTTGTGGCCACAGCTCTTTTGACTTGCACGTCTGGCAGCCTCCGATCACATCCCGCCCTCGTCGCCAGTGTTGTAGAGCGGCGAAGGAACGAGGCTGAGCCAGAGTGAACGTTAAAGGCTTTATTCCAAGAATAAAGGGTTGCCGCGTCTGCCTTCTAACTTGGCAGGTTAGCTGGAGGCAACAAGGCTGACACTGCTCGACAGCCGCCTTTTATAGCTGGCTGTCAAACGGTGTCAGCCAATGGGAACGGCTGGTGCTCCCGCTCAAACAGCGGACCTGGTTGGGAACTCCAACCAGTCCCAAAGACATAACAGCTTTAGTCTGCACTGCAGGAGTTAACTGAAGGGAGTGCACCTGAGGAGACTGGTGATATAGAGCCTGAACTAAGCAAGGTCTCAAGCTCAGAAACACATATTAAGAAGACAACAGGAACTGAAGTGCTTTGCTTGGAAAAAAAAAGTAGAGTGATTCAGTCAAACTACTAAATGAAGCAAACTAATGGTAGGGATTTTATAAAGAAAAAAGCACTTTGGTTGATACTTTATGACAATCAGAATTCCTTTCCAACTATGGCCCTGTTTCTATATGCTGGTGGGATTTCTTGGACCATCTGTTTGAACTTTGGAGTGGATCATATATTCCATTCAATGTGGAAAATCCACCCCCCCATCTCAAAACCACATATCTTACCAAACTTGGTGGAGGTTAGAAGACATGGCAGAAAGAAGAAAAGAGCATGAGAGAAGGAATACCCTTCCCAGTGTGCAGCTAAAATTGTTTTTGCAAAAAGCCTTCACCTCCAAACTGAACTACAATGGTCATTCAGTAGTCGACAGATAATAATTAAAGTATTTATTCTATTTTTCAGATGGAAAGGTTCCCAGAATTGCTTGCAGAGCAATATCTCATGATTTTCAGTTTAGCAGAGGAAGAAACAGATGGAAAATGGATTTTGCATGGAAAAAGAATACAAGAATTCAGAAATATTCAATTCTTAAAATTTTTCAGGATTATAGAATTATAAATTGCAAGGCTGCAAAATGACTTTAATTCAGCTACACATTCTCCATATTAAAACATTTAATGAAAGAGTTCAAAAAATCTTTATATGATGTAAAATCTCCTGATTTGTTAGCCAAACTTCTATAAACGGGCCTGTCTGTTTTCTGTCATTTTCTGTTATTGACTTTAATTTGATGACAGTTGGGGCAAAGGTAGAAACAATCTTTCTATCTTTAAAAATGGCTGTCTCGTGTTTGTTTTAGGTCCCTTGTGCTTGTGGAGCATAAGCATTCAAGTACAACTTGTTCTGACAAAACATAAACATTTTTATTTTTAATCCATTTTTATTTGCAGCCATCCTTTATGGTCAAAATAATTAGTAGAAGTTACCCATTTAGCACTCTTGAAGTATGTTGTACTACAGCTGCTATTACTTCAATGACAGTATGCGATTGTACTAACTATACATACACATGCACACAGATATGCACATATGTATACATATGCACATATAAAGTATATGCACAGTATGGTTTATATAACAGGGAGAGGAAAAAGAGGAAGGAAATGGTAGGTAAACTGAGATGAGCAAATCATTTATGTAATGTTTCTACAGAACAAATACAGAAAAGTTAATTCCGCAATACAGTGTTCCACAGATGAGGGATTTAGATTTAAAACCTGTCTAGGCTTTAAGTTAGCTAGAGATATAATGTGAAGCAATTTGGGAATTATAATTGTGAGAGGTATCTCTCTTAGACTTCTGAGTCTCTATTTCTCCAGTGCCTTTTAATCTCAGAGTCTCTTTTCCAATCACTTGTATCATTTTTTTCTTCCTTTCAGGGCCCATTCACTTAGGCAACAATAATTCAGAATTTTACTTATTAATTTATTTACTAATTTATTAAATGTATATGCCAACTATCTCACAATCATACAACTCTGGGCAGCTTACAACACTAGAAAAAACCAGGATAAATAAACATTAAATCTTAAAAACATTAAAAATAACTAATCTAATAATGACCTCATAATTAGGTAAAGTAGAAACCAGAATATAAATGGGATGGGAGTGGGAAATTATTCTTAACCCATTAACCAGCTCCAATGTGGAAGACCTCCTCCCCATCGGGATCTAAGCCAGTCAGAATAGCCAGGTTTTGAGGTCCTTTCGAAGGCCAAGAGCATTGGGGTGGATCTCACCTCCAATGGCATGATATTCCAGGGAGCAGGAGTGACAGCAGAAAACCCTCTTTTTCTGGATTCTACCAGATAAAATTCCTTGGCCAGTGAGATTCTTAGCATGCACCTTCTGCCAGAGCAAGTGAGGCAGGTTGATCACACTCAAGAATATTCCTCATATAGCCTGGTCCCGTTCCATAAAAGCCTTTAAAGGCGATAACCAATACCTTGAATTGAACCCAGAAGCTGACCAACAAACAGTGCAGCTTACAACAGTGGTGTATCATGGGCCATTCCTAGGGCCCCCTAGAACTGCATTCTGTACCAGTTCTAGCTTCCAAATACTCTTCAAAGTATCGCCATGTAGAACACATTGCAGTAGTCTAAACACAAAAGGCCCAAGGCATGAGCAACCGATTACAGGGCCCCACAATCCAGGAATGGGTGCAAATGCTTTCCTAACCAATTGTGGCTAAGAGAACTCCTAAGCTGTGTATTCAGTCTATCTGAAGAAGTGTACCCCTTCCAAAACTAAAAATGTTAAAGTCACAGATCGAAAGGTTCCACATACCCGTAACCAGAGGTGATATTCAGCCGATTCTCACTGGATCAGGCGAACCAGTATCAAGAATTTGACGTGGGTCACTGAACCGGTAGCGACTTCTGGCTGGCCATTCCCCCGACCTGGTCGCCTGGTCACCGCTCACTCACCCCTTCTGCATACTTGATGCCTTCGCCACATGGCCCAACTAATCGCCTCACCAGTTGCCTTGTTGATGCCCAGTCAGCTCAGCTCTCCAAAGCTAAGCAGTGCATGCTGCCTGCTGAGACTTCACCTTGGGTCGGGGGCTGGGCCCCCAGGGATGTGCACTATTCCCTGAGGCCCTGGAACCACCAGCTGCCTTGGCTGGGTTGGGGAACACGTGATTTCCCAGCTCCAGCCTTTTCCTGCATCCACCGCCCTCTCATCACCTGCTTTCCCTTAGACACAATGCGTCACCCATTTTCCCCTCCTTCAGAGGCCCTGGCCTGACCTTAATCACCTTGTTTCCTCCCTTATGACTGCTTCTATCGTCATCCATGGCCACGATCTTACTTTTCTCCAGTGGCTGGATGCCAGGGAAGGCAAGCCAGGGCTAAGAGCTGCTGGGCTCCCCACCATCCCGCATCACCCAGTCACATGACCTCCCCAGTCACATGACCACCAAGCCACGCCTACCCAGTCACATGACCCCAAGCCATGCCCACCGAAAAAGCCACACCCACAGAACCGGTAGTAAAAAAAATTTGAATCCTACCACTGCCCATAACCTCTTGGTTCAGCTGAAGCTTCTTGCCCCCCTATTCCAGATCCAGAATCGGTGCTAAACCCCAGTTTTCCTATGATATGGTCAATATTTTTCACCTAAACCTGTTCCTCTGAACTCCATTGTGCCACAATTTATTGTAGTTTATTTGAAACCAGAGCAATGTTGACATTTTCTTGTATAACTTTGCAAGCTCTGTATGTGGTCTGTCCTCCCCTTGGCAGAAACTCTTGCTTGTATCTTTCTCTGGATAAAAAATACTGACGTAATTTCTTTTAATTATCCCAGCTTGCTAGAGCCACAAGGCACAGTGGAGGAGATAAGATTTTGGTTCTTCATAGCTGTTCTTTTTAACAACTATTCAGATTTTGTGGCCCACAGAGAAATTGACATTAAATTCACTACCAAACTTGGATGGAGAGGCAACAATGCAGCTTTTCTCTTTGGTGTAGAATGGGGGCATGGGGTTTATGATGGCTCCAAGAGCTGTGGTTCGGGTGGATATTGTTTGAAATCTGTTATTTTTCACTACCCTATTAGTCAATTGTAACATAATATTTGATGCCTGTTTGTTGTATTCCAAGTCTGGAAAAAGTAAAAAGACAATAGGTGGCTTTTGAAATGGCTTAGAGAGATTGGAGTAGTAATGTGGAAATGTCATCAGATTCTCTAGAAATGCTTCTTCTCATCTTATGCCCAGTCAGCTTCTTCATATTTTCTTCAGAATTGCCAAACTCTTGCCTGTCTCTAAGACATTTTTTCTTCCTTTCAATTCTGTCTGATTCTTGGAGATTGCCTAAGCCCCTGCAATTTTCTTGGCCAAGTTTTTCAGAAGTGATTTGCCATTGCCTTCTTCCTGGGACTGAGAGAAAGTGACTGGCCCAAGATCATCTAGTTGGCTTTCTATTTAAGTGAGTCTAGAACTAAATGTCTCCTGGTTTGTAGCCTGATACTTTAACTACTACATCATACTGGTTCTCATAGCATAGACATTCTATGTAGGGTATTCATATGTGTGTGTCTGGGGAAGAGAAAGTCTATTATAAGTAGGGGTGGGATTCTATCAGTTCGGGCCGGTTCAGCCGAACCAACAGCTCCAAAAATCATCTGGGAGCAAACCAGTTTGCTCCAACAATCAGCTGCTGGGGCCACCCACCCTGACTCCATACTGACCTTTATTTCCTGCTTTTGAAGCTCAGCTGCATCGCACGGCAAAGTGGATTGCTGCATGTCAGCTGTTGAAGACACAGGGAGAGTGCAGGAGTGTAGGAGAAGGTCAGTAGGAAAGCCTCTGCGCATGCGCAAAATGTGCAAAGCATGTCCACCAAGCCACGCCCACCAAACCAGTGGTAAAACAATTTGAATCCCACCACTGATTATAAGCACTTCCAGAAAAATGTACACACAAACTTCTCTCAAATCTTCATGCTGAACATACAATTCTATAGCAAAGCAGTATATGGGGACACCAGATGTAGGGTGTTTTATATGTACCAAAACTCTTCCTTGACTAAGTCCTAACTGATTCATGTTCCAGGCAAAAAGGACCTATGAACTATTCAGACAATCATCCTCTGCTCTTCTTTTTTGCACCATCCTTCTCTCCCCCCTCCCCCACCCCAGGTTTAGTTCTACCAATTCCTTGACACTCGTTTGATATCTAATATAACATATATTGTAAATTCTTTACTATGTCACTCCTAAGATTCTTGGCCTGCCTACTGATATTTCCATTGTTGTTTTTCCATTATCTGGATAATCTTTATATTTCAAAAACTATGACTTTAATATTGTTGCTTATGCATTATTTCTTTCCTTCATAAAGTTACTTCATGTAATCCTGAGTGGCTCTTTTCTTGTCCTACTTCCATTTGGGTTTCATTGAATTTATTTTATGGAAATGCACTTCGAAGCACATTATTGCATTTATTTTCTGATGTTTGTGAGGTTTTTAATCTAATCAACAGGGCTTTTTAGGAACTCTGGTAGACTTTAATACAAATTAGAAATGTGTCCCAGGACTATAGCAGTTGCCACTTTTATTATGATCCAGGATCAATATTTTTATTTCAATTATACCACCTGCATAATTCTATATAAGTGCACAATATCCATGAAATAAAAAAAATGAGAGGAATTTGTGGGCACTGAAAATGTGGGATAATCGAGCTAATAAGATTTTTCCATGTTTGATCCTGTAATTTTTATCTGAGGAAAAGGCTCTTGAATACATTTAAAGAAGAAAACAGGTGGATGAATTCATAACTTGGGAAAAATGTACTAATACTATGCATAGTTTTTGTAGGCAGCTGCAGGAAGAATTTCAGTGATCTTGTGCCATATAGCTTTTGTTATGTGATTGCATTCTTTTGCAATAGGCAGCTGTTACTCATCTTATGTGCCTAAAATCATCATGCTGTAGAGTACAGAATTCAATTTAATTCGTTATTCTATGGTGACACAGTTGAAAGACAATATATGTTTTCTGAAATGAAGGACAGCTTTGCTTTTCTAAACCAAGTACTGTATGAAACAGGAAAGGTGTAAAAACAGGTATGCTGCAACATTTTAATAATTTTAATTCCTGTTTAACCTTCCAGGTAACTTTAAAATTGCAAACTCTCAGCTCGCTTCCAGGGAAGCAATTACTAGTGATTGTCATTTAATTTTTGGAGGCCACACACTGTGCAATAAAGAGTGGGAGGATTGCATTTATGTATATTTCTTAAGTTCCATTTCAACCGCTGATCTTCCTGACATGGAAGAACAGTATTATGAATGATGAAAAGAAGTTGTTACAGTATGCTTATATGCATGAGAAACACTGTTTTTTATTCATTTATTTATTTATAAAATTTATTGGCTGCCCATTTTACCACAGGGTAACTCTGGGTGGCTTATAATCATAAACTGTTCTAATCATCTTTGTAGTTTCCCAGATGCTATCATGGTAACAGAATACTGAATCAGATAAACATGTGGTCTGATCTACAGGATTCCTTCAAAACAAAGAGAAAGTTCTTTGGGATGTATGAGAGACAGAGGGAGACACAGAGAGAGGGAGGGAGGGAGAGAGACAGAGTGTGTGTGTGATGCTGCAATAAAGCAAGAATGGGGAAAGTAAGGGGTTTTATGCATTATTGGAGAAAGATTGGACAATTCTCTTGATTAACCTCTGTTATATAACTTATAAGTTATATTTTCCTGAAGTTGAAGAAATGGCATTTTAGCATTGACTACTGACTAAAAGTTTAAACAGATCTATCAGACCATCAGTAAAAAGAACTACCACTTTGAAGATTTACTAGTTCAGACTACAAACTACATGTAGGTTTTCATCACAAAAATCCATACAATCAAATTAAGATGGGAGATTTGCTGCATTAGAGCACAGCATCAGCTGTTAATCAGAATGACACAAAGAGGATGAAATATTTGATGTCCTGATACAACCATCAACCTTTCATACTTGTGTCATACGCAAGGACATAGTGTTTGCATCATGACATTGCAATGCATAGTTTATAGGTTGCTCTCTCTGCCCTCTCCTATAGATACTAATATATTATAACTACAGATACTAAGGCCACCATGGAGCTAAGGTGTCACAGAATGCTAATCAAGGGCATCTTAGTTGTTTGTAGCTAAGATGTAATACTTCCTCAAAACTTGGATTCTCTGTTTCTAAACACCCTTTGATTTAGGAATTAGTGGACTCAACACTAGGAACGCTTGTTGGCCGTATTCTCTGGGAACTAAATCTAAACTAGAACCATCACAAGATCTGAAGGCAATACCACCAGTAGTTTACTATGAATTGTTGTGCAAAGATGTACTTCTTATGTCTTAAATCGCTCTGCATTTATTTTACAAAATTGAATTCTTGTTCTAATACAGTGAGAGAAGAGAAAGAAGTTTTCTTTGCCCGTATCTTCCATTTCATCATAATTTTGTATACTTTTAATTCTTATCCATCTTTCTAAGCTATCTGTCTTTTACTCCAAGAAAAATAGTTCTATGCTACTTCCAAGTTGTTAGAAGTCAGAGCTACATTAATTAAGAAACAAGTAACAACACGGTATTCAAGGTGATTTCAGTAACTCTAGAGATGTCTGCTCTGTGAGGAAAAATTTTATGCAAACAATCAAAATACCAATTCTATGCATAAGTAACAATGCAATATTTTAAATGCATTTGAAAGCCAACAAAGTGTACATTTTATATAAGCAACATTCCAAAAGTTTCTGAAAATAATGCCATATCTTTAGGTTGCAATCTACTAAATATGGATTATGGTGACAACATAATTGTCCTTGTTTCATTAAATGAATCATTTGAGACCCTTAAATATGTTTGGGTGTGGAACATAGTTGATTATCAAAACTTTCTATAATAGAGGTAGAGTAAACTGATATTTTAATATGTTTATTGTTTCCTTTTGTCTCCTGTAAGTCATCTTAACCATGCCATTCAGGAGACAACGTGGTGGCATTTGTCTGGCTTTTCATTTAAAAAGGCAGGTCTTTGTCTGAAAATGACTGGCATTTTCAATTTTTCACTGAAAAACAAATCTCAAAATCAAGCAGTTTTTTTAAGTTGATAAAAGATTAGTTTATCCACAAGATACACACTGTAGCTTAATGCAGAGAGAAGTTACCCTGTATGTTGTAAAGATTCAAGTGCCATGAAACTCTAATAACTCCATTTCTTAATATAAAAGAAGTAAACAAGTGAATTAACTGAGACATCAAAACATCTTACTAAGAGAAACCTGAAGATGTTTCTGATAAATTTTAGCCAGAGGTGGTATTCAGCAGGTTCTGACCAGTTTTGGAGAACCGGCAAATACTACCTCTGACTGGCCCTGGCCACATCTAATGTCTGCCTCCTGAGTCCCAGCTGATCAGTTGGGTCTTCTTTTGTTGCCCTGCACAGGAGAATGGAGCTGGAAAGCAGGTTAGCGGGGTGGGGAGGGAATGGGATTTTGCAGTAACCTTCCCCCAGGAGTGGGGAGGGATTGGAGATTTTATTTATTTATTTATTTTTATTTATTTTATTTCATTTGTCAGTTGCTTACAAGATAATAGGTATAAGTAAAAACATAGTTATGAATACATGGATACATATAAGAAAAATAAAACAAACAATAGGACAGGGATGGTAGGCACGTTGGTGCGCTTATGCATGCCCCCTACAAACCTCTTAGGAAAGGGGTGAGATCAATAGTAGACAGTCTAAGGTTAAAGATTTTGGTTTGGGGAAGAAACTACAGAGTCAGGTAGAGTATTCCAGACATTTACCACTCTATTGCTGAAGTCATATTTCCTGCAATCAAGTTTGGTGCAGTTAACCTTGAGTTTGTATCTATTGTTTGCTCTTGTATTGCTATGGTTGAAGCTGAAGTATTCATTGACAGGTAGGAAATTACAATGTATGATTTTATATACTATACTTAGATCGGACCGAATGCGGCGTAGTTCTAGATTTTCTAGGTCTAGAATTTCAAGTCTGGTGGCATAAGGTATTCTGCAACGAGCAGAGGAGTGGAGAACTCTTCTTGTGAAATATTTCTGGACTTTCTCAACTGTGTTAATATCAAATACCTAATGTGGGTTCCAGACTGATGAGCTGTATTTGAGTATTGGTCTAGCAAATGTTTTGTATGCTCTAGTTAGTAGTGTAACAGATCCATTTCAGGAACACAAACAAATGGACTGATATTTATCATATTCTCAGGAACTCTATCTCCCTGGACTTGGGACTGTTAGAGGCTTTTTGGTTGTATTTCTCTAAACAAAGACCTTCAGACTCAAGTACTTGTCTGTCAACTTAATTTCTTCCCTTCCCCATTTTGGAAGACATATTTTTTAGAAGTTCCTTTTCAAAATGCAGCAGCACAAGATGTTATAGAACTACAAGTCTTCCAGTAGTATGGATCTGTGATCCTGGGTTGAAATGCACCTGACTAACATAGACATTTTATAATAATCACAGATTTTGCATAGAATAAACATAAGTAAAAGAAGCATTGAAATGTTTCTGACACACTGATTTTATTGATAAAACACTTAAAGTCCTACAAGAAATATAAAACCTTTTAATCACATTTAACTTTTGTGAAAAAAAAGCCCCTTGTCTTTTCCTTATATTTTCCCTCTTCTTTTGATTAAGCAGAAATGTACATCCATCTAGCAGCAAGGTCATAGAGAAGACTTTTTGTTTGCAAACCCATTTATTTAGGAAAGACTCAGTGTCTCAACATTTACAAACATTATATTTTTATAGGCTAAAAGGAATGAGTTCTGTGTGTGAAAAATAAACGGACATCCCTGAATTCAGAGAACTTTAAAGATTAAAATAAAATAATCCTCCCAGGTGGCTTCTATTGTCACTGAAGACAGAATCTAGTCCACTGACTGCTCTTTTTAGTAAAACATGTATTTATGCTCTTGTGTGCACGTCAGAGTTTCCATCATAAAATGTCAGAGGAAATGTCAGAGTTTCCATTGTATCCCAGGATTAGATGGTATAATTAAACACAGTGGCTTCTACACACTTCTGAGATTGTTCAGAAACTTCTGGAGACAAGTACTAAATGGTCCATTGGTACAAAGATTCTGGACTTGCAACCCAAGAAGTTCTACTGAGTGAGTGTTCAGAGTGTCAGATGACAGTGGGAAACAGGAAAACAAGCCCAGAACCAAGATTAGACATATGAAGGAACATATATAATTTTATTATTTTTATTATATTTTATTTCTTTTTTAAATGTTATACTTGTCCATTTTTCCAAGTTCATAGTAAAAACTTTCTCATTTGCATATACTTAAAGCACAATTCTAGTATATAATCATTTAAAAAAAAAGCAATAAAATGCATTTAAGCAGCATACATGTTTCAAATTAGAATATTATTTACTGCTGAACCAGCAGCAGGAATCTGTTCCATCAATTCCTCTTTTAGATCCAAAGACTTGACAAAGACTTTCTTTGCCTGGCTCCACCTGAGAATCGCTGCATCGGGAAGACATAGCTAGGAAGCCTGATCAAGGTCAAATATGCTTGAACTAAGTAAAACCTGTGAAAATTTAAGAGAGCAACTAAAATAATGTATTATTAATTTAATTTATATCCCACTTTTCATTCCCTCCTTTTCCCCATAACAATATTTTACTGAGCATTAAAAATAGAATAATAGCAATTGAGAACATTGATAGAATAGAACAGGATAGGATAGGATAGGATAGGATAGAAATAGAAATAGAAATAGAAATAGAAATAGAAATAGAATAGAATAGAATAGAATAGAATAGAATAGAATAGAATAGAATAGAATAGAATAGAATAGAATACTTTATTGGCCAAGTGTGATTGGACACACAAAGAATTTGTCTTGGTGTAAATACTCTCAGTATACATAAAAGAAAAGATACATTAGTTAAGAATCAAGAATCATAACGTACAACACTTAATGATGGTATAGTCATAGGGTACAATCAGCAATCAAATCATATTAGGAAACAGTCAATATAAATCGTAAGGATACAAGCGACAAAGTTACAGTCCTACAATCACAAGTGGGAGGGGATGGGTGATAAGGAGTGATGAGAAGATTGACAGTAATAGTAGTGCAGACTTTGTAATAGTTGAACAGTGTTGAGGGAAATATTTGTTTAGCAGAGTGATGGCTTTTGGGGAAAAAACTGTTCTTGTGTGTAGTTGTTCTGAGGTGCAGTGCTCTATAGTCATTTTGAGGGAAGGAGTTGAAACAGTTTATGTCTGGGATGTGAGGGGTCTGTAAAATATTTTCATAGCCCTGATTTATTTCATTCCCAAAGCTCTATAGTTCCAAAGACAACATTAACTATTAAATAGGAGGGAAAAGAAGAAATTTTTTTTTAAACAAATGCAACAGTACAATAATATTTCTCTATTTTTCTATTGCGGTAAGAAAAAGCACAATTATACAAATTGCATTGAGTTCAGTACAATAGTTATTTCCAGGGGAGTCCTGTAAGTTAATGGTGACTCTTCAATGGAGCCTCTACCAGATGAGAGCCAATCAAGACCAGGTACATTCTTGCCAAATGAAAAGGCACATATCTCTGGTTGGTGAAGAGCACAAGGAGCTGAAGGGCTGGACATCTTAATCCTCATAATCTCACCATAGATACAGCTGCTCTTGAGTATTGTTGGCAGCTTCAGTCTAAGATGCTAGTTTGCTGACTGACTCCTGAAGCTGATACTCATTTAGTATATCCAGAGCAGAATCTTCAGCAACAGAGTCTTCCAAGTCTGAGATAGGCATGACAATTGGACTGTATTTTTAAACATCTGTGGAAGAGTCCATTAAACATGCAAAATATTTTTTGCTGAGCTAATTTAAGAAACAAACTTAATGTTTCTTAAAATATAAAAGTATTTAGTATAGTATAATATAGGATATGCAGTTCTCTGTTCCAAAATTATACTAGATTATCCAAGTTATTGGAGAGAATGATTGTTGATAATGATTACATTGTTGGTTTAACTTCTAAAAATCTTTTCTAGTACATTAAAAGCTACTGGAGTTTTAGAGGCTGCAATAGTATAATCATCAAATAAGCAACTTATCAGATGTCTTAACTGTACATATTGCTTTTCAACTATTTTTGGTGAAATATGTTCCTTTCATAATCTATCAGAGGTTTTAAAAGTTTTGTTATTAATTAGTTGATTATGAGTAATCATCTGAAAATATTATTTTTCTTGTAATTTTAAAGTAGGTTATTTCAAAACATCACATTTCTTAGAAACACTTGGTTCAAATTTTAATTTATTTCCCAATAATGCCCAAATATGTCTGGCTATCTGAAATGCTAGAAAAATCACAGAAATTCTACTACAATTATATCAAGCATACTTTAAACTCACAGCATAATGTACTTGATTCAGTTTTCTTCCCAATACATTATTGAAGTTATCAAACTGTCAAGTGATATATTTTAAATTAGGAAAATTGAAACCACTATTATCACTTGAGATGAATTGCTTTAAAAATTAAATTAACTGTTCCATTAACTTTTTAATCTATTCAAAATACTGTATATGTGGAAGCAGAATAAACAATCCTTTCAAAATATATGCCAGTTTTGAAATAATATTAATTTTGCTGCATTTCTTTTTCCTAACAAACTCATCAATATATATTTTTAAACAAACTTTATTCAGTTTTTAAACAGTTTAAAAACATAGGAGAAAAATACAGAATTATATCAACATTGAAGACATCATTTATATTTCTTAATCTTATTCTTATACTTAGTTTCCTATTACATTATAATTATTGCATATTACTTTTCTTATTAATTCACTATTTCTTATTCTATATTTATACCAATCATTACATAATATATTTTCTGTTGATTTTACAGTCAGTATATATAACTTCATATCCTTAACTTAATTACAGCTCTACTTTTTTTCCTATTCTCAAATCATGCACACCAGGGTCCCAGACTGAGTAATATATCGATTCCTCTTTATCTTTTAATTCTAAGGTCAGTCTGTCCATTTCTGTGCAGTCTAATATTTATCACTGTTCCCTCTTGTGGTGTATCTCCTTGTTTCCAGTGTTGTGCATAAGAGATCCTAGCAGCAGTTATTATATGTAGAATGATATATATATCAGTTTTACTATATTTTCCTTTTATTATGCCCAATAAAAATAATTCTGGTTGAAATTCAATTTTTTGTTTTATTATTTCTTCCAGCCAAATTCAAATCTTATTGCAATATTTGTTAACTTCCGGGCAGGGGGCACAGTGGTTAGAGTGCAGTACTGCAAGCTATTCCTACTGTAATTTGGCAGATTGAATCACACCAGGCTCAAGGCTGACTCAGCTTCCATCCTTCTGAGGTGGGTAAAATGGGGACTCAAATTGTTGGGGGCAATAGGCTGACTCTGTAAACTCCTTTGAGAGAGCTGTAAAGCACTATAAAGCGGTATATAAGTCTAAGTGCTATTGCTATATGAAAGTATGTACCCCTTTCTTTTTTGCATTTCCAGCATTCCGGATTTTGATTTACAAACATTTTTGCCAGTCTGGCGGGGGGTAGATGGTACCTATAAAACATTTTGTACGTATTTTCTCTGTATGCTGTAGGTAGTGTTAGTCTATAATTTGTCCCCCATATTCTTTCCTAATGTTCCAATTCTATATTATGTCCCACATTTTTTGCCCAGGCTACCATCATTTCTTCTTCTTCTTCTCCCATTTTGAAATTTAAATGGAAACTATATAATTTAGATATCATCTTTTTTTCTGTTCCTTGTAAAATATTATCTAATTGTTGTTTATCCAAATGAAATCCATATTCTTCTTTGTCTTTTTCTATACCTTTCCTGTACTTGCATATATGGCCACCAGTTCAACATCTATGTTCTGTTATTTTAACTCCTGTATTGTTTTTAATCTTCCTTGTTTGTCAAGCAAGTCCTTGTATCTCCTCATTTTAGCCAGTTCCATTGCATTTGGGTATATTAATGCCTCTATCATTGACAACCAACCTGGTATTTTAGTATAGGGGTTCTTCTTGATTTTATTCCATATTTGGATAAGTGCATCCCTAATTTGGTGCCTTTGAAAGTAGGCATGTTGTTTATTTTTCCAAACTCATCAATATTTTTAATTATCCATGACATCACCTTTTATCTAAGAAATAAAATTAGATATATTCATGTCCACAAAACAAAGCTTTCCATGGAATAATTATTCCCAGATATTTAATCTTCGCAATTTCTACTTTTTATCCATATTTATAGAAATGCTACTTTCATTTTGCATAACATTAGACTTACTCCAATTAATTGTGTACCTAGGACATTTATTGTCTTGCGCTCCCATTTCTATAAATGTAAATGAAAATTTAGGGTAATTGTCCAAAAGATCTAAAATATTATCAGAATATAACAGTAACTTGTATTTCTGCTATATGCACAACTTGAATTTTGCCAAAGTTCCAACACCCGATATTGGGAGATGAGGTGGGGGCATCCTTGAAACATTTCACGTCTCGTCCTGATTGCAGGCTCTGTAAAGCTATTGGTACAAAGCCAGTCTGTAAAGTCATTTGTGACTAACTATTCCTAGAACTATCCTAATCCTAAAACTTTCGGGATGGTTAGTATGCAGTATTGCAAACTCTGCCCACAGCCAGGAGTTCATCCTGCCCAGCTCAAAGTTGACCCATCCTTCCATCCTTCTGAAGTTGGTGCAATGAGGATCCAGATTGATGGGGGAAATATGCTGACATCACTCAGAGATTGCTGTAAAGGATTATGAAATGGCATGTAAGTCTAAGTGCTATTGCAGTATGTACTATGGACTCTTCTCATCTCTGACTTCTCCCTGACTGCTCCTTTTGATACTGTCTTCCTGTAAGTCTGTGTGTATCAGAAATTTGGAATGACAAGGAGGGCAGAGCTGGCGTTGCGACGATACGGCATGCGATCTTGGAGGTCTGAGATCGCTGCCGATATCTTTGCTCTTGGATGGTCCAAACGGATCTAAACCGTCCCGAAGAGACAGTGACTGTAAAGAGCGCATCCTGTCAATCCCAGGGATACTGCAAAGTTCCTGGTAGATCCAGGAGAAGCTCTTTTTGCTAGCAGCAAAGAGGCAGCCATTAAAGCTGCTGAAGTTGGGACAGCTCTGAAACAGAAGAGAATAGAAAGAGAAAGTGTGCCAGTTCAGTGAGAATTTTTTCTTTACTTTAAGACTTGAAAGGACACCCTAAGGAAAAGAAAGAATGTGTAAAATCTTAGACAGAAGTGATTAAGTGGCGATTCTAAACAGGAAGTCAAATTAATATTATTATTTTTTGCTGGACTTTTTATATATGATCTTTTATTTTGAAACTGGACTGTTTTTTTTCTACCTACTTTTTCTCTTTTGTCTTTTCTCCTTTTTGTCTTTATAATATTTTAGGCTAGAGACTCCCTTTTAGTCTTTTTTTAAATATCTTTTTTCCTTTTTAATTAATTTTTATTATATCTTGTTTGGAAAAGGAGGGGGAAAGTGAAAACAGAGGAAACTTTGTAACACTGCCAACTAGAGGCTTGGAAATATTGTATCACTTTTTTTTTCTGTTGCCCAGACAAAGCTGAGAAAGAATTTAGACTTCTTTTCAAGAACTTTGAGCCTGTTTGATAAGATAGAGGGAAGAGCATGGGAGAGTATTATTGCAGGTGCTCTTCTGGGTTTCTATCAGTAGCTGGAGTCTGGTGTTGAAGTTTACAGAAAAAAAAGACAATTAGACTCTAGAGAAGAGACTTATAAAACTTAACAAAAGCCTTGGATAATTAGATAAGGTGCAATGTGCTCTTTTTAACCTTTTTTTAAGCTGGGCTATTTCTTACTTTAACAAACCCCCTCCTTATTAGCTTATTTTTTGTGATAGCTATTCAGATCTTTGGCTTTTTGGAACTTGCCTTTGTCTTTTTCTTTTTTCTTTTGGAGTTTAATTTCTACTTTTGTATTCCATTTTAAAGGACAAGTATTAGGATCAATAATCTCTCTTTTTTAAGGGAGTAGTTTTTTTTTCTTTTTTTCTTTTCCCTCTCTTGTATTTTTTTTATTTATTTTTACATTGGGGTTTTTTGTGGCTTTTTTATTGTATACCTTTTCATACCTGAGACTTTTTAATTGGATTAAAGTATTGAAGAACCTGAAGATTTTCTTTTTTTCTTCTTTAGTTTTTTTGTTTTTTTTTCTTCCTTTTTTGAGTCTTTACTGCTAATTGGATTAAGGTATACTAGAACCTGAAGAAACCTTTTTTAAAAAAATCTTGCTTCTTTTCTCCCACTATTTTTACTTGGAATTACAATTGGTTACTACATGAGTGGATTAATTGAATTGGACTATGCTAATATCGTTATAATGGGAGACTTTAATGGAATTGTAGACAATAAATTGGACTATAACACAGAAAACAACAAAGCAAAGCAGAAAGACTCTCTCTAAATCTTTTTTTTTGAATGACATATGAAATAAATTTAAAAGATGCATGGAGAGAAAGAAACGCTAAGACTAAACAATATACCTTCTATTCAAACAGACATTTATTATGGTTCAGAATAGATATGATATGGATGTCAACAGAATTGTTTGCTAATATCCAAGAAATAAATATTGAAACAAGTACTTGGGCGGATCATAATCCAATGACAATTAAATTGAAAGGACAAAGAAGAAGTTCTAAATGGACGTTAAATAACACTATACTAAAAGAAAAAGAATGGTGAAAGAACTGGCTTTCTTCTTTAAAGAAAATAAAAAAGAAGACACATCAACACAGAATGTTTGGGATACAATGAAGGCATATTCTAGAGGCTTGATAATAGACTATACAAGGAAAAGAAACATCATGAAAAGACTAGCCTCCAAGACATTAGAGGATGAGTATAAAGGACTTGAAAAAGAGTTACAGAAAATGCCACAGAAAAAGGACATTAAGTTAAAAATGGATATAATTAAACATAAGATGGGATTAATGGAAAAAGAAGATTTAGCACAGAAAATCAGAGGGGTGAAACAGAACTATTTTGAAGATGCAAATAAACCAGGTAGATGGTTAGCATATGAACAGAGAAAGGAGAGAGAATCAAGGAAAACATTGCAATTAATGGATGATCAAGGCCAAGCTTGTTATGGAAGTAAAGAGAAGAAGAAAGTCATACGAGATTATTATGGGAATCTATACACACAAGAGAATACCGATGATGAAAAAGTCAAACAGTATTTACAGAATGCTACTCTACCCCAGATACCTAAAGAGACTGAAATAATGTTAGAAAGCAATATAACAATGATGGAGTTAACTGAAGCACTTAAGAAGCAAAATAATGGAAAGGCACCAGGCCCAGATGGACTTCCGGCAGAATTTTACAAAACACTACAAGAATCGTTGAATCTTCCATTGTTAGAAGTTATGAATGAAATTATGTTAAAGAAGAAGATACCCAAATCATGGTCAGAAGCTTATATTACAAATCAAGAACTATAGACCTATTTTCTTACTAAACGCAGTTTATAAAATTTTTGCTTCAATATTGGCAGAAAGACTAAAAAAATACCTAAATAACTTTATCCATCCTGATCAAAATGGATTTCTGCCAAAGAGACAAATCAAAGACAATATGAGAGTAATCTTGGACACTTTGGAATACTACGAGGCACACCCTGCAAAACAAATGGCTTTGATATTCTTAGATGCACAGAAGGCATTTGACAATGTGAATTGGTGATTTATGTTATTACAGCTGGAACAGATGGGCTTTGGCGAAAAATTTATCCAAACAATAGAAGCTATATATCATAAGCAAACGGCAAAGGTAATCATAGAGGGAGATCTGATGGACTCTATTGATATAAGAAAAAGAACAAGACAAGGGTGCCCACTGTCACCTTTGTTGTTTGTGTTAACCTTGGAAGTGCTGAATAGAAATATTAGATAAGAAAAGGATATAAAAGGAAAATTAAAAAGGAAGAATATAAAGTGCAAGCATTTGCAGATGATCTGGTTTTCATCTTAGAAGATCCACTAGAAACAGCACTAAAACTGATAGAAAAGATAGAGGTATATGGGAAGATGGCCAGTTTGAAAATAAATAAAGACAAAACAAAGATTTTGACAAAGAATATGTTATCAAGACAAAAGGAAGAATAGGAGGATGTTTTGAAAATCCAGGTCACAAATAAGATTAAGTACTTGGGGATACATTTGACAGCAAGATGTAGTTCACTTAAAGAGAACAACTATATTAAATTTAAACAGCAGATAGCGCTAGATTCGGCCAAATGTGAAAACTTACGAGAATATCAACAATCAAGGTGAATATATTACCCAGAATTTTATATTTGTTTCAAACAATTTCAGTTAGGCTTGGAAAAGATTATTTTGAAGATTTAAATAAAATTGTGTTCAAATATATATGGCAAGGTAAGAAAGCGAGAATAAAACTAAAACTTTTGCAAGATGCTAGAATAAGAGGAGGATTTGGTTTGCCTAATTGGGAGTTGCATTATCAAGCTACAGATTTGATGTGGGTTAAGGAATGGATAACATTAAGAAATGCTAGATCGTTGACATTAGAGGGACGTGATCTATTGCTGAGGTGGAATGCTTTTTTATGGCATAAAAGAACTAAAACACAGGGGTATTTTAGAAGACACTATATATGGGAGTCTCTGTGGTTAAACTGGGAGAAGATCAAAAGGCAATGTTATTTGAAAATTTCAGTCTGGCTATCGACTATTGAAGCATTCTCTTATCCTATAATATATAAAAAGAAACAAACAGTCAGATATAGTGAAATATTGAATGAAAAGGGTGAACTTAAATCTATACAAAAACTAGAGGAACAAGGTATAAAGATGAATTGGTTTTCATATGCGCAAATACATTCTAGATATGATAAAGGTTCTAAAACAGAAGGTTTCTATGATAAATTGACTGATTTAGATAAGATTTTGACAGGTACTGATGAAAAGGTGATTAAAAAACTGTATGGATATTTATTAGAAATTAAACTAGAAGAAGAACAAGTTAAAGAAACAATGATTGCTTGGAGGAAGAATTTTGGATATGGGATTGATCTAGAGAAATGGCAAGAATTGTGGTCTCAAAATTATAAAATGACAATGTCAACAGCATATAAAGAAAATTTGTATAAGATGTTTTTCAGGTAGCATTTTCCCCCAACAAGAATAGCAAGAATGTTCAAGAACAAATCTGAAAAATGTTGGAAATGTCACCAGACACCTGGCTCATATTACCATATGTGGTGGATTTGTGCGGGTGCTAAAAAATACTGGGCTAAAATCCACACATGGTTGGAAAAAATGATAAAAAAGCATATAGACTTGAAACCAGAGATATTTCTATTGGGAATTTTACCTGAAATATATAGTAAAGAACTGAAATATTTGATTGTAAATGTATTAACTGTGGCTAGGATCGTATTTGCTAGAAACTGGAAAAATGAGAAAATACCAACACAAGAGGAAGTTACTAAGAAAATACTGGAATGTGCTGAAATGAGTAGATTGACATCTGAAATCAGAGAACAAGAGGATAAACAATTTTATAAGATTTGGGATCTATGCTATCAATGGTTAGACAATAAAACATGGTAATGAAATATGTAGATTTTTAAAATATAATGAATATATAAAGATGTATTATTTTTATTATATCTACAAAATGATTATAGGACAGATTTGAGATGATAATATGAACTGCTATAAACCAAATTAAGTAAAATATGGATTACCTTGTAAAACATGAATGAATAATACTATAGTCAAATGATTGATTAATAATGATATTAATGTATTTAGGAATATTTGATTGACAATACAAGAACATATACAATGTAATTGTAAGTGAAGACTATGAAGTGGAAACACAAAACAATCTGTAAACCAACCGACACACTGTATGTACATATATGGAAGATGGCTTGATGTTTTTATGTTGTGTTTGTCTATGTTTCTCTTAAAAAAGAATAAAACTTTAAAGAAAAAGAAATTTGGAATGACATTTGCAATTTTAAGATAATCCTAAAAGATTTACTGTGTCTCCTTGATATAGATAAGAGCAGCCATTGGGAAGCCACAATAGCACCCAAAAAGTCAGTAAAGTTGGAGCCAAACCTATCTCATTAGGAAAGGCAATTCCAGAACTGAAGGCAGCATGAGCCAGCTGTTTATAGTCATTGTAATCTTTGAGTTTAAAATTTGAAGTTTTTACATGCACTCTTTTTTAAAATGTTAGCAAAACATAATGTTGGCTTATTATTATTTGCTTTTTGTCATCAAGAATATAAATGCAAGGTTTGTGTTCCTTTTTAATTGACAAAATGTTTTTCTCCACCAGAGAGTTTCACATACCAATTGATTTTGTTTTGCTGTCTTATAGTTTTGATTAAGATTCTTAATTTGGAATTAGGATTGGAGTTATTAATTGATGGCTGACAGTTACCTCAGCAAATTTATATACCCAGACAATAATCACGAGCATTGACTTTGTCTGTGGTAGGCAAAAACTTTTTGGATATGAAATTTTTAACATTAGTAGCAGGGAAAAAAAGAACAAAAGCAATTTTAAAACATGGTAAACAATACTGAAAAAGAAATATTAATAAAATTTTACAACTGAAGTAGTGCTTATAGTCACATAATTATATTGAATATTCTATTATGAGAACATTCAATCTATTTTTCTTCCTTATTTTGTGATACATCTGCATAGAACATAATTTTCCTTTCAATACTAATGTCTCCTTATAGTTATGATTTGTACAGAATAACCTTTGAGTAACAAGGATATGCACATGGAAACGTTTATGAGAATAGCTATGAATAATTATCCAGACACACACAGATACACTAAATTGAGTTAAAGTTTACTTTAAGAAATAGTACAGTCCAATAAACGGTCCAGGTCTTATACTTTTAACAGTCCAAAGAATATCCAATTACAAAATCTTCTTACCAGTTGCCTTTGTCATTTATAGTAAACAAAGATATCAAAGTATAAGCACAGCTTAGATAGCAATAGAATGTCAGAGAAACAGAATGTCAGAGATAGAAAATGTCAGAGAGAGCAAGCCATGATCTCTAGATCCCTCTTATGGCAATTCACAATACAATCAACCAATCGGAATAGAATACAAATCAATACAGTAACTTTTCTTAAAGCTAAAAACATACATTATTGGTTTATATATT